>NC_064817.1:35499964-35598132 GCF_023721935.1 Panthera uncia | reverse complement strand
GACAGAGAGAGACAGAGCATGAACGGGGGAGGGGCAGAGAGAGAGGGAGACACAGAATTGGAAACAGGCTCCAGGCTCCGAGCCATCAGCCCAGAGCCTGACGCGGGGCTCGAACTCAAGGACCGCGAGATCGTGACCTGGCTGAAGTCGGACGCTTAACCGACTGCGCCACCCAGGCGCCCCAGAAGCCTGTTTTTTAAGAGATTGTTTTCAGTGCTACAATTTATACCATTAAACCAAATAATATAGAAGACTGTTTCTGAACATTTTTTTAAATAAATATTTATCTATTTTTGAGAGAGAGAGAGAGAGAGCGCAAGTGAGTGAGCACTGAGTGGGGGAGGGGCAAAGAGAGAAGGGGACAGAGGATCCAAAGTGGGCCCTGCGCTGACAGCAGAGAGCCCAACGCGGGGCTCAAGCCCACGAATCATGATGAGATCATGACCTGAGCTGAAGTTGGAAGCTCAACCGACTTAACCACCCAGGCGCCCCGTGTGTCTGAACATTTAAGAAAGCATCTTTCTCAAGAAACTCACAGAGCTTCGTTTAGGGGGATTGCTTCAATTAATGCCTCACCATGACCAAAGTTCAAGTCCAACAGATGAGAAAGAAACCACCTTAGCCTTAGTTGGTTGCTAGTGGAAAGGAAAGAAGGCTTAATAATCTGATGGCAGCCTTACCCCAGCAGAATCCTATATTAATAGAACAAGCCTCAAAATATCTTGCTAATCCCCCAGCCTCATTTGACAGTGAGCATCCTTTCGGTATCACAAATATACATTATAGTGATCACACAATCAATCAAGCGGCTCAGAGCACCTGAGAAAATGCCATCTCTAATCTACAATGTCAGTCTTGTAAAAGTTGAATATTAGATTTTTAATAATAAATATTTCAGTACATTTTCAGATTTCTCCTTATGACTTGGAGGTTCATTTTATGATAGTGGCTTTCACGTTTGGCTTTAGCTTTGACCAAATATGATTTTTAACACTGGCCTTTTAGCATTTGGCCACAATGTGTATTTAATGTACAGTAATAAAAACTATGAATCCCAATGGGAGATAGATAATCCCTTCCATGTTTGGAAGAGGTCTGTGGCTCCAAATTTGAATGAAGGGAAGTCTTGAGAGGGTTTTGTTTTTTGTTTGTTTGTTTGTTTGTTTGTTTCTCCCAGAGGAGGGCTGGATGGACAGGAAGATGGACCTACATCCTTTACTCTAAGTAAAGGAATAAGATGAGTGAGATGAGGCCTCCCTGACAATGAGGCACGTGTAGGGAAGTGGCTTTTTGATCGAGAGGCACGTTTTGTATCTTTAACAGACCAAGCAGGTAATAAGAAGAGGCACAGAAAAGAACTCTCTGGTTCTTAACAAAATTAAATCTTAGACAGGGCTCCAAGCCGGCCCTCCTCATTCCAGAATTCTCTAAAGAGAAAATGCTATCAGCATGAAGATTGCAATTGCCTGCATGTCCGCTGACAGATGCAGGAATTAATCAAACATAGTAGTGAAGGTGCGGTGGGGCTGCAGGGATCAGAATCCTGGGGTCACCAAGTTGCCAGATAGCGCTGGCACCGAGCAGCCAGGCCCCGCCCTCACAGCCACTTGCCAGCCTGTCTTGCTCAGTGTGGAACTCAGCTGTCCAGAACCCTAATTGCTTACCAGCTGCTTAAGCCTCCCCATTGTTCACAGAGATATTTGAAGCAGAATAAAACTTACCTTCCAATTACATAACAAGCACAAATTTTTCCCCACAATTCCTGATTTATCTGGACATTTATTGAGCACCTAAGCAGGAGAAATCTGAGACCCAGAAGAGTCTTTGACATTACCATAGAACAAGGTAGTTGGGAATGTGACATACAGATTCTAACAGGGCTTGGAATTCTGACCTTTTAAGCTCTTTGACCTTGGGCAAGGTATTCAAAATCCCCGAGTCTTATTTTTTCACGTCTGTAAAATGAGATTGAAACCCTGACAGGCCCGATGAACTCCATCTCCCCATTTTTTTCAGCTGGAGTTTTCAAGTCTCCTCAACCTCCTAACTATTCGTTTGGCCTCACCCACTTTGCAAAGTCTTTGAATTGTCCTCCTGGTAGAAATGATTCAAGTTTGAGCAGGGATGTCAATTGGGCATAAGCTCTGGTCATCCTGGATTCAGCATTCGAGCAAATCAGGGATCTGTTTAAGGGCAGGTCAAGGAGCTAACAGGAAAGACCACCTTCTAAGGGAAAACAAAGTCCAACCAGTTTGACTCAAGACCAAGGGGCCAAGAGACATATACAATCACCAAAAATACGACCATAAGTATTTTAGTCACATTTAGTGCATTCAGTGATGGAAAGCATACGCTATCAGAGTATGTGCAAATTTGGAGATTTGTGAGGGTTTAGGGAGGTATCCTTGTCAAATGTCAATGGCTTAATGTATTATCTTATAGATCCTGTCTATTCTTTTAAACAATATTCAAGATGGTCCCCAAACTTGGGGATAGCAGGATGCTTGTCTAAGCTACTAAAAGCAACTGAAATCCATAGCAAATAATGAGTTATTTACTTAGATCTTCTAAGCAAAGGATGTTTCCATGAGGTCATATCAGAACAGCATCTACCTGAGCAGGGAAATGTATTGATGTGTTTACAGAAGGTTCCCTATGAGTATAGGTACTAAATAAACAGTGTTAATAGACAAAGGATCAGAGAGGCAGCACGATGTGAGCCCTGCTTTCAGGCGATTTTACGTTAGTTTGACTAAAAATAACAATAATAATACATATTTTCAAGACATTTTACAATTTTCAAAGAATTTTAATACCTATTCTCATTTCATCCTCAAAGATTCCTGTAAGACAAGTACAGTTAATTCCATTTTATTTTAAAAAAAATTTTTTTTCAACGTTTTTATTTATTTTTGGGACAGAGAGAGACAGAGCATGAACGGGGGAGGGGCAGAGAGAGAGGGAGACACAGAATCGGAAACAGGCTCCAGGCTCCGAGCCATCAGCCCAGAGCCTGACGCGGGGCTCGAACTCACGGACCACGAGATCGTGACCTGGCTGAAGTCGGACGCTTAACCGACTGCGCCACCCAGGCGCCCCTTCCATTTTATTTTTTTAATGCTTATTTATTTATTTTGAGAGAGAGTGAGCGCACGCGCACGCGCAAGAGAGAGAGAGAGAGAGAGAGAGAAGGCACGTGCACAAGTGGGGGAGGGGCAGAGAGCAAGGGAGCCACAGAATGTGAAGCAGGCTCCCAGGCTCTGAGCAGTCCGCACAGAGCCCTACCCGGTCTCCAACCCACAAACCCTGAGATCATGACCTGAGCCGAAGTCGGACGCTTAACCAACTGAGCCACCCAGATGCCCCAATTAATTCCATTTTAAAGATGAGAAAGCCGGAGGCCCAAGAAGCAAAGACATTTTTCTAAAGCCATGAAGTTGGTATATAATCACATCACCAGCCCAGGGTTTCTGACTATAGGTTTAATGTTCTCAGTTACCATAGCTGCATCTTGAAAAAGAAACTTTCTGCTTTAGCTAAATCGAGGTGAAAGGGAAGGAGTAAAACATTTTTCGATTGCTTTTCCCAATCAATCAAGACCCTATAATCCATCTGGCCCTGGCAAAAGTGTCATGGAAGAATGAGTGGAAAAAGAAGATTTGTTTCCTACGGTTCAAAGGCTTTCAAATTAACTGGATGTTAAGAAGCAAGTGGGAAAAAAAATAGGAAGTGATAAGAAGACTTGAACTTATAGAGTTTATATGTCCCAGTGCCTGCAGCAGGGTCTAAGACACAGTAGGTATAGATGCATAATAGAGATTTATCACATAAATAAAAGATCAGTGGGAACAAATAGATAACCATGAAACATACCTTAGTATATATTTTAATTTCAAACGTGGTAAAGAAGGAATCACAAAGAAATAGAATTAGATGTTATTTAACAGAAGGGGTTTAGAAAATGAACTAGTTGGAGAAAACCAAGTTAGAACGCTATTTCATGATATAATCTCAATATGTCAAGAAAATTCCAGATGAACCAAGGAGTCAAATGTTAAGAACAAAATTATTTTTTAAAGGCATAAACTAACTATAAATTATAATTTTATTAATTTCTGACTGACAAGGGATTTCTACATCTAAATAAAATGTAAGACATCATACTGTGAACAACTAATCACATGATTACATTAAAAAAAGACTTGGTTCTTGGCTTAAAATTTTTGTATTTCTCTATGTACAAGGACACTATGAATGTCATATGATGAACTAGGAAATATATTAATAATAAACTAAAAAAACAAAGATTAACCACTTAACATAGTAAAAAATATAAAAAGTGTATAAAAATCACTTAACATATAAAAAGCTAGCATCTCAGTGAGAAAAACATAAATACACCATGAAAAATGGTCAAAGAATATTAAAAAACTAAATCACAGAAGAAATTAAAATGGAAAATAGCTGAAAAATACCCAACCTCACTGTTAATCAAAGAGAAATAAAAACACTGAAATATTTCATTTTTTTTCCTAGTACATTTGTAAGAGTTAAAATCATAATGCTCAATACTGCCAAAAGCATGATGAAATAGTCCTCCTGTAAACTGACGGTAGCTATTAAAATGGTAAAACTTCTAGAAAGGCAATTTGACAAACGTTATCAAACACTGTCTAAAGTGCATAGGTTTTGAATCAGTAACTCTGTTTCTAGAAAATCATTGTAAGGAAACAATCAGAGATGCAAAAAAAAAAAATATATATATATATATATACATACACACATATATATACAATGAACCTCTTCTTAAGCTTCTTGATAATAATGAAAAAAATGTGAACTAAATACTCAAAGCCAGGAGATTGTTAAGCAAATGAGTCATAAGATGGAATGTTATGCAGTCATTAAAAATCAGGCTTTAAAAAAGAATAAAAATAAAACTCAGGCTTTAGATGAAAGCAAAAATAAAAATCAGGCTTTTGATATTAAAAAATTTTTTTTAATGTTTGTTTATTTTTGAGAGACAGAGCATGAGTGGGGGAGAGGCAGAGAGAGAAAGAGATAGAGAATCTGAAGCAGGTTCCAGGCTCTGAGCTGTCAGCACACAGCCTGATGTAGGGCTTGAACTCAGAAACCATGAGATCATGACCTGAGCCAAAGTAGGACACTGAACCGACTGAGCCACCCAGGCACTCCAAGTCTTTTGATACTTTGTACACATCAAGCAATACAAAAGAGGTAAAAAAAAAAAAAAGCTACAAAAGAGTATTATAGTATGACATTATTATTTTGAGGGGGGGAGAAGGGAAAGAAAGCAACAAAATAAAAACAGCAACCTCTGATAGCCACAGAGATATCTCAGAACAGTGACATCACAAGTGATTTATTTTTTTTTTAATGTTTATTTATTTTTTGAATATGAAATTTATTGTCAAATTGGTTTCCATACAACACCAAGTGCTCATCCCAACAGGTGCCCTCCTCAATGCCCATCAGCCACTTTCCCCTCCCTCCCATCCCCCATCATCCCTCAGTTTATTCTCAGTTTTTAAGAGTCTCTTATGGATCCTGAGAAACTTAACAGAAGACTGTGGGGGAGGGGGAGGAAAAAAAAAGTTAGAGAGGGAGAGAACAAGTGATTTCTTATTTGCTGTTTCATTTTGCTTTTCTATGTTTTAAATTTTTTTTCCACATTTTTGTAATGGGGAATTCTCAAAGAATACCCAGAAATCTCTGGGCAATAAGATTACAAATATTATTCACTTTTCTCTCAATGCTCCTCTGTAGGCTTTCTATATTTTTATAGACAGCATGAATTATTTTTATTGAAAGGGAAAAAGTTCCTTTTTCCACAAAGAAGACAAGACTATCTCTTGTGTGTGGCATTCTATTTCAACGTAGTATTTGTACTGTGAAATATATTTTTAATACTAAAGATCTGGTCTGAATAATCTAGAAGAGATGAAAAGTTCCAAATGGATACAAATTTGGCAGTGAGTCCCAGGTATCAAATATCCTTTCGATTCTTTCCGCAAGGAAACTGTGACAGAAATGAAGACTTATTTCCCTTATTTTATGTTCAGCTTTCATGGGAGCCTGTGGGATGGAGAAGGCTTAGCTGCAGGCATGTCCCTGTGTGCTCAGAATTTGAGAGAATGAGGAACAATAGTTGGGGTGTAGCTGAGTGGAGAAGTCTAAATAGTATTTATGCAGTCTGCACACATTTTTTCAGGATCCTACAATTAAGAAAAATCTATAAATAAGCTGTTTATTTCACCTCTGTGTGAAGCTTAAGTAATGTTGAGCGACTTTTCAATAAATGATATTTATAAATAACAATGGCTGACATTTATTGAGTACTTTTTCTATGCCAGACACTGCATTACATTTTGTTCAGATATTATTTCTTTTAATCTGAACAGCAGCCCTAGGAGGCAGGGACCATTTGAATCCCCACCCCCTGAAAGACTTTAAAAAAGGGAGCAAGAGAGGTTAAGTAAATTGTCCATGTTCTTAGGAAGTCATAAAGCTGAAATGTAAAACCAGGTTGATCTGAATTTAAGCTCCAAGTACTTTACACTTCATCGTCTCATGTATCTACTAAAGCTAAACATCACCCAGGAAAAATGCATTCACATAGTCACCCAAAGATGCATACTAACTAGAAAGTTAAATAGCAGTACTGCTCTTAAAAGCCAAAAACTAGAAACTACCCAAATGCACATCGGCAGTTGAACAAACCGAAGTATATTTACTCAATGGAATGTGATAGAGCAATGAGAAGGAATTATCTACAATTACCCGTAACAAATGGATGACTATTACAGACAAAATGCTGAGCAAAAGAAGTCAGGCCCAAAAGAGCGCATAACTTATGACTCAATTTACACATTTAAAACATGCAAAAAAACAGTCAAAATGAATCTATGGTTTTAAAATTGGGGTAGCGATTACTCTTTGAGGTTGGGAAGTGGTGGTGGAGGGTGAAGCCTGGATGGTGGCACAAGAGGGTTTCTGGGGTGCTGATAATGTTCCATTTCCTGATCTGGGTCCTGGTGACAAGAATATGTTCACTTGTGCAAAATGAATTGAGAGGTACATCTGCCCATACGGCTAGTGACTCCACAGGAAGAAAGTAGTGGGTAATAGACACATGGTTTAGTTTCTACTATGGGGAAACCTTAAACAAAGACAGTCCACACACAGGAAGATAGTACAAACTGATGAAGGAGGGTCAGTGAAATATGATCTGGTAACAGCCAGCTTTCTGAGATATAAACAATTAGCCCTGGAGAGTGACAAATAATAACGCCACAACAAGCTCACTTGGTTACCTTTCCATCAGAATTCAGAACCACGGCGTGTCTGTTTGGACAGCAGGAAAGTGTTTGCTTTAATATCACCACCTGCAGAATGAAATTCAACCAATTAGGTTGGGAAATTGCCATTTGCAGATAATTATTATTTAGCTGGTTTCTAACTTCATAGCTTTGCAGCCATTTGAGGACAAGGTCTCAGAACTGCCACAGGGTGTGGTATCAGAGTTGGTCTATTTTAACTTAATGATCTGGAAGAGGAAATAACCAGTATGGTAATGACATTGCAAACGATGCTAAATTGAGAGTGTTGCAAATGCTAATAAAGGCAGAGGAACAAAATGAGAAGACTTTGCTGATAAAATCTGGGCTTTAGTGAATAATACCAGTGTATTGAATTTCCAATTCTCTGCCTCAGCAATAGATTCTTGAGCACACTGCTTTGTGCTCAAAAATAAAGGTCTCACCTAAAAAAATTGAAAGTTCTGTATCAACATTGTAATTTTAAATAAACTTTTAAACATTTTAGAATAGTATTGAACTTAGAGAAAAATTGCCGAAATAATACAGAAGGTTCCCATATACCCCACACCCAGTTTTCCCTATCATTAATGTGTTACATATTTAATGAACCTATATTGATAGATTATTATTTATAAAAGTCCATACTTTCTGCAGATTTCCTTAGTTTCTACCTAATGTCCCTTTTCTGTTCTGAGATCCCATTTGGGACACCACATTCTATTTAATCATCATGTCTCCTTAGGTTCCTCTTGGCTGCCACACTTTCTCAGACTTTAGTTTTGAGGACCTTGACAGTTTTGAAGAGTACTGCTCAGATATTTTGTAGAAAGTTCCTCAATTGGGATTTCTCTGATGTTTTTCTCATTAGTAGAGAGGGATTATAAATTTGGGGGAAGAAGACCACAGAGATAAAGCACCAATGTCATCATATCATATTCGGGGTGTCATAGCAACTATCAACATGACTTACCACTGTTGATGTTGACCTTGACCACCTCGCTGAGCTACTGTTTATCAGGTTTCTCTACCCTATTTCCTCTCTCCCCCCTTCTATCAGTGAACTCTTTGGAAGGCAGTCACTACGCGCAGCCCACACTTAGAGACTGGAGGATTATGCCTATAAGAGGGCAGAGTATCTACATGAATTATTTGAAATAGATTCTGCATGGGATATTTGTCTATTTCCCCCATTTATGTACTGAATTGTTGACTCATGTCAGTATGGACTCGTGGATATTTATTTTATACTCTGGTTTATAATCCAATACTATTTTATTTTGTTCCTCAAATCATCACAGTTTTAGCCATCACAGAGCTCTTTCACTTGGTTCCTGTGTCTCTTTGACATATCACCATCATTGTGGATCTTCTTGAACACTTCCTTATTTTCTCGCAGTAAAAGATGCTCTAGGATCATCTGCATATTTCCTACTCCAGTCCTAGAACCAGCCATTTCTCAAGGAGCTCTGGTTCCTTTTATTGGAGAATGGTGCTACAAACCAAGACCTGGGTTCTGGGTGTGATGACTGCCACTGGGGAATTGTTGCTTCTAGGCCTTATCAACAGACAGGGCAAGGAAATATATGTGTGTATACTAACTTGTGTGTGCACGTATCTATAAATATTTTTATGTGTCATCATCTGTATCTATATTAAGCTAAACATGAGTTCATACTGATGTTTCCAAATCCAATCCATTACCACGTGGATTATTCAAGTTACTTTTCCTTGCTTCCCTATAACTTTTTCACTTCAACAGCGAGAAACCTGGCTCCAGCCATCTACCATCCATTTGCTTAATTGCTTAATCCCAGTATAAATGTATAGTAGTTTCAGAATTGTTAACCAATATCCTAATGGGAAACAATTTTATCAACTATAGTGCTTATATACAGTTCCTTTTATCTTTTAGTCTTATAGACTCTATTCATTAGCTTAGTACATTTCTCCCCACCCTCTTTGGTTATGCTGTTTAATACATTTGTAATACAGTTAGATTCTTTTGTCATATTCTGCATTCCATCCTGGGATTCGCTGACCTGCTAAATGACTTTTTAATATTTGCATACATCAAGGTTCACTCTTTGGGTTGTGGTTCTATGGGTTTTGATAAATGCATAATATCATTTATCTGCCATTATAGTCTCATACAGGATAGTTTCACTGCTCTAAAAATTCCCCTCTGCTTCTCCTATTCAAGCTTCCCCCAACCCCACCATTGTACTCGCACTAAACCTTTGGCAACTGCTAACCTATTTACTGTCTCTAGAGTTTTGCCTTTTCCAGAATGTCATATAAATGGAATCATACAGAATGTAACCTTGTAAAATGGCTTCTTTAACTAAGCGAAGTGCATTGAAGGTCCATCTATGTCTTTGCATGGTTTGATAGCTCATTCCTTTTTATTGCCAAATATTATATTATGTGATGTACCACAGTTTATTCCTTTACCTATTAAAGGTCATCTTGTTTTCTTCTAGTTTTTGATAATTATGCATAAATAAAGCAGCTATAAACATTCACATACAGGCTTTTATGTGGGCATAATTTTCAAATCATTTGGGTAAATACCGAAGAGCATGATTGCTGGATTATATGTTAAGACTCTTGTTTAGCTTTGTGAGACACTGTCAAACTGTCCTCAAAAATGGCTGTACCGGGACACCTGACTGGCTCAGTCGGTACAGCACGTGACTATTGCTCTCAGGATTATGAGTTCAAGCCCCATGTTGGGCCTAGAGCTTACTTAAAAAAAAAAATGGCTGGACCTTTTTGTATTCCCACAAGCAATGAATGAGAGTTCCTGTTGTTCTATATCCTAGCCACCAGTTTTGTCAGAGTTTGGATTGAACCTTTCTAATAGTTCTGTAGTAGTATCATATTGTTTTCATTTGTATCGCGCTAATGACAAATGATAGCAGGTGTCTTTTCATCTCCTTTTTTCAGCTGTATATCTTCTTTGGTAAGATCTCTGTTTAAATCTTTCACTCATTTTTTTTAAAATTAGGTTGTTTGCTTTCTTATTAAGTTTTAAGAGTTCTCTATAGGGGCACCTGGGTGGCTCAGTCGGTTGAGCGTCCAACTTCAGCTCAGGTCATGACCTCACGGTTTGTGGGTTCAAGCCCCACACCCCGTGTCAGGCTCTTTGCTGACAGCTCAGAGCCTGGAGCCTGCTTCAGATTCTGTGTCTCCCTCTCTTTCTGCCCCCTCCCCACTCACACTCTGTCTCTCTCTCCTTCAAAAATAAATAAACATTAAAAAAATTTTTTTAAAGAGTTCTCTGTATATTTTGGATAGAAGTCCTTTATCAGACATGAATTTTGCAAATATTTTCTCCCAATCTGTGGGTTGTCTTTTTATCCTCTTAACAGTATCTTTTGGAGTGAGGAAGATTTTTTATTTTAATGAAGTCAAATTGACCAATTTCATGTTTTGGCATTACCAAAACCACAGTCACCTGGGTTCTCTCCTATATTTTCTTCTAGATGTTTTATAGATTTTCATTATAAATTTAAGTCTATAGTCCAATTCGTTTTGAGTAAATTTTTGTGAAAAGTGTAAGGTTTGAGTGGAAGTTCATTTTTTGCCTGTGGATGTCCAGTTGTTCTAGCACTATTTGTTGAAAAGATTATTCTCTCTGTATTGAATTGCCTTCGTTCCTTTGTCAAAGATCAGTTGACCATTTTTGTGTAGAACCAGTTCTGTGCTCTCTGTTCTGTTCCATTCATGTATGTGTCTATCTTTTGGCCAATACCACCCTATCTTGAAAACTATAGTTTTATAATAGGTCTTGAAATCAAGTAGTGTGAGTCTTCCAACTTTGTTCTTCTTCAGTACTATTTTGATTGTTCTAGATCTTTTGCCTTTCCATACATAAACTTTAGAACCAGTTTTTGATATCCATAAAATAACTTACTGGGATGTGCTTGGGATTTCATTCAATCTATAGATTGAATTAGGAAGATCTGACATTTTTAACAATATTGAGTCTTCCAATCCATGAACACAGAGTATGGCTCCAATTATTTAGATTTTTGGTTTCTTTCATCAGAATTTTGTAGTTTTTTTCTCATATAGATCTTATGCATATTTTGTTTGAAAAACCTTAGTATTTCATTTTGGGGGGTGCTGATGTAACTAGTAATTCACTTGTACAATGCTGGTATACAGGAAAGCAATTAGCTTTTATTTATTAGCCTTGTGTCCTACAACCTCTACTTTATTTCTAAGAGGTTATTTGTAGATTCTTTGGTTATACATAGATAATCATGTTATCTGCAAATAAAGACAGTTTTATGTATTCTTTTCCAATCTGTATACCTTTTTATTTCTTTCTCTTGTCTTATTTCACTAGCTAGATCTTCCAGTATGATATTAGAGTGGTGAGAAAGGACATCCTTGCATTGTTCCTGATCTTAGGGAAGAAGTCTCCTTACCATCAGATATTATTTTACCTGTAGATTTTTTTTTGTAAACGTTATCAAGTTGAGAAAGGTCCCCTCTATTTCTAGTTTGCTGACAGTGTTTATCATGTTATATTCTTGTCCTGCATCACTTGATAAAATTATGTGATTTTTCTTCTTTAGTCTGTTGATATGATAGATTGCATTAACTGATTTTCAAATGTTGAATCAGCCTTGCATAACTGGAATAAATCCCACTTGGCTATGGTGCATAATCCTTTTTATACATTGATGGATTCACATTGCTAGTATTTTGTTGAGCATTTTTGCATTTCTGTTCATGAGAGATATCAATCTGTTGTTTTTCTTTCTTGTAGTGTCTCTATCTGGTTTTGGTATTAGGGCAAGGGTAGCCTCAGAATGCATTAGGAAATGCTCCCTCCACTTCTATTTTCTGGAAGAGATTGCAGAGAATTGGTATTGTTTAATGTCAGATGTTTTTCTTGCATCAGTTGGTAAAATTGTATGATTTTTACTCTTTAGTCTGTTAATATGATGGATACATTAACTGATTTTCAAATGTTGAATGAGCTTTGAATAACAGGAATAAATCCCACTTGGCTATGGTATATGATTCTTTTTACACACTGATGGATTAAAGTTACTGGTATTTTGTTGAGGATTTTTGCATGTCTGCTCATGAAAGATGATCGGTCTGTAGTTTTTATTTCTCGTAATGTCTTTATCTGGTTTTAGTATTAGGGCAATACTGGTCTGATAGAATGAATTAGGAAGTATTCCTTGCTTTTCTCTCTTCTGGAGAGATCACAGAGATTGGTATCATTTTTTCCCTACATACTCGGTACAATTCACCAGTAAAATAATCTGGGCCTGGTGCTTTCTTGTAAAAGGTTATTATTTGTTGATTCAATATCTTTAAAAGGTATAGGGGTATTCAGATTACTTACTTCTCCTTCTGTGAGTTTTGGTAGTTTGTGTCTTTCAAGGAAATGATCCATTTCATCCAAGTTAAGAAATGTGCGGGCATAGAGCTATTCGTAGTATCTCTTTATTATCCTTCTGATGTCCATGAGATCAGATAGTGGTGACGGTCCTTCTTTCATTTCTGATATTGGTGATTTGTGTCTTCTCTATTTTTTTTCTTGGTTAGAGCCTGGCTACAGTTTTATCAATTTCATTGATCTTTTAAAGAACAAGCTTTACGTATAGCACAAGTACCTTAAGCCTCTAGAGTATTTCCAATCTTTTCCTCACATTTTTGTAACTTTTCTGTCATACATTCATTTCACTTCAGATGTCATTCATTTATTCATGTGTTATGATCACTCAGTACTACTTCAATTATTTAAGAATAAAAATTAAAGATTTTATTGTATTTTCAGTTACTTATTCTCCTTTGCTCTTCCTTTCTTTATGTAGATCCAAGCTTCTGACCTATATCATTTTCCTTCTGCCTGAAGAACTTCTTTTCACATTTCTTGCGAGGCAAGTTAGCTGGCAATGAATTCTGTCAGGTTTTGTTTGTCTGAGAAAGTTTTTATTTCTTCTCCACATTCTTTAGATATAGAGTTTAGGTAGGTGATTTTTTTTTTTTACCTCCAACACTTTAAATATTTCACTGTACTCTCTTCTTGCTTGCATGGTTTCTGATGAGAAAGCCACTGTAATTCTTATCCTTGTTTCTGGTTAGGTGAAGGGTTTCCACTCCTCCTGCCCCAACTTTTCTGGCTTTTTTGAAGATTCTCTCTTTCTTTTTTTGCAGTTTGAATATGATGTACCTAAGTATGGATTTGTGTTTTTGTTTTGCTTGAGAAATTGGTATTTTTTCCTCCTGATGTTTTCTGAGCCTCTTTGATCTGTGGTTTCCTGTCTACCATTAGTTTTGGAAAGTTTCAGCCATTATTACCTCAAATTGTTCTTCCACTCCAGTCTCTTCTCCTGGATTACATGTATGTTACACTTCTTAAAATTGTCCTATACCTCTTTTCTGTTTTTTTTTCCCATTCTTTAGTCTCTTTGCATTTCAGTTTGAAAAGGTTCTGTTAACCTATTTGCAACCTCATTGAATCTTTCCTCTGCCATGTCAGATCTACTGATGAGTCCATCAAAGGTATTCTTTATTTCTGTTACAATGCTTGTTATTGTTAGCATTTCCATTTGATTCTTTCCACAATTTCCGTATCTATATGTAACATAATCCCTCTATTCTGGCATGTTACCTACTTTTTCCATTAAAGTCCTTACATATTTATCATTGTTACTTTAAATTCCCTGTCTAATAATCCTGACAACTGTGTCATATCTGAGTCTGTCTCTGAAGATTGCTTTATTTCTTCACACTGTGTTTTATCTGGTCTTTATGCATGGCTTATAATATGTTGTTGAACACCAGTCGTTGTATTGGGTAATAGTAATTGAGGTAAAGAGGTCTTTAGTGTGAGGACTAATGTTAATCTGGCTAGAAGTTGGACTCTAGGTGCCAGAGACTTCAAAATCCTCTAGTGTCCTTCCCCAAGACAAAAACAAGGACACTTCCCAAAGTATTCTCTCTCAGAGAAAGTCTGTCTTGCCCCTCTTTCAACTGTAATCCACCTTTATTATACTGGAGCCCTGTGGGTGTGGTGATAAGTATGTGAGAGGTTAGGTTGTCTAATCTTCTGCTTAAATCTCAGTGTTTTAGTGGTTTTGTGTCTCAGATCGTTAACCTTTATAAGTATTTCTCCAGTGGCATAGCTGTTCGTCACAGCTCCCTACTCCTTTACTGACTGCAGCACTCACAATCTATTTCCTTGAAGTCCTGACCCTTGTTGACTATGCTTTTTCCCCTGCTAGGTGACTCAGAAGAACTAGAGGGGCCTGGCTCCTGTGGGAGGAATGTTCTTCCCCAGGACAGATGAGGCTCCAGGAGAAACATCTCTTCCCCCAGAGAGTGGGTCTTTGTTATGGAGAAGACCCTGTTGTGACTATCTGCATGCTCCTGCCTGTATAGATTTCTGAGTGATGCTTTGCCCAGGAAACTCAGTTTTCTAGCGGGTCCAAGAAAAGTTGGTGATTTACAGTGTGTCTAGATTTTTCTCTTCATAAGGACAGGAGTGAAGACTTCCAAGCTCTTTATGTGTAGAGCTGAAACCAGGGTCTGTCCAGCACTGCATGTTAATTAAATAATATGGCGAAAAGACGCCAAGTATTATGTTTCTAAGAGAGGAGTTGGGAAGTGCCTAAAAAGTTATATAACTTATTAATTAGATCAACAAATAATGGTTGAGCCCCTACTATGTACCCGGTATTATTCTAGGGGATGAGGCCACCTCAATGACCAAAACAACATCCCTGCTTTCATGAAATTTCCATTCTTGTCAGTGAGACACAGAAAAAGAAGGCAAGCTCTATAAAGTAAAAATAAAAGTGGGTGATAGAGAGCAATGGGATGGAGGCTGAGGTATGCCATTTAAAAGAAGATGGGCAGATTTGCATGTCTGAGGTCCTGGGCTTGATCCCTGGCATATCCATTACACCTTTATAAACACAATGCCCCATTTGAAAAGATACCCAAAGGCAGTGAGGTAGTGCCCCCATAGGATACCTGTGGATGTATTTTAGGGAACATAAAGAAGGCCAGTGTGGCTGCAGTGAAGTGATGAGAGACAGTCACAAGAGAGGCAGCAGTGGGATGTGAGCTTGCATTCCGAGTAAGGTTGGAAACCACTGGAAATTTTTCAATTAGAAGAATGACATGGGGTGTCTGGGTGGCTCAGTCAGTTAAGCACCCAACTCTTGACATTGGCTCAGTTCATAATCTCACATGGTGGTGGGATCAAGCCCCACATTGGGCTCTGTGCCGAGCATGGAGCCTTCTTGGGATTCTCTCTCTCCTTCTCTCTCTCTACTCCTCCCCTGCTCACGTGCATGGGCTCTCTCAAAATAAATAAAAATAAACTTACAAAAAAGAAGAATGACATGAATTCACATATTTTAAAAGGATTGCTCTGGCTGCTGCGCTGAAAACAGACTGTTGGGCGGAAAAAGACGGAAGCTATAGAGAGAATTTAGGATGTCATTGGAATAATCCAAGCAAGAAGCGATGGTGGCTTTGAGGTAAAGAGATGTCATCAGATTCTGGAATTATTTTGAAGGTAGACCCAATAGAATTACAAATGGATTGGTTACATTATTTAACCTTTATAACAACCCTCAGTAAAATAAGGGTAATACAATTTAGGAGAGAGTAGGAAACTGACCCTCAAGGAGATCATATCTAGGTCTCTGAGCTAATGAGTGACAAATCAAAATTTAAAGCCCAATCTGCCAGACTCTGAACTCCTAACACTGACTCTCCCATTCCCAACCTGTTAGTTACAAGGGATCTTCACTTCTTTCCACGGAAGAAGAAACCAAAGAGGTTAAGAGACATTCTCTAGATGCTACCATTTTTCTAGGGGCAGAATTGAGACAAAAGACACTGTTCAGTGACACCTGAATGGGCCACTCTCTGCTCTGTCATGCTGCCCTTTCATTTAATAAGTGGGAATAAATGGCCAAGGGTTGCAAGTAATTGTCAATTAAACTTCAGTTCACAATAAGATAGCGCTATTACGAGATTCAGTGCATATGGGTCGTCTTTGAGGAGGCATCACAAGACAGGGGTGATATTTATCACGCTGCACCATGAAAGCTGCCTGTGTTTTTCATCATTAACAAAATGATGCAAAGGCTACAAAAAGCCTTTTTTAAAAACCAAAGGGGAAAAAAAAGAAACAAACAAAATCCACAGACTCAACCAGTCCTACCTGCCTAAGAAACATACCAGGGCGGGCAAAATGATCATCTTCCATGTGTTTTTGTAGGATTCCTTGGGAACTTCTGTGGCAGTGGTATTAGTACTTACAGTGTGGCATTGCCTAGTGTAAGATGCAGCATTATTCTGTCCATCTTAATTGCCTATTTTCCCCGAAAAGAAAGATATTCTTGTTGGGGGGGGGGAGGCAATCCTTGGAAACAAACTGGGGGCTTTTGCATTTGTAAAAAACAGTAAAACTTTGGATTACGAGTAACTTGTTCTGCGAGTATTCCACACGATGAGCAAATATTTCTAATAAATTTTAACTTGCAATATGAGTAGCACTTGACACCAAATCACATGATCACAACTGAGCCAATGGTTCTTGAAATTCGCTTTGATATACAAGTGCTTTGGATTATAAGCATGCTTCCGGAACAAATTATGCTCACAAATCAAGGTTTTACTGTACTTTTTTTTTTCATCTAGTAATGCCTATTAGTCCTTCAAATTCAACTCAATCTGCTGCTTATTAAGCCCTTACTGCATGCCAGAAACTGGGATAAGGGATTTATGCATTGCTTGTTTAAATCTTCAAAGCAGCTTTATGAGGCAGGTATGATTATCTCCGTTTTATAGGAGAGAGATGATGAAGGTTAACTAAGTTGTATGTCTTCTTTTGGCTCACAGGGAACCCGGGGTTCCACAAGTAAATCAAGGACTACAGTGTTATGTGATGCCTCTCTTCCACTATGCTTTGAATGCCTTGAGGGCAGAAATCCTTCTTTCTGTCTTCAGTACTTCAACATACCCTGAGAGGTAACACAGATCTTTCCCCCAAGTATAGTATTTAACTTAATTTTGCTTATTACTTATAATGGCCCTATAAGATATTGGTTTTTTTCTTTAAAATGTTTATTTATTTATTTATTTTGAGAGAGAGAGACATTTAGAGCGCGAACAGGGGAGGGACAGAGAAAGAGAGAGATGCCAATCGCAAGCAAGCTCTGTGCTGTCAGCGCTGAGCCCATCTCAGGGCTCAATCTCACAAAATGTGAGATCATGACCTGTGCTGAAATCAAGATTCAGACGCTTAACTGACTGAGTCACCTAGGTGCCCTGAGATATTGTTTTAGTAGCCTCCTATTCACCCCGTTGGTGAGGGAAGGATTCCCACCCTAAGGTAATGGAGATGGCCGAGTGCATGACATCCGACACTGCACAGATGAGATTGACAGCATTCTACTTGTCACATATACTCATAGCCCAGAGGAAAAGGATACCATGCCATGCAGGGCCCCACGGGGGTTGCACTTGAGAACACACTGAGCCATCAGGTGCTATAAGAAGTAGGGTTTGTAGTATCAAGAGGGTGGGATACTCCCTGGTTCCCACAGGAGAATGTGATTGGCTCTGCATAATTCCATGGGCTGGCAAGGAACTGCAATCTCCCCCTCAGGGATAAGCAGGAACTGTTTCTGGTCCCTCTGATAAGGGAGGTTGTTTGCCTATGGGACCTTATGCACCAGAGCAGAGTAGGGAGGGAATTTATGGATAGGTCATCCAAATCTCCTCAATTTTACCAGATATCAAGGCAGCACATAATGTTGAGCATTAATCGTAGGCCTTACACAACAAATATGCATCACTATCTCCATTTTATAAATGAGGAAATGGGGTTCAGGATGCCTATAGCATGGACAAAGTCCCAAAGTCACTGAGAGGTTGAGGTTAAACTCTGGTCTCTCTGACCTCAAAGTTGTATTTTACTTACAAATGTGTCATAGAACATTTTCAGTTTCTAATCAACATTTCAGTGTGACTTCAGGGAAGGATGAGAGTGGAAAGTAAAGAATATACCATTTTCCAGCTTAAGTCAATGTACAGCATAATATTTCTTCCCCACCTGCCTGAGTCACCAGCATTTGCTTGGAAGGAATCACCACAAATGCTTTGCATTTGGGGGTGGAGATAGCCACTGTTGGCTCATGCCAAGGCACCTACCTGGTTGCCTATATAGCCCATTTAGCTGTGATCTGGCTCATTCTAGCTCAGTCTCAGAAAAAGTACAGAAACATCTTAGATAAATTAACAGGAAGATCTTAATATGCATATTAGCGTTCTTGAATGTTTGGACTGTCACTTATCCATAACAACTTGTTCCTTTTTGCTTTGAATATTTTAATAGCTGTTGTTCTTATATTTTTATTTTCTTACATCTCAAGTTCTTCCAGCCTCTGTTTTAAGCTTGAATGTGTTTGGCTATCAATAATGAATCTGATTTCTAAAATATACAGTAGAGGGGCACCTGGGTGGCTCAGTCAGTTAAGCATCCAACTCTTGATTTTGGTTCAGATCATGATCTCATGGTTCATGGGATGGAGTCCCACATCAGGCCCCACACTAACAGCATGGAGCCTGCTTGAGATTCTCTCTCCCATTCTCTCTCTGTCCCTGCCCTACTAGCACTCTTTCTTAAAATAGATGAATAAACTAAAAAATAAAATAAAATATAGAGAATACCTTCTTTCCCCCCTATATTTGCTGAATCATTCAACCTCAGTCAGGAACTTTGAGGCAGAATAACTGCTGTTCTTGCAAATTTCCTGAGAGTAATTATCTTAATGGTGATGACACTGGAGTGAGGGTGGTGGTGGATAGAAATCTCATATGGCTGCCATTTGTGGATTTCAAAATACTAAATACCAGTTTTTAGGCATAGAGTATTTAGGAAATTTCTAACCAAATGGATAACATGTGTAATTTAACAACACCAATAAACTGCATCATAAGTGAGTTGGCTTTTTGGCTATGTATAGTCTTCAGAACCTGGTAACCATGAAGAACAAAGACCTCAAGACTTTGAAACTAGTCATCGATCCCAGTGCAAAAAAGTCACAGGGGGCAGAAGGAAAGGTGCTGGCAAGCAAACCAGAAGGTTAACAATGGACATCATTCTCCATAAAACTGCATGGAAGTTGAGATAAAGGCAAAATATATTTTCAAAGTACTAGAATCTCCTGATGAGAAAGCAAAATCAAATATGCAATAATTGCCCCAGCAATCCCACCTCTAGGAATCTATACTTAAAATACACTGGCAAAAAGATATTATTTGTAATAGCCAATGACTAGAAATGACACAAATATTCATCTCCAGGAGAAGGACTGAATAAAATATGGTACATCTACCCAATGGAGTCCTATGCAGCTCTAAAAAGGAATAGGAATATTTCTATATACCTCTAGGTGGAGTAACATGTGTAGAGTTTGCTAAGGAATAGAGGAGGAACTATCACAAAAGAGATTTCAGAAACACATCATCCAGATACAATGTGTGAACCTTGTCTGATTTTCTGTACCATATAAGACATTTTTTTTGAGACAACTAGGGGAAATTACATGTCAGATAATTAAGAATTATTAACTTTATGGGTGTTGATGATAATATTTTGGTCACGTTTTCTTAAAATAAGAGATAGATACTGACATATATTTTTTAAAATACATTATCTGAAGTCTGATTTTTGCATCAAAAATATTCCAGGAAACAAAAAGTATGGGGAGTAGAGAAGAGTTGAAACTAATACAGCAGAGTGTTGATAAATGTTGAAGTTGGATGGGGGATACTGTGTTTTCTACTTTTGTGTATATTTGAAAAATTCCTTAATAACAAGTTAAAATGAATACCATATACATATATACATAAATATGACATACAGAGAGAGATATAGAAATAGAGACAGATGATAGATAGATAGATAGATAGATGTAGGACTTACAAGACATCCTGACTTGGTGAATCTGGGGCAGAACTTGGGCATCCAAATTTTATTAAAGGTCCAAAGTTCTTTGGCACTCTCATTGATCAAGCAATAGGATATGGCATTTGGGGGTTAAAAATTCTCAAAGATTTGACTATGATAAAATCCATACTGACTATTAAAACCACAATGAATACAACAAAGTTTTTCCTAGCTAATTCTAAAACCCCTTCAGGGTTCTTAAGTGACTTAGGGTTACATGAATAACATGGGTTTTTATCTCCACCTACTTTGATGTTCAGATCTGCTCATAAATGGAGAGTCCTGGTGGATGGAATGCCAGATACAGACACAGTATGCTTAAGTCAACCTAAGAGGAGGGCCGGCAGCATCTCTGTCTCTTATAAATGTTCACTGTCTCTGCCACTTCAAAAGATTGTAGACAGCATGACGAGCATATATGTGTAAGTGCTGCAGAGTCCTCAGGGAAGGCCTTCAGTGAAATCCAAGGTATGGTAATAAGGAATGCCATTCACCCAGTCGGCTCACTCTTGCCACCCACTGAGGAAGAAGACTCCAGATTGGTGAGTGGCATGGTCCCCACCCAGCATCAGGGAGAAGGAAAAGTGCAGAGGCAGACCAGAGAAGGAAGGGGAGACTTATGGGACCAAAACAGCCCAGTTACCTAGTTTGAAAGCAGAAGGACATAGAGCTCAGCAATATCGCACTCTGAAGTTCACTCTCATATACAAAGGGCAGGGTTTGACCCGGGGAGTTTGATCCTACCAGTAGACATAAAGATGTACTTCATGCTAACCCCTAAAAGAAACAAAAAGTACATATATGTATTTTCTTTTTTTTAAATTTATTTTAGAGACAGAGCATGTGTGAGCAGGGGAAGGGGTGGGAAAGGCACACACACACACACACACACACACAGAGAGAGAGAGAGAGAGAGAGAGAGAGAGAGAGAGAGAGAAAATCTTAAGTAGGCTCCACACACTGCACAGAGCCCCATATGGGGCTTGATCCCACAGCTCATGACCTGAGCCAAAATCAAGAGCCAGACACTCAACCGGATGAATCACCCAGGCCCCCCATGCATGCATTTTCATTTTTATGTTGCTATTACTTTTTAAATTCACTTAAAATTAATTTTTGAGCAATGCTGAGCCAGCAGCAAAGTTTCTCTAAAGCATTTTATCAAATTGCTTATTTTCAATATATAGCTGTAGAAGTAGAGTTTTCAGTTTAGGAGATCTTTCCTTGAGGAAAGCTATCTTCAGTAAAATTCAGAACCTGGTTGGTGCTCACAAGGCACTTTAGTGATCTCTCCACAGCCCAGGGTGTTCCTCAGCAAACCCAGACTTCTCAAAGTCTTTGAGCTGCTTCTACGCTGGATGCTGCCTTCAGCTGACAAAACTCATTAGGGATTGATTTGTAAATTCAGAGTGCAAATTTAATTTGCCATTAGAAATGAAATTTCTAGATGGATTGAAGAGTCGTTCAACAAATATTTATTAAGCACTGTAGTAGGCTGAATAAGCACACCCAAAGATAACAGGCTGTAATTCCTGGATCCTATAACTGCTACTTTATTTGGGACAAGGGTGTTTGCAGATAGAGTTAAGTTAGGGAATGTGAGATAGGGAGACCTTCCAGGTGGGCTGTAAATGCAATCACAAGTCTCCATATAAGAAAGAGCCAGAGGGGCACCTGGGTGGCTCAGTCGGTTAAGCGTCTGACTTTGGCTCAGGTCATGATCTCACAGTTTGTGGGTTTGAGCCTCACGTTGGGCTCTGTGCTGACAGCTCAGAGCCTGGAGCCTGCTTTGGATTCTGTGTCTCCCTCTCTCTCTGCCCCTCCCCTGCTCGTACTCTGTCTCTCTCTTTCTCTCAAAAATAAATAAACATTAAAAAAAGACAGAGAGAGAGAGCCAGAGGGAGATCTGACTACATACACAGAGGAGAAGGCCATGTAAGGATGGAGCACAGGGGGATTTCAAGATGGTGGATTCTCTCTGGAAGGAATGCAGTCCTGATTTCATGCACACCTTGGCTTAGGCCCAGCGATACCAATTTCAGACTTTTGACCTCCAGAACTGTGAGTAAATCAATTTCCTCTGTTTTAAGACACCAAGTTTGTAACAATTTGTTATAGCAGTTATAGGAAACTAATACAGCCCACAAAGCGCATACGTGAGGAATATAGTGGCAACCGAAACCACATGGTTTCCATCTTCATGAAACATCAAAGCAGCTGGTGGCAAGGTATATGATTTGTTGGCATCAGGCCTCAAAACCTTCTGTATTGCTGGGGTGCCTGGGTGGCTCAGTCGGTTAAGTGTCTGACTCTTGATTTCGGCTCAGGTCATAATCTCATGGTTTGTGGGCTGGAGCCCTGCGTCGGGCTCTGCACTGACAGTGTGGAGCCTTTTTGAGATTCTCTCTGTCTTCCTCTCTCTCTGCCCCTCCTCCACTGGCACTTTCTCTCTCCCTCTCAAAATAAATAAATAAACTTAAAGAACAGCAACCACCTGTATTCCTGCCACAGTGGAATGATACAACCTGCAGACAGACTGATGTTGCTGTCAGCTGGAAGGGTATTTTTTTCCCTTCCTCTTTTGTCCTCACCAACTGCTTTATTTTTATTATATTTTAATAAAATGTAATATACATTATATTTGTAGAATTTTTAACATTTAGAAAATATTATAAAATAAGTATATTAGGCTTGTATATATTTTCCTTGTTTAGCTCTCACAGAGCACCCCGTTTTATACCTTCTTACCAACTTCTTGACTACTGCCTCATGTAGCTATATCTTTCACATAATATTTAAGATGATAAGGTTTGCAAGGAACAAAATCACAGATGTTGAACACTTGAACAGGAATAGTTTTGACAGTTGTAACACTTTGGGCTGAAACTTTCCATTTGGCAAAGGGATTGTGACCTGGACAAATATTCTGGACACTGTGCAAATAATTGCCCACGGCGTCCCTCTGACCATACAATGAACTGTTAGGTATGGTGTGCTGCCTTGTGAATTACCGTAAACTTCTGTACTCAGATGTTCAAGGTGCCTCGTGAGTTATCATATCTAAGATGAACTGACTACATTACAGTTAACAAGTAGAATGTTTGGCTTGTGATTTAGACCCATTGATAAAGTCTCAATGCCCGGGTCTAAGAAATGCCACCCTGCTTTGCCTCCGATTGGCTTCAACAATGCAGTTCAGATCCTACCATCTCCGCCAACGCGTGCAAAAGGTAATTTGTCACTGAGCTTCACAAACAGAAAATATCACCCAGTGTTTGCCCTCCGCTGTCACTCTCCAGCTTTGGAACTTCAGGGACCGAAGGAAACAAGCAGCTATTGCAACGACGGTTCCTCCAAGCCCATAGAGGGCTCACTTTGCTGCGAGCCTAGGAAAGGAGCAGATATCATACTCCTCTCACCTGGCTTCCTTCCTCCAGCAGTTCCTATCTTTCACCACGGGTCCACACCTGCTACTCAGAAACGAGGTTAATTCACTTACCTCTTTAACTCTCTCTAGGATTTGAGAGGTTTTCCATGGGCTTCGAATACTTCTGTTGGAGTCAGGAGGCCTGGAGAGAGAAAATTGGCTTGAGGGCCAAGGCAGCAAGAATGGAGTTTGGCTGTTTGACTTTTCTGTTTTCATAAGCTGTGAAAAAGCATGGACTGAGGATGGCAGAATCCTCTTTGGATCATGAATTTATAAAAATTTTAAATGCATTTTCTGATTACAAAGCAATAATATTGTTATTGCATACAACTTAGAATATAAGTTAAAGAAAGTATAATGAAGAAAATAAGGCCACCTGAAAAACCAACCACTCCAAAAAGATTGGTGTTGGCATTGAACTGGATAAATTTCTTTTATTTATTTATTTATTTATTTTTTAATTTTTAAAAAATATATTTTCTCATATGACACCAGGTCATTAATATTTTTAATGTTTATTTTTGAGAGAGAGAGAGAGAGAGAGAGAGACTGAGTGTGAGCAGGGGTGGGGGAGAGGCAGAGAGAGAGGGAGACACAGAATCCGAAGCGGACTCAAGGCTCCAAGCTGTCAGTGCAGAGCCTGACTCGGGGCTTGAACTCACGAACCGTGAGATCATGACCCGAGCTGAAGTTGGATGCTCAACCAACTGAGCCACCCAGGCACCCCTACATTTTTTTTTAATGTTTACTTATTTACTTTGAAAGAGAGAGAGAGAGAGAGTGCCCTTGTGCGTGTGCACGTGCAAGTGGGGGAGGAGCAGAGAGAGGGAGAGCGAGAGCGAGAGTGAGAGCGAGAGAGAGAGAAAACCCCAAGCAGGCTCTGTGCTAATGCAGGGGCTCAATCCCACAAACCATGTGATCATGACCCGAGCCAAAAGAGTCAATGCTTAACCAACGTTAGGCCACCCAGGTGCCCCAAATGTGGATACATTTCTTAATGAAATTGTGATCATTCCCTGTACAGTTTAGCATCCTGCTTTTTATCACTTTACATGAAATCATATTTTCCCATGTCATTATGTATTCATCCTAAACATGACCTTTCAGGGTGGTACATATTGTTCCATAATATATTTGACCATTTCACTATCATTTGACATTTCTGTAGTTTTTAATTTCTCACTATTAAAAGTAACACTTTGAAGGAAAAGCCTTGCATATAAATCCTCAGTGAACATCTACAATTATTTCAGCAGGATAAAACGCTAGTTGTGAAATTACTAGGTAAAAGAGTATGCAGACTTTAGTTTTATTAAAGTTTAACATCCATCCAGAAAAGCACACAAATCACGTGTGTGTTGCTTGATGAATTTGTATCTTGATGAACACACTGATAGAACCAATACTCAGATCAAAAAAAATATCACCAGCATCCCCAAAGCCACTGTCCCAGTTTCTAAACACCCCAAAGGTGACTATTATACTGACTTTTAACACAATAAATGAGTGTTGCTGTTTTTTTATTTAACTTCATATAAACAGAATCACTCATATTCTTTTTTATCTGGCCCCTATCACTCAACAGGATGTCGTTGGTGCACCGTATCTCTGTCGTTGGGTTTAGTAATCATTTATTCATTCTTATTGTTGGATGGTATTCCATTGTGTGAATATGCCACCACTCATTACCCACTCTACTGTTGATGGGCACTGGAGTACTTTTCGATTTAGGGCTGTTATGAATAGTGCTTCTATGAACATTCTAGTACATGTCTCTTCGTGAACATATGTACACATTTCTTTTGGATGTGTACCTAGGAATGGAGTTGCTAGATCATAAAAGATGGCATATGTTCAGCTTCAGTAGATACTGTCAAACAGTCTTTCCAAATAAGTTGTAGAATATGTACATTTTAAGTCTCCTGATGAAAACTGCCATTCATAAAGATTCTCTGCCCTTACAGTGTCTTAGTATATTAGACTCCACGTGGAACCTTTCCCAACAGTAGGTAGTATTACACATTTTTAAAAAATCTTTGCCACTTAGGTAGGTCAAAAAGTGGTTTCTTGCCATTGTTTAAACTTGTACTTCCTTTATTGCTATTGATAGTCAGCAGACATTCTACACAAGAAGAAACATAAATAACCAGGAAACATACGAAAAAAAAATGTTCACATCATTCCCAAATTATCTATTGGTGTGTTTATCTTTTTCTTGTTGTTTTGAAAGCTTTTGCTTTATAATGACAAATACACAGATTTTTAAAAATGTTTAATGTCTATTTATTTTTGAGAGAGAGAGAGAAAGAAAGCAGGGGAGGGGCAGAGAGAGAGAGAGGGAGACACAGAATCTAAAGCAGGCTCCAGGCTCTGAGCTGTCAGCACAGATCCTGATGCAGGGCTCGAACTAACAAACTGTGAGATCATGACCTGAGCCAGAAGTCAGACACTTAACTGACTGAGCCACCCAGGTGCTCCCCGAAGAATTTTAAATGATAACTTCATATACATACACACACTCAAATTAACACGGGAGTACATTTTATGGCTCTCTCGTACCTTCTATTTTTAAGCTTTTTATTCATGAGGCAAATTTATTCTGTATACATTATGCCCAAGGATATATGTTGCACATGATGGTGGACGCAAAACTCTTCGAGATGTACAGACTCTGCCCTCAAGAGGCTTATACTCCCTTTGGCTGCCTAGGACCCCCAAGTGGATATCTCCATTGCCGAGCAGCAAACTATGCCAATCACATGGACAATAAGAAAGTAAGGGGTTTAGGACTTTCTTCACTATTTGAAGCTGAAGGAGAAGCACAGGCTGAGCTGGTCCTAAGGACAGAAGGAGTCCCAGGGTCACATTTCAGGCCACAGTGCATATAAAACAAGAGGAGAAATCAAGAAGCCTGGGCTCATTCTTATCTGGAGAATGCTGAGTTCAAAAGAAGATGGGAAATCTGCTTGAAGTCAAGGAGTTAGGGTTTCAGAACATTTTATTGGCACTAAGATATTCCTCCATTTTCAGCATTGTGTTCCCTCTGGAAGAAATCCATCCATTGGGCTCTGAATGCCAGGCTAGGCTTGGGGGTGGTATTAGCGTGGTAAGCCATGGTAAGCCGTGGTAAGCCACATGCATACAAAGCTAGGAAACCTTTGTTGTTGAGAGAGGTAAGCACGTAAACTGGGAAGGCACATTTATAATGCTGAAGGCAGATTGAGTCAGTCTCAAATGTTCTCATACTTGAAAGGTGAAGAAAAAGAAAACAAGGGCAGGCCAGATGGAAGTGTGGCTCTCATTAGAGAATCCGAAGGAAAGTTTATTTTGAGTTGATTCTGTAACTGAGAGAAAAAAACAACTGGGGATGGGTGTGGGAAACAGAGAGACAGTCCCTGAGGATGGCCGTGGGAACTTGCATGTATGGTAGCCCTCCCTTATCCATGATTTCAGCTACCCGGGGTCAGCTGAGGTTGGGAAGTGGATGATCCTCTTTCTGAGGAATCATCAATAAATCCATAGTAGCCTAGCGTTACGTCACAATGCCTGTGACATGCACCTTGCTTCATGACATCACATAGGCATTTTATCATTTCACATCATCACAAGAAGAAGGGTGCGTTCAGCACAACAAAATATCTGGAGAGAGAGAGACCACATTCACATAAAGTTTGCTACAGTACAGTAAAACCTTGGTTTGCAAGCATAGTTCATTCCGGAAACATGCTTGCAAATCCAAAGCACTTGGTATGTCAAAGTGAATTTCAAGAACCATCTGCTCAGTTGTGATCATGTGACATTCGGCATCAAGAACTACTTGTATTGCAAGACATCGCTCGTTTATCAAGTTAAAATTTATTAGAAATGTTTGCCCGTCTTGCAGAACACTCATGGAACAAGCTACTCACAATCCCAGGTTTTACTGTATATTGTTTTATAATTGTTCTATGTTTATTATTATTGTTAATCTCTTACTGTGCCTAATTTATCAATTAAACTTTATCACAGGTATGTGTGTATAGGAAAAAAACACAATATATATAGGGTTTGGTTCTATCTACAGTTTCAGGCATCCACCAGGGGTCTTGGAACATACCTCCATGCAGATAAGAGGGGACTACTGTATATTAGCCAAAAAAAAAAACCCACAAAATTTTGATTGTACTTTAATTTATCTTAGGAGTATTAGGGAATGCTCAAGGCTTTCCTTCCACTTAGCATATACATATACCCTAGGTACACTGTGTAGTGAAATCTGTTGTCTTGTGATTTCTTCATTCCACCCAACACCCTCTTTCCCCAGCAACTTGCTAAGCGCACACACACACACACACACACACACACACACACACACTGGGAGTGCTCCCTCAGAACCAAGAAAAGTCCAGAAACCTGTTCCCTGGCTTAGAGCCCAGCAAAGGAAAATGAGGGGCTAGTTGTGAGCAAGAATCACTGGGTTGTGCCTTACACATTTATTTCCCTAATGTTACTGAAGGGCCCTAAACAAATCAGCAAAAAAACCTTGTGAAAGAGTGGGCACAACTTTTGTTTCTGAAATTGGGTGTACCACAAGTGGGGGAGCAGGAATGGTCAGTCCCAGGTGCAGGCTATAAGGGGCACGCTGTGTACGGATAATTTTAAAACAATAATAACACTAGCTACTGGGGTTGGCTTTGTTTTCACCATGCAGTGGCACGTCTATACAAGTCAGTGATAAAATACTCCTCCTCCAAACAATCTTTTGGCGCTGTTACTTTTACGGTTTCATGCTGTAATATACATGGAAGCTTCACCGTGGCACTTTTTAGTGGTTATTCTTCAATCAACACAGTATTCCACAAGGAAGTGAATTGAGGGAATTCCCAGTTCTGGAGTTAGCCCTGACACATGCTGACCAAGCTACATGGGTTCATTTCTGGAGAAAATTCAGTTCTGAATCTCCCGGGTTCACACTGAATGCTGTTCCTGTCTCCAACCCCCGTGGTGTTGCACATCCTCACAATTAAACAACAGATTTAAGGGGCACCTGGATGGCTCAGTCAGTTAAGTGTCTGACTCTTGGTTTCGACTCAGGTCATGAGTTTCGTGGGCTCAAGCCTCACGTTGGGCTCTGTGCTGGCCGCACAGAGCCTGTTTGGGATTCTCTCTCTCCCTGTCTCTCTCTGCTTCTCCCCCACTTGCGGGAGCAAACGTGGCATGCACTTGCTCTCTCTCTCTCTCCCTCTCTCGAATAAATAAAGAAAAGAAAATTTCAAAATAAACAGTGAGAACCAAAGCACTGTAGAGACAAAGAATAAAAATCGAGTTACTTAATTACGTCATTCCATGGATGAAACCTCTGAACCCGGTTGTGGTCACCCTTTGGAAGTATTTCTCCATGGCGTTTTCCCTTTTTTGTTGTTTTTTTTTGTTTGTTTGTTTTCAAAAAATGACAGCAATGTCATCTAAAAGTGTTAATCTGATACCTTTGGCTTTGTTTTGTACTGTAAATTTATTTTATTAGTTTTTTTATTGGCATGAGATATCAAATGTTTAATCAAAGAAAATGTTCCCTGTCTACATTTCTTTTCTACCTAGTATTATTATTCATTTTATTTCATGGTTATTCCCAAAGATAATTTCTCAAGAAATGGTCTGCTCAGAGACACCTGGGTGGCTCAGTAGGTGAAGCACCCAAATCTTGATTGCTGTCCTGGTCATGACCTCAGCGTTCATTTGTGGTTTTGAGCTCCAGGTTGGGCTCTATGTTGACAGTATGGAGCCTGCTTGGAATTCTCTCTCTCCCTCTCTTTCTGCCCCTCCCCTGCTTGCTCTCTCTATTTCTGTGTCTCTCAAAAATAAATAAATAAACTTTTAAATAAAAGAAAAAAAAGGAATCATCTGTTCTGGTTTTCAATATGCCAAGGCACAGTGCCTGACGGAGACGACCAGTTTCCCACCAGGAGTCCCATTGGAATTGGGGGTCTAAAAATCCAAGAGGAACTTGAGCCATAATATGTCTCAGTAACCCTCTTGGGAAAATACATCTCAGAGAAAAGGGGGAGCAGAGCCCGGAGCTCCATTAGACACACTGAAGGTGTGGTTCCAGCTCCTCAAACCACAGAGTTAAGGAGGGCAACTCCCAGACTGGAAATTAGTCCAAAAGGAGATCAATTCAGCACACAAGACAGAATCTTTGAAGCTTTTTCAATAGCAACCAACACTAAAAGAAGTAAAATCTGTATTTCACATGCAACCAGAACACACACATATTATTTAAACAATGCCTAAATGTTACTATAGGTAATGAAGTCTGCCTATTCTATTCTACTTCGCTTTTTAAAACTGTTAGTTGTGACCCAGTAAATTGATTTCATGACCCACTATTGGGTAATAACGTGCAGTTTAAGAAAGGTACAGCATCGGGAATATAGTCAATAATATTGTAATGACTTTGTATGGTGACAGATGGTAACTAGGCTTATCATGAGGATCACTTTATAATGTACAAAAATATCACATCACTATGATGCACATCTGAAACTTATAGGATATTCTATACCAAATATACTTCAATTAAAAAAATACTAATGCAAGTAAGGGAAGGGAATCTTGACCTTTCGGCTTCTGAATAATAATCAAAGGTTTGTTGGTCTTTTACTGCAGAGTGAGTTTTGAAGAACCAGATGTTCCTTCTTATCCTGTGTCTTGGAACAATCTGAGCTCGGCCTTCACTAAGAACCAGAGACAAGGATGAGTAAGGGCCTGAACAAAATTAAAACAGGCCCCACAAACATGTTAAGGTCAGAAAAAAGAGCTGAGAATTTTCTGACACTTTTAACTCATAAAATAAGCACTCTTCAACTAAGAATATCTCTGTTGAGGGCCTAATTTGTTAGTGCAATATGAAAACAATTCGAAGTTTCAAGAAATCGTTTTGGAGAAAGGAGATACCATATACTCTTTTGCTGCCGATGAACAATGTCTACGTAGCCACGGTAATGTAAACATTGTTGATTTTCCACTTGTGGGACCACCCCACAGAAAAAACAAAGATTTGTTTATTGGAATTGTGTATTTATCATTGTCATCAACCTTCAAATGCAAGACTAAATGTAAATAAGTATATGGTGGCAAAACTCAGGAGGTACGCATTGGAGAAGGAGTTGAGAAAGGGTAGCATTCCTACGATCCTCACCTTAAAAAGCAAAGAACTAAGGATACTTTACTTCTTCTCTAGCTGATAAAAGAGAGATTAAAATACATTACTTAAAGCCACAGAGGTAACTAATAATGGAACCAAACAAGAGAGATGAATTTATTGGTTAGCTGAGGAGAGAAGAAACACCGGAGTGAAATTCTCGTTTCCCATAGCAAGGAGCCAATATACAAAGTGTGTAATTGATAAATCAAGAAATTGTAGAATATCTATTGTCTTTAGCGATGTGGAGGTAACTACAAAAAAGGGAGGGGCAAAGTCATTTAAAAGTAGATGCAATTGGGAAGGGGTGATATCAGTAATGATAGCCTTTTATGACACACACTTTTCTGTACAAATTGAGTTTTTCAATTATTTTCACGAATTACTCTGATTTAAAATAATAAAAGTAATAACAACAGTGATGATAATAATTAGTGTGAAGTGTAACCTGGAAATCTATAGGTTTTACCCTCTTGAATTTCTAGGGTTGTGAATCCGTGGTTGAGTTAAAAATGATCATGGTGTATTCTCTTCGTCCCGGCCCAGTCTGCCAGATCCTAAAAATGATTTATATGCCATTCATTCACAAATGATGCTTAAATATCAGTCAAATAGAAACATTCCCCTGAAATTAATCAACTTCCATGGGATAAAGAAGATTCTATAGTATTATAATCATAGTTTATGCTCCGTATTTGGTCCATAGCTTCTCAATGCTAGCAAGGTTATCTTGCCTAAAAGAAAAGCCATTTTCCTTTCTGTTAAGTTGTAACTTATGCTGGCAGGACCTCCAGAGAGAGCTCGTGTTCATGAGCTGCATTAGCAGAGTCAGATGAAATGTAGCTGGGATTCCTATCAGTTTCGTCAGGTATAAGATGAGAAGTCAGAGATGAAATGGACCTCAGAGACGGTCTATCTCCTTGATCCTCAAAGTGGGGTCCCAGGACCAGCAGCTGGAACACCACCGGGGATCTTGTTGGGCATGTACAACCTCAGGCCCCAGAGCTGCTGAATCACTATCTGCCTTTTAACGAGATCCCCAGCTGATTCCGTTGATTTGTGTGCACTTTAAATTTTGAGAAGCACTGGTCATTCTGAATCCAATCTCTGTCCCAGTGGGGGAACCCCTCTCTCCAAGCATCTCTGGCAGGGAGTGTCCTAGCATCTCCCAAGTTGAGCATGGAGGACGTTATTTTGTAGAAGAGATTTATCAGCATGGGTTTGAGGGAGGCTAATTTCATGATGTGCTAGAAATTGCCTGGCAGACTGAGGCAGGAGGTGGGTGAGCAGTATTGAGACTGGTGGAAATAAGGGAAATAGTGGAGCCAGTCTGATCGGTAGGGGGGGAAGGGACAAGGCACCAAAGTCCAACCATGGGGAAAAGGCTGGGTGTGAGATGGGAGAGTTCAGCCGAGGAGCAGAGCTGCTGGGAGCAGCCTAGGAAAGTGGCTGATAGAAGCTCAGAGAAGAACGGAAGATGGCCAGCGTATGGTAGAGTGCCCTTTGTAAATACTGGGCCAGGCTGGCAAGATAACGGCATGAATTTCCCTTGAGGAGCTTCCAGTTAATCTTCATGAGTTTTTTTTTAATTTTTTAAATGTTTATTCATTATTGAGAGAAAGAGAGAGACAGAGCATGAGTGGGGGAGGGGCAGAGAGAGGGAGACACAGACTCTGAAGGAGGCTTCAGGCTCCAAGCTGTCAGCACAGAGCCGGATATGGGGCTCGAACTCATGAACTGTGAGATCATGACCTGAGCCAAAGTCAGATGCTGAACTGACTGAACCACCTAGGCGCCCCTTCATGAATTTTTTTTAAAGTTTATTTGTTTGTTTTGAGAGAGAGGGAGGGAGGGAGGGGCAGAGAGAGAGACAGAATGAAAGAGAGAGAATCCCAAGTAGGCTCCCTGCTGCCAGTGCAGAGCTAGACGCGGGGCTCAAACCCATGAACTGTGAGATCATGACCTGAGCCAAAATCAAGAGCTGGTCACTTAACAGACTGAGCCATCCAGGTGCCTCTCTTTTTTTACTCAACGGCTTTATTGAGATATAATGTACACACAAATCACTCATCTAAGCATATGATCTGATGGCTTTTAGTGAATTCGCATAGGTGTGATTCCACCACCAGCTTCAGAACATTTTTCCACCCCCAAAACAAACCATGCACCCCTTAGCCATCACCCCCCTCCCCCTCCCCACACACCCTACTCCACCCGACTCCACCCCTGGCAACCACTATTCTACTTTCTGTCTCTATGGATTTGCCTATGCAGGACACTTCATATAAATGAAATCATACAGTATGTGGCCAAACCAAATTATACTAATAACAGTCTCTCCCCGTCCCCTTTGAGATATCTCTCTCCCAGATGATTAAACTCCCCAACCTATCGTGGTGTGTTGCTGTGTGTGTGTGTATGTTTTAAGGAAACCTCCCTCCCTCAGTCCTCCATCCTCCTCAGGGGGCGATGTATGGCTGTCATCCTGGGGTGTCCCTTCCCTGCTGCCCCAGGGTGTCACCATTTCCCAGATCCCACGTCTTTCCTTGGTTACACCCTTGATTTGCCACAACACATCCTCAAGTAATATCCTAAGATAAGATGTGTGGAAGACCAAGTTCTTGGACATTTCTGAAAGTGTATTTTACCATCATGTTTGAGGGGAGATTGCATCTGACTGTGTAGAAAGCTACAAGTTGAAAATTACGATCTGTCATCCCTTCTAAGGCAATGCTCCCTATCCTTTGGTGTCCAGTATTGACAATGAAAAGTTTGATACCAGTGTGATTCTCGTTTCCTGTAGGCAGTGATTTTTTTTTACTCTCTGAAAATGTTTAAGACTCTAACTTTATCCTTGGGGATTTCTTTAGATCACCGTTCTCTTTGTTTGTATATCCCTTATGCCGGACACACAACAGGCATTTTGAATGTGGATATCATGTTCCCGATCTGCAGTTTGGGAATCAGTTTTACTTTCCACCTTGTTGGTTTGGTAACTTCCCCTCTCTTTTTCTCTATCTTCTCCTTCTGAAACTCCTAATCAGGCAGATGTTGGACCTCCTGAATGGATCTTCTTTTGTTGTGGTGGTGATAGTTTTCATCTGTGATGGTCAATTTTTTTGAATCAACTTGGCTAAGTTACAGTGCTCACCTATTTGATCAAATGCTGATCTGGGTGTTGCCATGAAGGTATTTTATTGACATGGTTAACATTTACAATCAGTTGACTTCAAGTAAAGGAGTTCATCTCCACAGTGTGGGTGGGCCTGATGTAATCAGTTGAAAGGCCTAAAGAGCAGAACTGGAGTTTCCCTGAGGAAGAAGATATTCTACCTGTGGATGGGCAGCTCCTATCTAAGAGTTCCAGCCTATATATTTGTCTTTTCTTTTAATTCTACTTTTTGAATGGTTTTCTTTATGTCATCTTCTAATTCTTTTCCACATGTTTTATTTTAGCCATAATATTTTAAATTTCTAAGTATACTTCCTTGCTCTCAGGTTTTCACCTTTTCGTGGTGTCCTGCCCTTGTTTCATTAATACAATATTTACTTTACTCCTCCTGGATTTCAAACTCTCTTCTTTCCTCCCCCAATTATCTCTTGCCTCTGCAAGAGGTTTTCCTTAAATGCTTGCTGGAGGTGGAGGGGAGGGGATGAAGGATGGGAGTCCTGCATATTTGGATATTTTTGCTGTCCTGTCACCTCTGCCATTACACTGTGTAGCTATTAAATGCCAGGATGTAGAAAAATTTTACCTGGCAACATTCAATTTATTTTGAGAAGACATCTCTTATTTTTTGCTTGGAGTTGTAGACATGAGTGGGTGAGTTTTCTGTTTCATATTCAGACTGCCAATGAATCCTCACTGTCTCCCCCTTGTCCCCCTTCATTACGTCTGCAATTCTCCAAAACAGGCTGCGCCCTCCCCCCTTAATTGTAGCCCCTCCATGCATGCTTGGGCTCTATGGCATCCTTTACCTGCTTCATTAGTGTGAACTCTTGCTTATATTTTCTACCTTCCAGAAGTTTTTTGAACTATCTCACCTGCTCCCAGCCCTCTCTATCATTCTCTTTATTGCAGTGAGTTTTTATTCCATTTCTATAACTTTGGTGTTGGGAGAAGGAGGAAGTACATGCATGTGGTCAATTCACCAAATGTCACGGGGAATTTGACTCTTGTTTTTTACGGTTTGAGTATCGAATACTAGCTGAAGACATCTCTTTGGTGGTGATAGTGATGGTGACAAGAATGATAACTAGAGAACACCAGTCCTGCAAAGCAAAACAAAGATACCTACCTTTGTAAAACTCCACCTTGTGTCCTCTCTTTAAGAGCTCTGGATGGGTCTTCCCTGATCATCAGATCAAAGCCAGATGGAGCCCTCAACGACCCCCATTAACTGGTCCCACCTAACCTTAATATTTTTTTTAAGTTTTACTTATTTATTTTGAGAGAGACAGAGAGAGAGCATGAGCAGGGGAGGAGCAGAGAAAGAGAGTGAGAGAAAGGGGGAGATACAGAATCTGAAGCCACGTGTGGGGCTCAAACCAACAAAGTGTGAGATCATGACGTGAGCCAAAACCAAGAGTCAGATACCAAACTGACTGAGCCACCCAGGTGCCCCAACTGGTCTCACCCAACCTTTAGACCCTTCTCTTTCCTTGGTAGCCAGCTCAGAACTTGTCCTCCTATAGACCTTTCTCATTTTCTACTCTGAAAGTCCAGCCTCTCTACCTGTACCTCTACTGCTCCTTCCACCTAGGATACAGTTTTGTACCATGCCAAATATCACTCCCACCTATGCCCATCTCAAACCCCACGAAGCCTTCCTAAGTCAACCCCAACTATCTGTTCTTTTCCTCCCCTGCAGCCCTTATATGCTTTCACTCACGCATCACCTCAGTGTGTTCACTCCTGCTGTAAACACATAATTAGCGCCAGCTACATACCAGACATGGAGCTAAGCATTATTGATGCAGAGATGAATAAATCGGAGGTGGCCTCTATTTTTTCAACGGCATGTTCTCATTCCCTGTCACATGTGCTCAACCTTCCTGCCCAGACTCCATCACATACTCCCTGATACTGGCTTTGAAGCAGTTACCGACATAGTAGGCGCCTGCCCACATTATTGAGTTGGACTTCTAGGTCCCCTTGCCCTTTAATATTCTTAGAAGCAATTCTTTCCCTTCTGTTCTTTCCTCCGTTCCATTTAGGAACCCTCCATGTTCTCAAATAAGCCAGAGGTTTGATAGGCATTTCCCAATGCCATCTGCCAAAGACAGCAGAATGCATGTGCAATGCTCAAAACTGACAAATACACCAGCCAGAAAGGCACATGCAGCATCCACAGAGCCATCGGGTTTTTGGAGCCTCTCTGCTTGCAAACAGCTACAGACAATCCTCCAGCCAAGTGCTATAGTCGTACCCATCCCTACCTCCATCTCTACCAGCCAACTGTCATTCCAGTGTGGAGAGGAAATCATTAACAGCATACACACAGCCTCACACCCACTCATGTGCGTAACACAGGTGTTCCCCAAGTGCACACAGGAACAAAGACTACTTCGCTCACCGACCTCTATGCCTATTGTTGCTTTCCATTCCCCACCCCCCCGGCCTTTTATGTAAGAGGCTCATGATAATTATGGTCATTTCTCATGTCCTACTCCTAGATACTTCTGAGTTTAGCCTACGTTCTGTTCTGGAGGGTTCATGTCATAGTTTGGGTTTCCGGAAAGCAAATTTTGAGATGGAGATTAGCATGCCGAGACATTTATTAGGAGTGTCTTGGGGGTTTGTCCCTGTGAAGGGCAGGAGAGAGAAGCTAGAGCAGGCAGGAGTTTGGCTGTGCTGCAGGCCGAGATGGCCCTCAGCATTGTGTCAAGTTACGACAAGGGGGTTGAGCCCTCGTATCTGCACTGGTCAGCTGGTCATCGGATGCAGACTTACCCCGGCAAGATCTTGGGCCGGGCAGTTCTCTTCAGCTGAGGCAGTCTCCAAAGGGCTAACAGCTGAAGGCCGCCTGCAGGCAGCACTTTAGCAGGTGGGGGAGTTAAGTGCTTGTTCCTGAAGGGGGACCAGCACGTCCTGGTATTCACTGCAGTTGACTTTCCCGAAAGTCTGCGCTCTAGAGAATGGTGTATTACTGAAGTAGGTGTGGGCACACCAAAATCAATTCAAATGCTTCCTGGACGAAAGTGGTATTTTCTCATTCAGCCGCCCTCACCCCCAGGCCTTAGGGGAATGTTACTGGGGAGGAGGCTCCCCCCGACTCTCCGCTCAGTACAAGTTCTAAGACCTTCTTTGCCACAGAAATAACAAGGGGATTAGGAGGAACATCACAAGCTGTCAAGTTACCAGTATATCCTTTGAGATCAATGAAAAAAAAGAATCAGCACAAGACAAAGGAAGGGAGAAACACGAGTCTGTTCTCACCCTTTTCCCTGTGATGTCATTTGTCTCTTTTTATTCTTGGCCTTGTAATGCTGTCTAGGATACTGCCTAGAATAATCTTTTGTGCACAGTAGGTGCTCAATAAACATTTTTTTGTTTATTTCTTTTGACAGAGAAAGAGAGAGAGAGCACGCACACATAAGCAGGGAAAGGGCAGAGAGAGGGAGAGAGAATCCCAAGCAGGCTCTGCACTGTCAGTGCAGAGCCCAATGCAGGGCTCGAACCCACGAACCATGAGACCATGACCTGAGCTGAAACCAAGAGTGGGAGGCTTAACAGACTGAGCCACCCAGGCGGCCCAACATTTATTTAAAGAGTGAACAAAGCATCCTCCTAAAAACCACTCTCCTACTCAACCACAGTGAAGAAGAAACTAGTGCTGGAGAATTAGTGGGAAAAGTGTATTTCATTACATTATTGTTTTTCATGGTTTATTATCTTACATGTTCTCGGTGGTGATTATTTTTGCTTGACCGCCAAGAAGATGTATGTGGTAAAACTCACTAAGCAGTAATCACACCTCCTCCTACCTTTCATGGCATCCAGTTCCAGAAAGGATAAATTAAAATCCTGCTTTGGATGGAGCCCTTGCTCACTGTACCGTCTGCTTTCCCTGTAGGTTGCCAGGAACCAGTGGTGAAGGTCAAGGCATATGTCTCTGACATCAATGATATTTTCAAAGCTTGTTATTTCAACAATGAAAACAAATACGAAAAGGCAGAAAATAAAATGTCCCGTTGAATGCACAGTATCTAAATGCTGTCAGCGTTATTTGCTAGACAGCAGATGAGTCCTGAGAGCGAGAAACTTCCAAACGGAAAGGTTCCCCATGGAGAGCTCACAGCAGTTTCTCTGTCTCTGTCCAAAATGTTTAATCAGCCCACCCCTGATACCCAGTTGACAACTGTAAGGTGATGCGGCCACCTCCTCCTTAGCAAGGTTTCCAAAGCTTCATGATTTGTCCCCGATCTCCACTCCTAGTTTCAGTTTCTTACCCACAGTCAGCAATTACTTCTCACTTCCCCCAAACCTTATCCACTATCATTCTTATCCCCACTTTAATTATTCTGGGGATCACCAAAAAAAATGCCTCCAGAGACCAGGCAGAGAATTTAAACATGTGACTGTAGGGGCGCCTGGATGGCTCAGTTGGTTAAGCCATCCGGTTCTTGATTTCGGCTCAGGTCATGATCTCATGGGTTCATGGATTTGAGCCCCATGTTGGGCTCTGCAACTGTCTGCACCAATCCCTGCTTGGGATTCTTTCTCTCCCTCTCTCTGCCCCTCCCCTGTTCATTCACCCTCTCTTTCTCTTTCTCAAAATAAATAAGCTTAAACAATTAAAAACAAAACAAAACATGTGAGCTTAAATATGTGAGTTGGGGCTGGTGTGGGACCATAGCAAGTGTTTCTTGCCAGGTGGAGCCGAACTAATTGGGATGAGATTTGAGAGGCAAGGGCAGTGGGCTTGGGGTTGGGGTTGGAGATAGGATTGAGCAGAGATGAAGGAGGCAGATATTAGGTGTTCCATCTGCTGTTGGTTCCCCGTGCATATTGCCTTGACCCACCCAGGAAGTCACATACAGCTTCAGTGCACGGTTTCCTTATTGTCACCGCACACCTCCAGGGACTTTCTACAGCCAGCATCTGCGACTCTGCCTATCTGCCAGCTCCCATCTCTCTTTGGTTGATGGCTGCTCCCAAGGGGGTGTTAATTCCTGGCCACCTTGGGCCTATCCTGCAGCACAGCCCCAACTGCAGGACAGACCGGAAGTGGCCAGGAATTAACATCCCCGGGGGAGCAGCCATCAACCAAAGAGAGATGGGAGTTAGCGGATAAATGCCCCCCATTTCTTGCCTCTCGATTCTCAGACACCTTCCACACAGTCTCTTAGAAGCTCCTCAGTGGGAATTTGCCCCCGCTGCCCACAGAACTAACCTGTTCATTTGCACCCCGTTTATTGGTATCCTCTGCTCGATGTCTCACTTCCTCTTTCTCCCTCATGGCATTTCCTGGGGTCCCCTCCCAAATAAGCTGCCCCCAAATCATCCCCATCTCAGGATCCGCTTTGGGGAATGGTAGAGGATGATCCAGATCAACACAGCAGGCTAGACATGAATGACACTGGCAAGAAGGAGGAGAAGAAGTAGGAAACATTTCATAATATAAAGACACTGCAGGGTCAACATAGCCCCTCTTGCCAGAGTCTGAGGAACAGGGGGAGAGGGCCTACTCACCTTCCTCGGCATATGTTTGGCCCAGCTGGACCCAAAACCTCCACAGACGGTACTGTATGGATGATTTTGCTGAAATTTTTGCCCTGCCCCACTTTTACCTCATTTATACCTCGGCCTTAGAGCATTTCGATGCAATTGGCATTTAACTCTGAGAAATTTATGTTAAACAGACTCAGAACCTAGCTTGATAAAGCTGAGCCATAAAAATATTGTTCTTGCAAATAAACAGCAACTTTTCCTTTCCCGTCTGAAGTCAGATGGAGAGGAAATAAATTAGAAGGTGGTGAGTGTTCTGCATCCCAACCATTGTTTACGGCTCTCTTTACTTAGCCATTCTAAATCATGCATTGCCTCTAAGGGTCATAAAGATATCACTTTCTCCACTCAGCAAGAAAAATGAGAGGTGAGGAAGAAGAATGTTATTTTGCAGGAAGGGAAACAGAGCTCTGGAGATTTATCTGGGCCTGCATCAGAGTAACCGGCTGACCAGGGAGTTTGCATGCAGAGGATCAGAATTTCAGCCATTTTCTTAATCTAGAAGGCTCAGAAATGGTGGAGATGCCAGACGTTCTGCAAACACAGTTGCAGCCAGATCACTGGTATCTTCCAATTAAGTGATATTACCCAGCTCTTTGCTACCGAGAAATTTTTAGATATGTAATTGCCAGCAATTTCCAACCAACAGCTTTCTGAGAGGCTGGTATTAATAAGAATTCAATTAAAGGCACAGACACATTGAAATAGCATCTACTATGCACAGGTACCTTGATAGCACAAGGCATGGGACAGCCATAGGTGTCCAGGTAGTGAATGAAGGCAACCAGGTTCCTGGGGGCAGGGGGCTGCTTACCTCCCCTGCTCACTCAGTGCACCAATATCTTAGCAGCCATTGCCATTCTGGGGCTTCCTGTCTGAATTAGCTATATTTAGTGTGACCTACAGGGATTTGTTAACAGAGGACTTTAGAGGCAGAAAACCAAACGGTCCATTGCAACTGACTGAATCCAACTTTAGTAGCAATTAAGATATATGTTGCTCTCTATATCTTCATGTGATAATAGCATTAAAATCCTAGCTATGCACATGCTGTATATTTATGTACATCTACATCTCCAAGAACCACCATGCCTGATCACTTTGTATGAGCCAGGTACCGTGTAAAGTGTGTTCTACTCATTAGCTCATTTAATAGTAATGAAACCCTATACAGTGGCTAGTGTTCCCATCATTTTTTTTAAATTTTTTTTTAATGTTTATTTTATTATTTTTGAGACAGAGAGAGACAGAGCATGAACGGGGGAGGGGCAGAGAGAGGGAGACACAGAATCAGAAGCAGGCTCCAGGCTCTGAGCCATCAGCCCAGAGCCCGACGCGGGGCTGGAACTCACGGACCGCGAGATCGTGACCTGAGCCGAAGTCGGGCGCTCAACCGACTGAGCCACCCAGGCGCCCCTCCCATCATTTTGAAAACAACGACAAGGAAGTTTGGAGAGATAAATCAACTTGCCCAATGACACACAGCTAGGCAGTGGTGAAGAGGTGAGTGAGCCCATGACCAGTGATTCAAAAGCCCATGCTCTTAATCGCTACATGTTAAAGAAATTAATTTCCAAGCTTTCCTCACTTTATTTAACTAGGTGCACAGACTTGGGATTAGAGATTTATTTAATCGTTGAAATGAGATTACGAGGCCCTCAAGAGAAGATGTCCATTCTTTCTTTCCTAATTAATTAACAGACATTGTTGAACTTTTGTTAGATATGGAGAACACCACACCATGTATCTGGGAAACCAAGGCAAATAGGAGTGAAAACCTTCCTTACACTGAATTTTATTTATATCTACTTATATCTGTATTTACATGTACACCTGTACCTATACCTGCTTTTGTTTTGTTTTTGTTGTTTTGTGTGTGTGTGTGTGTGTTTTTTTGTTGTTTTTTTTTTTTTTTTTGCCTATACCTGTTTTTAACCAGAGAAACTGGTGTAGCTCACAGAAAGTAGGTATGAAATGGTCAAGTAACAGAACCCAGGTTTCCAGGGCCAAGGAGAATGTTTAATGCTTCCTCCATATGACACAGAGGGGATAGTTTCTGGGGAGTGTGGAAGTGTTTTGATGTTGTACTATGGAGACAAAGGAGAGTATATGTGTTCAGTATGGTGGCTCTGGAATCAGACAGATCTTGTTTCAAGCCCTGGCTTCTACAGTGGGATCTTTACTAACAGTGTGATCTGGGACAAGGTACTTAACACCTCTGTATTCATTTCCTAGGGCTGCCGTAAGAAACTACCACACACTGGGTGACTTAAAATGACAGAAATGTCTTCTCTCATAGTTCAGGGGGCCAGAAGTCCTAGAGCAATGGGTCCACAGGGTTGCTTCCTTCTGGAAGCTCTGAGGAAGAAATGGGTCCCATGTCTCTTTCCTGGCTTCCGGTGATGGTTGCTGTATTATCCCCATCTTTTCACCGCCTTCACATGGGTTCTTCTCTCTGTATCACCGTGTGCCCTCTCCTCTTCTTACAATGACACCCATCATTGTGCTAGGGGCCCACCCTACTCTTATACGACCACATCTTAACTCATTACATCTGCAAAGACCCTATTTCCGAACAAAGTCACATTCTGAAGTTCTGGGTGGGCACGCATTTTGGGGTGAAGGGCCACTATTCCATCCATCTCCCAATCTGTTTCCACACCTATAAAATGTGGATAATAGTACTTCCCCTATGAAGTTACTGGAAATTAAAGGAAAGAATACATGTATAGCCCCAGTACACAGTAAGAAGCCAATAAATGTTATCAATAAATAACAGCTGTAACTATAATAACTAGCAGGAGCTATCTTCGTACCATGAGGCAGAATGGGCTCCATGTCCACTCAGAGCAGAAGCCCAAGGCAGACAGATAGAGGAATTTGGGATGACAGGTAACTGGAGTGTGCTCTGGGATTTACTTCAGCGTGCTCTAGAAAGAAGAGTTTCTGCATTACATGAGGTGAGGGATACGATAAACTATTTAGCAACATGAATAACAGAGCGACGTGAGCAAGGCACTGGTCCAGTGTATACCACGTGTGGAGACTGAACCACAAACAGACTAGCTGAATTCTTACAGTTAATATGATAGCTCTTCTACACAAGGGGCCCATCTGGTATTTGATTTATTTTATTTTATTTAAGTTTATTTTTGAGAGAGAGAGACTGAGCACATGAGCGGGGGAGGGGCAGAGAAAGAGGGTAGAGAGAGAATCCCAAGCAGGCCCCGCACTGCCAGTGCGGAGCTCGATGTGGGGCTCGAACTCATGAACTGCGAGATCATGACCTGAGTCAAAACCAAGAGTCAGACACCCAATCGACTGAGCCACCCAGGCGCGATATTTGAAAAGGTCAATTCATCACATCTCTTTCATGCCATTTCTTCGCATCAGAGCCATCACACTTAGAGAATCCTCATGCTTTTCCTAATCTTTCAAGGATGCCACCTCAGTTTGGATATGGATGATCTCAAAACTCTTAGGCTCCTAATTAACTGTTGCACAGCTCTCTGCGCCATGCTGAAACTGCCTGTTCCTAACTGACCAAGCCACTGGTTGTCATTAGCTCACTGAAACCATCGAACTTTTCCAAGTTAGCCAAGCCACCTCAGCATGTGCCATCCTAAAAACACACTTTGAAAAACTGTGACTTTTAAGAAATTGCCCCCAAATGTCTCCTTTTCTTCCTTATTTTCTCCCCTCCCCCCCCCCCCCCCCCCCCCCCCCTCTCTCCATACCCCCCCCCCCCTCCCCTTTCCTTTCTCTCTTTTCTGCCCCCCCCCCCCCCCCCCCCCCCGTCTTCTCAGTTTCTGGATTCCCAGCTCTGGTGCCTCTTCCCTGGGTTTTCCCTAAGCCTAGTTTGCCCCTCTCACCTCCATCGCCTTGGGGAAGAAGATACCTGTTTCACCCCTAGTCTAGAGGGATTCCCGGTGTTGTGTGTTGAGTGGAGTTCTACTTCTGTGTGGCTTGCTGGAGTTCTCATTCGTTCTCTCTCTCTCTCTCTCTCTCTCTCTCTCTCTCTCAGCCACTCAACTTCTGTGACCTATATTAGTGCATGCTGCAGGGAGAGGTGGTGGTTCGCTGTGTCTCTCTAGTTTGGAGCAGGAAGAGAACAGCTTCCAGGCTGCAGAAATCCTGAACCCGCCCCCTGCGCCACACACACACACACACACACACACACACACACACACCTTTCCCAAAGGACAAATAGCATGTTCATGCACATGGCAAAGGGAACAAGAGATCCAAACAACTCCTCCCCCACCTTCTGCATCCAACAGAACAGTCCAGAGCTTTGTTCTTTAGTCTTTTGAGTTTCAAGCCTGCTCTGTGGGGGCTACATTTGCACTGAATGTAAATATTCATTAATGCATTTAATTCCCATCCTGAATATCTCTCTGTTTCATTATTGTCTGTCTAGTGGGCTGAGACTGAGGCGGACTTTCTCTGTATATCTTCCCAGTCCAGCATCACATATAAATGGGCACTTAATAAGTGATTTTGGTCATGATGGCATAATTAAATCTTCTTGTATTGGAAATTACACATGACTTGACTCGAGGGCTGGTCTAGTCTAATTGTGTTTGTGTTCATTTTCTTGCTTTTTCCTTTATCTTGCCTAATCCTGTCTTAGCAAAGTGGGCTTTAAATTCCAAGGAGGCTCACATGGGATTTCAGTCCCAATTCCCTTATGTTGGTTGACCAAGGGCAAGGAATTAAAAATATGTATATATGTGATCCGCCTGGAGTGGGCATAGAGTGATCTGGCCTTTAATGTATTCAAACCACTAATGCTGTCATTCCTAGGCAGAGTCTTCAAGGAAAGCTTTTATTCTTTGGAAAGGCTCCAGCTTCTCGCTTTTACGGAACGAAAGGATCCAGCTTTGGGAGGCAATGCCTATTGTCTGGAGGAGAAAACAGCCCTACATGTTAGTCTGACCTGGAGGCTGAAAAAGAGGACAAGGGAACTCTACACTTAACACCAAATTTACATGTTTCCCTGAAGACACATTGGGTAGCAGTCAGTGAAAGTCACGGACAGACATGGCCACCCAGAAAAATGGCCATTTAAATGGGGGACTCCACAGTACCAGGCTTCTCTTTGACATTAAAGATAAATATTGCTAATTATTCCATTTTATCATATTTTGGGGTGTGCTTCTGCCCTGTGTCTAACACGGTAGCCACTAGCCACATGTTACTATTGAAATGCAAATTAATTAAGTTTAGATAAAATTTAAAATGCACTTCCCAGTCATACTAGCCACATTTCAAGTGCTAAATAACATGTGGCCAGAGGCTATGTATGGACAGCGCAGACATAGAACATTTCCACCATCCCAGAAAGTTCGATTGAACAGTGCTGGCCTACCTTAAAGCACATTAGAAATAAATCTGTTCATGGAAGACTGGAATCTGGGGGGGTGGGGGATTGTACCTTGCCTAGTACCCCAGAGTGTAAATTATGAATTAGGTGTTTACCTGTCAAGGTGCCACAGGTATAGAGGCTGAGCCTTCTGCTCGATGCTCGATTCAGACCTCACATGATAGTAAAACTTGCAGTTTCTGAAGATGTCTTCAGCCAAGCATTGGGCTAGTTGGGATGAGGGCATTGGTTCAGCTCACATGTCTCTGACATCAGGTCTTGTAAACTGCCTGTGATTTCTTTGTGCTTTTTCTGGAATGATATTTTACATTTTGCATTCCACACATTTAAGAAATGTGATGAACAGTTCAACAGAAATTTGGAGAGATCAAGGTTTTTTTTTTTAATGTTTATTTGTTGTTGAGACAGAGAGTGCAAGCAGAGGAGTAGTAGAGAGAGGGAGAGAGAGAATCTCAAGCAGGCTCCCCAGTGACTGTCAGCACGGAGCCTGACGCAGAGCTCAAATTCATGAACCGTGCCATCATGACCTGAGCTAAAATCAAGAGTTAGATGCTTAACCGACTGAGCCACCCAGGCACCCCGAGATCATGTTTTTTGAGCTCACAACAAATGGATCTGTGACAAGAAAGGGGGGGATGCGGTGAACAACACTTGACGTTGGCCTCATTGAGTTTGCCATTCCCTCATGATGCATTATTTCTTCAAGTTTAGACCGTCTTTCAAATGCAAATATACAACCTGTGCAGAGAAACACGGTGAGTGTCCAGCTCCAAATAACACACCAGCATAGCTTAATTCATCAGAAATCTCCATAGAGGAGCAAGACCCAGGGAGAATTATGCAGCAAACAAATAAAGCATAACGATGAAGCCACAGAGAGAGGCCTGTGTTCTCAACTGGTAACTCTTCTAGAAGAAGGCTTGTGGTTCTATCCTATCTTTCCCCCTTGGTCCCCTTAACAGCTGCCTCGTAAAAGCACAAATTCTTCCTAAAGACTCTGAATTAATAGTCTCCTTTCTATTCACTTTTATCCTCCTCAACTTCCCTTTTTTTCCAGCTTCCCCTCTGCTAGCTCTGCCCACTGGAGCTGGCGAGGAGGACAGTCAGCCCCTTTTGCTCAGGCTGGCCCCCTTCCAATGCCAGCCTCTGTGCCCAGTGTTTGCCGCAGCTCCTTAAGAATACTTAGCCGTCTCTAATTTCCCTCACCAGGCTTTCACTTCCTGGCACCTTTCCCTCACTCCTCCCTGTACAGCAGGTGGAATCCTCATTTAAAATTAAAAAAAAAAAGCATGCTCTTGAAATAACGATTTCAGAAATCAAATTATTTTCTGTGAAATCGGCAGACTCTGTTTGCCAGGGTCCCCGTTGCACAGAACGTGTCACATCAAGATATCTATTATTCTCCCTCCAGGGAAACAATAACAATTTTCTACTGTTACTCAGAAGAAAGGTTCTTGTCGAAGGGGGCGTGATGAACTAAGTGACACTAAGGTGCTGCGGGTGTCAGCTCCTGAATGCGTGCCTTCGAATGTGCCATATATTTGGATAAAAGGGGACGTGACCGCAGAGGAGATCCCTCCAGTGGGGAGGACAGAATTGATTTCTTGCACCTGGGCAAGCATTCAATTAGACGCTCAGACCCAGTCTTTTTCCTCCAGGCCTCTCCCTGCCTGGTAGAACCCTGAGATTCCGCTTCTCTCCAGCTGGAAGAGAAGGGAAATGAAACACCAGTCCACAGTGGCTGGACTGGCCGGCAGCCATGCCCCTGAGAGCAAGATTTTGAACGCAGTTTACCCCAGATGCTATTAGCACCTCTTTCCTGTTTCCTGAGGGAAGGAAGGAGCTCCTCTGTGGAGAGGGGGAATGCGGATGCCAAGGAGGGTTCGCATCCCACTTCTCAGCTCTGTTCTGCAGTGCCCTGCTTGCACACTAGGTAAATAGCAGGTGAACAGAGCAGGCAGGGATTTGAGCCAGCACGCCCCAAACAAAAATGGCTTTCCTTTGCATTACTTAAGTAACAGTTTCCGAGCGCTGGCTAAAGATAAACAGTGCAGCTCACTACATGCTGAACTACTCAACAGAGACAATCACTGATGCTAATAAAATCAGTATTTGAAAGAAAGCTTAAAGGGTTTTACAGAACACATCCATACTCATAGACTTGCAGCTGTTCCACTGTAATAAATAACTTGGAGGCTGGTGGCTTGTCACTATTAACACAAGGAAGCCACTTTGCAAGGGTCAGTAACTGCCTGGAAAATGAGGGTTTTTTCTTAGTCCCAATCCTATTACTTTTGAGCCTTTTGCTTTTAGTTTTAAAGGCTACCAAAGAGGGGCGCCTGGGTGGTTCAGTTGGTTAAGCGTCCGACTTCGGCTCAGGTCATGATCTCACAGCTCGTGGGTTCGAGCCCCACAAGGGGCTCTCTGCCATTAGCACAGAACCCGCCTCGGGTCTTCTGTCCCCCTCTCTCTCTGCTCCTCTCCCACTCATGCTTTCTTTCTCTCTCTCTCTCTCTCTCTCTCTCAAAAATAAAGTTAAAAAAAAAGGCTAACAAAGAGCATTACATATCAAGTTATCAAACGTGTGCTGAAGGTTACTTAATCTACCACCAAGGTCTTGAAAATGTGATTTGCATTTCCCCTCTCCTTGCTGCCCAGCAGAGCCCTGTAGCCCCACCCCCAGCCAGACTCTGCCACGCACACCAGAAGCCTTCTCAACCTTCTCCCCACGGAGGACAGAGGCATCATGCCCATGGCTGGATTCATAATTGTCTTCCTCCTTTTTCAATAAAACAGTGAAACCTCTTCCCTGTATTGTCAAGAGCAAAATAAGTGCTTCTTTACCTATTTCTTTTCTTCACGACAGAGGACTCTGCATGTCACACAGAAAATTAAGCAGAAGGATTGTAACTTGAAGCCAATGGTACTTCTTCACGCTCGACAGTATGTCTACCTTTTCCAACAGGCTAGGCCTTAGTTTGGGTTCCCCCAGAAGACCCTGAGGTAAGGGTCCAAGTACCAGTGGTTGCTTTGGGAGATGATTTCTGGAAACACCCACAGGAGTGGGGAAGTGAGACTGAGAAAAACAAGGCAGCCAATAAAAGGTCCATTATCAAGCAAGCTACCCTAAGCTGAACCCAGTGGGGACCTATAGGAGCTTGTGTAGAGGGGGATGGAGGTGGGCTGTTTATGCACCTGCTCCTGTCAATCATAGGGAGCATTAATTCCCAGTACTTCTGGGATGCCCTATACACAGGTTAGTAGGCTCTAACAGCCAGAGAAAGATGTCGGACAACAAAATACTCATGCCAACAATTCTAAGTGACACCTGAATGCACTGGAGAGGTAAAGACAAGGTACAGGGGCAGCACGTAAACAGCAAGACCCCTTGCTTTTCATGTGCACCCTCCTTGTGCCGTGTGCTGCCGTAGCCACGCAACAAACGTTTGTCATCTAGCTGACGTGGCATCCTACGTTACCACATCCTACCCTCCACCATAACTCATACTTTTTCCCTCTGTGAAAAGGGAACACATTTTACCAGCCAGTTCTCAATCCTCAATACCTGTGTATGGAAGAAGAAATTAAGAAATCCCGGGTGGGGTTGGAATGGAGGTGGGAACAGGGAGCAGGGAGGAATGATGCTGAAGCCCTTCATTTAGACACCACTATTTATGGCCGCCATTTCCTATTCGTTGCAGAGTCGGCCACGGAGATTTTCTCTGTTCTACTTTACTGTAAATGTTTTCCAAGCATAATTACCTGTGCCACCATCAGGACTGAAATAGTGGTAGAAGCAATAACTGTGTCTTGCCTCCCTCCTCAGGCCCTTACTGACAGGCAGCCGGGGCAAGAGAAATGCTTTTCAATCCCTTGAAAAAAGTGAAGTCCCAGATAGAACAAGGTAATATGAAGGTAAAGGAAGGTGTAAGTTAGTGCCAGCCCCATATTTAATCCAGAGCCCTAGCAGACACAGTGGGTATGGTGAAATACTATAGTTTCACTGCCAAGATAGCCACTCCTTTCTTATTCCCAAACAGAAGCCCAATGGCCAGTGTTCACCACACTGTCCCCAGGCCACCATCACCGTAGGACACCAGCTACTGTGACTGTCATCTCTGCCAGAACACTGACCTCCCTCCCCTGGGACATACCGTGTCCTTCAGGTAATCCTTCCCCTCAAGACTGCATGTTTCAGCTAATCCTCTGCATCTGTAGAAAACGACCCAAGAAGGTCAGTTCCCCAGTGGCTCTGGTTTACATTCCCTTCTGCTACAAGGAAGTATAGGATTAAAGAACACTGAACAGAAGAGACAGATAAAGCAAGACTGGGAGAGATGGTTTACAGGAAGAGAGAAGAAGAGAACAGGGCCTCCAGGTTTTTTTGGAGGACACACACGCACACACGTACAGATGCTTATGTTCTCAGGACTCCACAGTAGAAGGGTGACATTGCTTCACAGGCAAAAAATAGACCTCTTGAATTCTGTTTCCCTGTAAAGTCAAAGCGCTGCGGAATCTCTGACACTTGACAGATCAAAGTTCTCTGTTTTCATTTTTTTAAATGTTTATTTAGTTTTGAGAGACAGAAAGAGAGCATGAGCAGGGGAGGGGCAGAGAGAGATGGAGAGAGGGAGAATCCCAAGGAAGCTCCTAGCTGTCAGCACAGAGCCCGATGCAGGGCTTGATCCCGTAAGTGGTGAGATCATGACCTGAGCCAAAATCAACGTTTGGACACTCAACTGACTGAGCCACCCAGACGCCCCTCAAAGTTTTCTTTTAATAGAACTATACATCAGGGCACCTGAGTGGCTGAGTCAGTTAAGCACCCGTCTTTAGCTCTGGTCATGATCTCACAGTTCGTGAGTTCAGCTCACGACAGCTGAGCTGCAATGTCAGCTGTGCTGACAGCTCAGAGCCTGGGGCCTACTTCAGATTCTGTCTCTCTTTCTCTCTCTGCCCCTCCCCTGCTCACACTGTCTTTCTCTATCTCTCTCGAAAAAAAATAAACATTTAAAAACTTTTTTAAAAGGGGGAGGAGCCAAGATGGCAGAACAGCATGGAAGTTTTTTGTGTGTCTCACATCCATGAAATAACAGCCAAACCAACACTAAACCATCCTGCACCCCCAGAAAACTGATCTGAGGATTAACAAAACAATCTGTACAACCTGAACCACAGAACTCAGCAGGTACATGGCACAGAGAGGTGAACTGGGGTAAAGAGAAGCCTCAGAAAACAGGGAGCTGTTTTTGCATGTGGAGAGACAATGGGGGGTGGGGAGGAGAAAATGGGGAAAGCATCCCTCCCCAAAAGCAGCTGGAGAGAAAGTAGAAAATTGGAAACAGCCACAGGGACTGAACTAAAAAGGGAGAAAAGAGAAAGGAGAGGGTTTACATTCCATTAAGACTGTAAACAAGGGGAGCGCAGAGTCTGCAACTCCCCAGCTCGATACCTGGTGGTGCTCTGGTGGGAAGGGCGAATCCCCAGGAGCAGAGTGGGGTCCGGGAGGTTCTCGGGCCACACGGGGAGAAGTGGTTCCACTGCTGAAAGGATATTTGGTAGAGGCTGTGAGGCCACCTTGGCCCAGCAGACCCCAGACAACGGCCACATTTGCTGGTCCTGGAACAAGGTCATTGGGGGTGAAGCTTGGGGCCAGATGTGTGTTGTGATTTTCCATAATCCCTGAGGCACTGCTGCTACACTATCTCGCAAACTTTTTCTGGGGTGGGCTGACACCCAGCCGCAGTCTCTGGGAATTGGCAGCAGCACGGTACCACAGGCGTTCCAGGGTGAGGCCGGCACCCAGCCATTGCTCGGTGAGACCCTCTGCAGAGGGGCAGAGTGGGTCAAAGCAGCAGTCCCTCAGAAGGGAGGGTAGTCGGGGAAGGCAGCCGCATCTGAGACAAAACTCGGGAGGGAGGTGCTGCCTGGGGCTTGGTAACAGAGTGGAAGTGGGGAGTGGACGAAAGCCAAAGACGAAGGACGGGTGTAACTGCTGAATGGGAAGAACAGAGTTCCGACACTAGGGACTGGGTAGCTGGGTGACGCCATTTTCACCCCTCCCGCGCATGCGCATATGCACCTACAAGTGCCACAACAATCCACCCCAGTAAGCTAAGCAGCGCCATCTAGTGGAGAAGGGAGTCGTTACACTAAGCCCCACCCAACTGGGCCAACCTCACTCTTCAAGAACACAAGTGTCACTGCCTGCTTAGTTTATGGACTATAAAGTGCTTCAAGGCTTGACTTCTAGGGGAAAATGCAGTAATTTCAGTTGTATTTCAGTCTGTTAGCCAGTCCAACTATTCAATTTTCTTTTTTTCTTTTTCTTTTCTCTTTTTCGTTTCTTTTCTTTTTCTTGAATACAGAAAGAGAAAAAATTCATTTTTATTTTCAATTTTTATTGACAATATTTTTCTTTATTTTTTCTACTATATTTTTTACTTTTGTGTAAATTTTTTCAAATTCTATTTTACTTCCATCATTTCATTTTAGTCTATTTCAGTGTATTCATTTTTTCAAATTTTCAAGATTTCCTTTTTTTTCTTTTTCCCCCCTTTTTTCTCTAATCTATCAAGCCACTTTCAACACCCAGACCAAAACACACCTAGGATCTAGAATCATTTATTCAATTTTGTGTGTGTGTGTGTTTTTAATTTTTTAATTTTAATTTTATTTAATTTTAATTTTTTCTACCTTATTAATTCCTTTTCTCCTTCCAAAATGACGAAACGAAGGAATTCACCACAAAAGAAAGAGCAGGAAGAAACGACAGTGAGGGACTTAACCAACACAGACACAAGGAAGATGTCTGAGCCAGAATTTAGAATCATTATAAGAATACTAGCTGGAGTCGAAAATAGATTAGAATTCTTTTCTACGGAGACAAAAGAAGTAAAAACTGATCAGGCTGAAAAAAAATAGTATAACTGAGCTGCAATCTCGAATGGATGCTGTGGCGGAAAGGATGGATGACGCAGAACAGAGAATCAGTGATATAGAGGACAAACTTATGGAGAATAATGAAGCAGAAAAAAAAGAGGGAGATTAAGGCAAAAGGGCATGATTTAAAAATTAGAGAAATCAGTGACTCATTAAAAAGGAACAACATCAGAATTCTAGGGGTCCCAGAAGAGGAAGAGAGAGAAATAGGGGTAGAAATGTTACGTAAGCAAATCATAGCAGAAAACTTTCCTAACCTAGGGAAAGACACAGACACCAAAATCCAGGAAGTACAGAGGTCCCCATTAGATTCAACAAAAACTGACCATCAACAAAGCATATCATAGTCCAATTCACAAAATACTCAGGCAAGGAGAGAATCATGAAACTAGCAAGGGAAAAAAAGTCCTTAACCTACAAGGGAAGACAGATCAGGTTTGCAGCAGACCTATCCACAGAAACTTGGCAGGCCAGAAAGGATATATTCAATGTGCTAAATCAGAAAAATATGCAGTCAAGAATTCTTTATCCAGCAAGGCTGCCATTCAGAATAGAAGGAGATATAAAAAGTTACCCAGCCAAACAAAAATTAAAGGAGTTTGTGACCACTAAACCAGCCCTGCAAGAAATTTTAAGGGGGACTCTCTGAGGGTAGAAAAGATTAAATAAATAAATAAATAATAATTAAATAAATAAATAAATAAATAGCAAAAGCAATAAAGACTAGAAAGGACCAGAAAACACCACCAGAAACTCCAACTCTACAAGCAACATAATGGCAATAAATTCATATCTTTCAGTACTCACTCTAAACATTAATGGACTCAATGCTCCAATCAAAAGACATACAGTAACAAAACGGATAAGAAAACAAGATCCATCTATATGCTGTTTACAAGAGACCCACTTTAGACCTAAAGACACCTTCAGATTGAAAGTAAGGGGATGGAGAACAAATTATTATGCTAATGGTCAACAAAAGAAAGCGGGAGTAGCCATACTTCTATCAGACAATCTAGACTTTAAAATAAAGACTGTATCAAGAGATAAAGAAGGGCATTATATCATAATCAAGGGGTCTATCCACCAAGAAGACCTAACAATTGTAAACTTTTATGCGACAAATGTGGCAACACCCAAATATATAAATCAATTAATCACAAACATAAAGAAACTCATTGATAGTTATACCATAATAGGAGGAGACTTCAACACCCCACTCACAGCAATGCACAGATCATCTAATCAAAATATCAACAAGGAAACAATGGCTTTGAATGACACACTGGACCAGATGGACTTAACAGATATATTCAGAACATTTCATCCTAAAGCAGCAGAATATACATTCTTCTCCAGTGCACATGGAACGTTCTCCAGAATAGACCACATACTGGGACACAAATCAGCCCACAGCTAGTACAAAAAGATCGAGATCATACTGTGCATATTTTCAGACCACTCAAAATCAACCACAAGACAAAATTTGGAAAGGTAGCAAATACTTGGAGACTGAAGAACATCCTACTAAAGAATGAATGAGCTAACCAAGAAGTTAAAGAGCAAATTAAAAAGTATATGGAAGCCAATGAAAATGCTAACACCACAACCCAAAACCTCTGGGACGCAACAAAGGCGGTTGTAAGAGGAAAGTATGTAGCAATCCAGGCCTTCATAATGAAGGAAGAACGATCTCAGATACACAACCTAACCTTATGCCTTAAAGAGCTGGAAAAAGAACAGCAAATACAACCCCAAACCAGCAGAAGACAAGAAATAATAAAGATTAGATTAGAAATTAATGCTTTCAAAACCAAAAAAACAGTAGAACAGATCATGAAACCAGAAGCTGGTTCTTTGAAAGAATTAACAAACTTGATAAATCCCTAGCCAGTTGGATCAAAAAGAAAAAGGAAAGGACCCAAATAAATAAAATCAAGAATGAAAGAGGAGAGATCACGACCAACACAGCAGAAATAAAAACAATAATAAGAGAATATTATGAGCAATTATGTGCCAATAAAATGGGCAATCTGGAAGAAATGGACAAATTCCTAGAAACATATACGTTACCAAAACTGAACCCGAAAGAAATAGAAAATTTGAACAGACTTCTGACCATAAAGAAATCAAATTAGTAATCAAAAACCTCCCAAAAAACAAGAGCCCAGGGCCAGATAGCTTTCCAGGGGAATTCTACCAAACATTTAAGAAAGAGTTAACACCTATTCTCTCGAAGCTGTTCAAAAAACTACAAATGGAAGGAAAACTTCCAAACTCTTTCTATGAGGCCAGCATAACCTTGATTCCAAAACCAGAAAGAGACCCCCACTAAAAAGGAGAACTATAGACCAATTTCCCTGATGAGCATGGATGGAAAAAATCCTCAATAAGATATTAGCCAACCGGCTCCAACAATACATTAAAAAAATTATTCACCACGACCAAATGGGATTTATTCCTGGGATGCAGGGCTGGTTCAATATCTGCAAAACAATTAACGTGATTCATTACATCAATAAAAGAAAGGACAAGAACCATTTGATCCTCTCAATAGATGCAGAGAAAGCATTTGACAAAATATAGCATCCTTTCTTGATAAAAACCCTCAAGAAAGTAGGGATAGAAGGATCACACCTCACACCTTGAGATCATAAAAGTCATATACAAAAGATCCAATGCTAATATCATCCTCAATGGGGAAAAACTGAGAGCTTTCCCCCTAAGATGAGGAACAAGACAGGGATGTCCACTCTCGCCACTGTTATTCAACATAGTATTAAAAGTCTTAGCCTCTGCAATCAGACAACACAAAGAAATAAAAGGCATCCAAATCGGCCAGGAAGAGGCCAAACTTTCACTCTTCACAGATGACATGATACTCTATATGGAAAACCCAAAAGATTCCACCAAAAAACTGCTAGAACTGATGCATGAATTCAGCAAAGTTGCAGGATATAAAATCAAAGCACAGAAATCGGCTGCATTCCTATTCACCAACAAAGAAGCAACAGAAAGAGAAATCAAGGAACTGATCCCATTTACAATTGCACCAAAACCCATAAAATACCTAGGAATAAATCTAACCAAAGAGGTGAAAATCTATACACTGAAAACGATAGAAAGCTTATGAAAGAAATTGAAGACGACACAAAAAAATGGAAAAAGATTCCATGCTCCTGGATAGGAAGAACAAATATTGTTAAACTGTCGATACTACCCAAAGCAATCTACATATTCAGTGCAATCCCTATCAAAATAATACCAGCATTCTTCACAGAGCTAGAACAAATAATCCTAAAATTTGTATGGAAACAGAAAAGACTCTGAATAGCCAAAGCAATCTTGAAAAAGAAAACCAAAGCAGGAGACGTCACAATCCCAGACTTCAAGTTGTATTGCAAAGCTGTAATTATCAAGACAGCATGGTACTGGCACAAGAACAGACACTCAGATCAATGGAACAGGATAGAGAACCCAGAAATGGACCCACAAACATATGGCCAATTAATCTTTGAAAAAGAAGGGAAGAATATCCAACGGAATTAAGACAGTCCCTTCAGCAAGTGGTGCTGGGAAAACTGGACAGTGACATGCAGAAGAATGAACCTGGACCACTTTCTTATACCATACACAAAAATAAACTCAAAATGGATGAAAGACCTAAATGTAAGACAGGAAGCCATCAAAATCCTCGAGGAGAAAGCAGGCAAAAACCTCTTTGACCTTGGCTGCAGCAACTTCTTACTCAACACGTCTCCAGAGGCAAGGGAAACAAAAGCAAAAATGAACTACTGGGACCTCATCAAAATAAAAAGCTTCTGCATAGTGAAGGAAACAATCAGCAAAACTAAAAGGCAACTGGTGGAATTGGAGAAGATATTTGCAAACGACATATCAGATAAAGGGTTAGTATCCAAAATCTATAAAGAACTTATCAAACTCAACACCCAAAAAACAAATAATCCAGTGAAGAAATGGGCAAAAGACATGAATAGACACTTCTCCAAAGAAGACATCCAGATGGCCAACCGACACATGACAAAATGCTCAACATCACTCATCATCAGGGAAATACAAATCAAAACCACAATGAGATACCACCTCACACCTGTCAGAATGGCTAACATGAACAACTCAGGCAACAACGGCTGTTGGCAAGGATGCGGAGAAAGAGGATCTCTTTTGCATTGTTGGTGGGAATGCAAGCTGGTGCAGCCACTCTGGAAAACAGTATGGAGGTTCCCCAAATAACTAAAAATAGAACTACCCTACGACCCAGCAATTGCACTACTAGGTATTTATCCAGGGGATATAGGTGTGCTGTTTCAAAGGGACACATGCACCCAAATGTTTATAGCAGCACTATCAACAATAGCCAAAGTATGGAAAGAGCCCAATGTCCATCGATGGATGAATGGATAAAGAGGAAGTGGTATACACACACACACACACACACACACACACACACAATGGAGTATTACTCGGCAATCAAAAAGAATGAAATCTTGCCATTTGCAACTACGTGGTTGGAACTGGAGGGTATTATGCTAAGCGAAATTTGTCAGTCAGAGAAAGACAAAAAGCATACGACTTCACTCATATGACGAGTTTAAAAGACAAAACAGATGAACATAAGGGAAGGGAAACAAAAATAATATAAAAACAGGGAGGGGGACAAAACAGAGGAGACTCAAAAACATGGAGAACAAACTGAGGGTTACTGGAGGGGTTGTGGGAGGGGGGATGGGCTAAATGGGTAAGGGGCGCTAAGGAATCTACTCCTGAAATCATTATTGCACTATATGCTAACTAATTTGGATGTAAATTTTAAAAATATACAATTATAAAAAAATTAAAAAACTAGAACTGGGGGCGCCTGGGTGGCGCAGTCGGTTAAGCGTCCGACTTCAGCCAGGTCACGATCTCGCGGTCCGTGAGTTCGAGCCCCGCGTCAGGCTCTGGGCTGATGGCTCGGAGCCTGGAGCCTGTTTCCGATTCTGTGTCTCCCTCTCTCTCTGCCCCTCCCCCGGTCATGCTCTGTCTCTCTCTGTCCCAAAAATAAATAAAAAACGTTGGGAAAAAAAATTAAAAAAAAAAAAAACTAGAACTGTATATCTACCATATGCAGGTAAGTGCCTTTCAAATGACAGTGCTTAAAGGCTCAAGTGGTGGACTCTCTAATGTGGCACCCAGTTTCCCCCCTTTGGAAAGAAGGAAAGACTATCCCCCCAGCCATTGGTAGAGCTGTTGGAAGGTGGCCCTCTGCTTTCAGCCCTCTCTGAGGATTGCTTCTGCTAAAGTAAACCACCATGCCCATGCTCACGCTTTCTTTCAGGGGTCACCTGCATCAAGTATTTGGTAAGTAGACAGACACGAAGGCTGTCCTCCCTCACTTCAATTCAAGACAATGCTGAGGGGCCATCAGAGGGTCAGAGCTCCCCCATGAGATAAGCTGTTTCCCTAGAGGCTGCGTTACAGCTTGACTCCCTTCCCTGCTCATTCCTGCTTCCTTCCCCTTCTTGCCACCGGTGTTAATCTCAGGGGCTCTCCTTTATAAACTTCCTGTGTGTTAATATCCATCTCATAATCTGCTTCCTGGAGAAGCCAGTCTGTAACGGGTACTTAGACCCTCCTAATCCATCAAAGCGTAGATTATCTACAATGAAAAATTCATGTTGTGTGTATTTTATTGTGCAGCACTGCTTTGAAAATTGCTAATCAATATATATGTCCACGATCTCTTAATCAGAATATTTGATTAATTAAAGGCCCTTAATTCTCAACTGTGTCAGTATAACAAGAAGCCTGAGGTCAGAGCTAGTAGGCAAATGGAAAAAGGTAATAAATTAAATCACAGTTTTTTTCACACTCCCCCCCTCCACATTAACAGATAACAGTAATAGCAATGGCAAACAGGTTGTATTATGGGCATACAATGTGGCAGACATTGTTCTTAACACATTGTGTTATTTCACTTAAATTTCACAGCAACTCTGGGGCACCTGGATGGCTCAGTCAGTTAAGCATCTGATTCTTGATCTCGGCTCAGGTCATGATCTCGCAGTTCATGAGTTCAAGCCCCTCATCAGGCTCTGTGTGGATGATACGGAGCCTGCTTGGGATTCTGTCTCTCCTATCTGTCCCTCCCCTGCTTGTGTGCATGCTCTCTCTCCCTCTCAAAATAAATAAACTTAAAAAAAATAATAAAAAAATTTCACAGCAACTCTATGAAATACATACAATTATCGCCTCCACCATACAGATGAGAAAGTTAAGGCATAAAGAAAGCACACAACTCTAATAAGTGACACAGGCTGGATTTGTAATCCAGGCAGTTGTACTTGAGAACCCAAACTCTTATTGCTTACAATGTATCTACGTCCGTAATTTAAAAAAAAACTGTTTATTGATGCCTAGTCATGTCTGATGTGGTCAAAGTCAATGATTATTGATAGGAAGCTTTACTTCACTCAAGAAATGTCAGGTAGGCTGAAGAATGTGACACCCTAGGCCGAACGAGCCTCAGTGGCTGTTGAGTCACTGCTAGAGAAATGGCCTCAGCAAGACGGGCTGGTTCTTTACATAAGCTAGGCCGTCAATACCCACCAGAAACAACTGTGTTGGAGCCTAAGCAGCTGTCTCTGCCATTCTCCGAATCTGTAGTCTGGAACTCTCCCCATTAATTTAGTGTCTCCAACCTTACAGCTTCTCCCTTAACTCTTAGTGATGGCCTTGCCTCCACTTCACAGCAAAACAGAGTCAACAATTAAGAGGCACCTCACTGTTTCCTTCCTCAACTGTAACTCCATTTTGTACACTTGGCTTTATCTTCTCTCCAGACTCTTAGGAGATGGCCCTTCTGTCCCAAACTTGATGTCATGTTTGAACCCCTTCTCCACCTCCATCCTATTCAAGAAACTATTCCTTCAACATGTTATAGCCACCACTCAGAAATACCATTAGCTTTGTATATATTCTTCCAGTTTACATATAAATAGGTACCATATTAATTTTTGAAACAAAATTGTCTATTTTATTCCTGTTTCCCAAATTTTTTCACGTATAAATATTCTTTCCAACACTATAGGTAATGGCCACATAGCTGTGGTGGATATGGTGGATATGACATTCATTCCACTCTCCTTTTTTATCTTGCTGAAATAAGCAACTGAAAAGCTAAACACTACATTTCCCAGACTGCTTTAACTAGGATTTTTGGCTCTGATTAAGGCTCCACTAATCAGATGCACCCACTGAGGTTTGAAAGGTGGAAGTGAGAGAAACACGTTCCTCTGAGCCCCCTGCTGTTGGGGCTGGGAAGCTCAGGCCTGGAGGCACTTCAGGGTTTTTTTTCTCCAGCATCTTTAGCAGAAAGCCCAGTGTCTGGTCACAACTGGAAGAGCCAGGCAGCCTTTAAGGTGCAGGGAGGAGGAGAGCTATTCCAATCAGGGTGGTCAACAAAGGTCTTCGTGAGGAAGCAGCATTTGAGCAAAGACCTGAATGAGATGCGTAAGTAAGACACGCGAAGATCTTGAGGAAAACATTTCAGGCAGAAAGAACAGCAAATGCAAAGCCCTGGGGTAAGAATCAGTGTGGCCAGGGCAGAACTAAGAATGGGAAGAATAGTAGGATCAGAGAGACAGAAGGGAGCTAAATCCTATGCAGCCTTGTCAGCCATCATAAGGCATTCGGATTTGATTCAGAGTGGGTTGGGAAGCCACTGGAAGCTTCTTCGATGTGTAGGGGCATGGAAACTGAGTAAAATGACTGCTATGCCTAGGGATGTATGATTAAAGAAATAAATATCCAGGCATGAGAATTTATGCAAGCAAAGATGCAGCAGCAGGAGGCTGAGTAATTTGCAAGACCAGGAGCAGTTGGCTATTCACGTGGAGGGCACCAGCTTAGTTCTTTACCATTCAATAAAGTAAGGAGCAACCATTCTTGTGTTCAGACATTCAACAAGAACTTCTGGATGTTTACTAGTTCTCTGGACGCTGAGAAACAAAAACTACAAAGATGAGTAGGACATAAACTTGCCCTTTGAAAAGTTTCGTTGTCAGCAAGCAGAGATCACTTCCCCAAGATCTGAAATAATAATTTGCACTAGAATGGTAACTAGGGTTACTAAGGAAAATACAGGACTTCTGGTTAAATTCAAATTGAGATAAACAATGAATACTTTTTAGCGTATGTATGCCCCAAATATTGCATGGCACAGTTAGTGCGTGAGACATCCTTCTACTACTTATTTGTTCTTTACATGGAATCAAATAGAACTGGGAGTCTTGCACCTTCATTTGCAAAATCTGGCAACTGTAGGTAGCAGGTACACTGGTCTTCAAACTGGTACCTCCCTGGGAAGCACATGGAAACTTTCCATGATGTGGACATGGCGGGACTTTAATGGGAACAGTGTCAGATCTCAATTTTTCCAAGTGTGATCTGCCTGAGAATAGGCTCGTGATTGAAGTTCTGTCCCTTTTGACCTCCTTTTTCACAGCGGCCTTTCTCCTGCTTTGTAGAAGAAAGGGGTACCTCTCCCTTTCTGAATATTACTCTGGTGCATTGTGCTTGGGTATGAAAATCTTCAAAATGCCAAAGGTGCAATTTAATATAACAGGGATTGGCACTTAAAAAAAAAATGAAGGGTTCTTGGGATGCCTGGGTGGCTCTGTTGGTTGAGCATCCGACTTTGGCTCAGGTCACGATCTCACAGTTTGTGGGTTTGAGCCCCACATCGGGTTTTGCGCTGACAGCATGGAGCCTGCTTTGGATTCTCTGTCTCCCTCTCTCCTTCCCCTCCCCCAATCACACACATGCTTTCTCTCTCTCTCTTAAAAATAAATAAACAAAAAATAATTTAAAAAATTAAAAAATGAAGAACTCTTAAGACTAGGACATAAAACTTTTGCAAGTCAAGTGGTTCCACCTTTTATCAGATTATTGATTTGTCAGCTGATTATTTAAGATTATTTTTGAAAATAGATTTCCATTTGCTCTTTTGGTATATACTTGGAAGGAATTCAAACAACTGAGTAAAATTACTGTAACAAACCCTTTCCTTTCATCTTATTTATGGCTGATATTATTTTAAAAAATAAGAATAAACTCATGCTAAGCCCTATTTCCTCCTGGCGATAAAAAATATTCATCCATAAACACATGAAATACTGTCTTGAAGATCCCCATTTACTGTATTAGGAAATGTATTTTCAATAAAAGTTTACATTTTCTGTTTAATGATTATCAAAATATGTAGTATGTTTATGTTATTTTAATCAGTTGGGAACAACTAATTTTTGTAACAAAGACTCAATCCAGAGGACATTTTTGAATATAGCCTTGTGGTCACAGGAAGTAATAATAATAATAATGTCAATTTATATACATTATGTTGTAGAGAGTATAATAGGGTGGTTACTAAATTTTTTTCAAACACGAAATGTATTATATTAGAATAAAATCCTGCAGGGGAAGCACAATGGAACCAGGAGCTCAAACAAGATAAAGGAAAAATATAAGATTTCTGCTAAAGAAGAGCTTCTTTTTTTAAAAGGGTGATGGCTGGTATCGAATAACTATGATGTTTAGATTCTTTTGGATAAACTTCTGCTGTAGACTGAATGTTTCCCCCTGCCCCACACACCCCCCCCCCGACACCATATGTTGAAACCCAATCCCCAATGTGATGGTGTTTGGAGGTGGAGCCTTTAGGAGGTGATTAGCTCATGAGGGCAGAATTCTCATGAATGGGATTAGTAGCCTAATAAAAAAGACCCCAGAGAGTTCCCTCCTCTTTTCTGCCACATGACGACACAGCAAAATTGTGGTCATCTGTCAACCAGGAAGTGGGCTCTTCCCAGACATCAAATCTGCCAGCGCCTTGAACCTGGACTTGTCAGCCTCCAAAACCACAAGAACTAAGTTTCTGTTCTTTATAAGCCACTCAGTCTCTGGTGTTTCATTAGAGCAGCCCAAACGGGCTAAGACACATGCAAAAGGGGAATGTAAGAGTTTTCTTTTTCTTTTTAAATGTCAATTATTTATAATATACCACAAACGACATCTTTTGCAGCTGTTTAGGCTTAAGATATAAAATTTTACATGTCAACTTAAAATGTGCTAGGGGCTTCATAGCTTTTGTTGCAAGTATTTTTATTTTAGGAGGTATGCAAAAATTTTAAAAGTTTGAAGACCTCTTGCCTGGTCCAGAGGTCTGGGCTGGGGCAGGGAGTGGATATCTCGGCCACACAAGTCTCAGCCTGCTTCATGTCTCAGCTGCTAAAAAATGAATTGCCTTTATAGCATTTCTCCTTCAGAAGGGGATCTAAAAAAGGTTCTGTTTTTGAGGGGACTCTTGTAGAGATTGAAGGTCTGATGTAGAGGCAGGAGACAAGGATGGATGTTCAGCATCACTCCAGGCAGGAAGGTGAATGCCATCAGACACGCTAGGAATGAACGCTGAAAGTCAGCTCATGTTCTGCTCAACAGGTCTTGGGCCTTGGCACAGAGCTACTTTCAATTAGAGGAAGGAGCATCTTTATTCCGGACAAAGGCCCTGAATATGCTAGCGGGAGCCTCGGGTAACTTAAGTCCCTGTCCATGTGAGGGGTGTAATAAACAGAAATTTCTTAAAACATGAAGATACCTGGTTGAATTCCTGAAGACAACTGATTTGGCATGCTTCTGCAAATAAGAGAAAGTAGCAAAATTCTCTCACACCTCTGAAGGAGTATAGAAAATAAATGAGAAATTATTCCTATTTCTGTACCAAATGCAATGTGTCTGCAGCTGGGACATCGTGCACAGCGCTGATACAGTGCTCAAGAAGTACATAAAAGTCCAGGAGGAGGTCCAAGAAAACAAAATGCTCCAGGTGATGTGGTGAAACAGGAACAATTCTTCAAGGGAGTTGAGGTTGACAGGCAATCCTTAGGCTGGTCAATTTTAGCCATAACAACAGAGCAAAACTCTATTGGTTATTCTGCCTTTCTGAACTGGCAAGAGCTCAGAGATTAGATATAAATAGCAGGGCATAAATGTTGGAGCAGGTTACTTAGATTTAAGACAGAACACTGAGTACATTTATATTTGGCTTGTACACATTTAAACACCTATAGTTGATAGCTGTTTCAAACAAGTTCCGACTACTGAGGGATCTCACGGTGGTGCTCCTGAGGCTGAATGCTTCCCAGGATTTTAGTAAAACAACTTTAAACATTTTTTTTCTTGTAGCTTTCCATTCTTAAGACCAGCGGTGAACCTAGTCCTGGCCAGGTTTAGCAAAGCCGGCCATCAGATCGCTCTGGGTCTCACTGGAACTGCCTCTTCCCTACAATGACCGAGGCTTTCCTACTGGGCCATCGAGAGGAACATGGAAGCTGGTAAGAAAAGGTGTTGAGAGTTGCTCTACTAAAACCCTGGGAACGGCCACAGGAATCCTGCTGTAGGATTCTTGAGCAGTGTTTATCTCAATGGTGAGCGGCATCTCTTCTACCTCTAGAGCTGGCTTGCACAGGCTTAGCTGGTTGACATCACATTGGCAGCTTGAAATCGGCCGTGGTGGAAGTGTTTATACCATAAAAATTGCCCAACATGACAACTCAGGGCTTTCAGGGTTTTTTTTTTTTTTTTCCCGAGCCAGTTGTTAAACATTTATCAGCACAGTGCAGATTCTCCTGAGAAGAGACCACTATGCGCTCAACACCAGGGCCAAAGGGTCTGTAGAGGCTTGTACCTGTAGAGGCTTCAAATGCCCCACCAATCAATAGCTGAGCAGCAATGAACGATCCTGTGATGGCCAGGGAGGCAGAAGTAGCAGCCGAGGCACCCAGCAGAGTAGATCTATAGTTGGTCAAAAAGATGATCTCTTCTCGTTAGTTCCGGAGATTCCTATTGGCAGAGGGAAGTGGATATTTTTGCAGGGCCAGAAGGCCTTAAATCAAACTGGGGCAGCGGTGGGAAGGGAGGCAGGAGAAAATGAAATCTAGATTCATCTTGTCAATGGAACACAAGGCGTGAAGAAAAAAAAAATATCTGAAGCTTGGTCATAAAGTTCTTTCAATGTCATATTGGAACAAGCTTATCAATAGGAATGCATTTTGCTGGACTTTGCTATTTAGTATTAATTACTGGCTCGCATTCTATGAAGTTACATGTTAACTTATTGATCTTTTCCAGTAACAATGCAAATAATTTCTATCTGGTTGAAAAGCCAATCCCAAAGGTTATGGCTTTTCATTGTCCTGGGGGATATCAGTTCTGCATCTGACAGCAATGTATTTTAACATCCTTTTTAAATGCCTATAAATGCTCAAAACTGCTCTTTCAACCAGTTTTTATCATGTCACCAATTCTCTGATAGGTTAATAAATCTTTGACATGTGTTCATGCTCTATACATATGAGTCGTGTTTTTAACTTTTTGAAAATTATACTTGGACACTGTAAGTAGGCTTCGATAAGGTAAAAAGGAGTTCATCTCAGTTGATCTGAGGGATAAGTGTAATTTGGAGCCTTGTCATGGAAAGCTGCAACGGCATAGTCCGGAAAATTGATACAATTTCTGCTCTTTATAACCCTACTTTGGGGGCCCAGCTCCCCAAGGAATACAGACGACGGTGGCCAGGGTTGGTGGGATTATAGAGTTGCCATAAATCAATAGTGCTATGGACAGAATATCTCTCACCAAACACAAGTATCGATGCCTTGAGTATCATAAAGCTGAAATCTGGAGGGGGGAAAGATTCATGTGTATTTGAATTGTTAAGCTATCATTTACTTCGTGTCTGGAAATGTCTTGAATGACAGTGTCTCCCCTAACCTCTAAAACAAATCATTCTTTATAAACGGATTTGTTTGGCTGCACAAGCCCTGAGAACACCTTTATTGTGCTTTGCTTTTTTTTTTTTTTTTCTATTTTAACCAACACTTGCCCAGCAGGCAGCCATTCTAAGTGGACGGACTACATCTGTAACTCTGTTGTAATGTTTGTGAGGCTCAGAGATGGCAGACAGCCGCGATGCAATGGTGACAATCAGACGGCGTGGTCTCCATTTCGCTGTTCTTTCTACAAGCTGTTGACAAGGACGGATGGCTTTCTCTGTAATCTGCTGAAGCCTACTCCATGCACAAGAGTGTCTAACTCTCCTGTTCAGTGTTTCCCTTCTTCACGAACATCCTGAGGAGTGACAAACAGTGACAGGATCCCTGAAAACATCCCATTCAGACCTGGGTGACGTGAGCCCCAGCTCACATGCTCTTGATATCCTACTTAATACAAAGCACGGTATTTTGTGTTGAGTGTTGACAGGAAGCTTACTTCACATAGGCCCTCAGCAACCACCCAGTCCTGGGGAAAAGCTTGACGGTTCGGTTGGGTCCAGTCTCCTGTGCGAGAAGCTTGGAGTTTCTCTTGTAAATTTCTTTGCAAAGTCTTTGAAACCAAACTACCTGTGCAAGGATACACTGTTAGCAGAGATTTGTCACAGATCCCCCTTGTCTTAGGTGACGATGGAACGGTACCCAGGAGCCCTGACTTTACATTTTGGCCAGGGGAGAGGCCAGATTAGCACACAGTTCCTGGTGAGTTGACCCAGAGCAAAGAATAGGAAATATTCCTGATATCTCAACTGCTGCACTAGATGGCCAGGTAAGACTTTATAACCTAAGACCTACAGTCAAGGTCTGAGAATCCCTGAGCTTTCTGAACTGGGTTTTTCTTACCACCCGACCACACAGGACATTGCCCTCCACACACACGCCACCAGCGCCCAGTGCCCACTCAGGAAATGCAAACAAGCTGTCAGGATCCTACTCAGTGAGCATAAGCAGCGGGATATTAGGCAGATCTGGGTATGAATACCATCTCAAGCATTGCAGGATGGTCTACAAATTACTAGATTATCACTGATAGTAAGTCCTCACCTTCGCAAAGGATAATTGGGAAGAAATGTTCTATCTCTACACCTGAAATGGCATCACAAGTGTAAAAATGAAGCCATCCAAAACCCAGTAAAAATCACAGCCAGGTCCTTGGGAGAAGTGCACTGATAGCAGATTAGCCCAGAAATGAACAACGGAAATCATGTGAAATTCTTGCTTCTGCAGAAACTCTGAGGCTTCCCTTTTTATTTCTGTGATGTCTGGACAGATTGCTGCGTAAGGTAATAACATACTTAAAAGTTGTTAATACAGTACTTTGTGCTGCTTTAAATTCAATTCATAACCCCCAACTGAAAACTTATTTGCACCGGCATTTATGATAAAATCTAGACGATGAGATTTTTTTTTTCTCCCTCAAAGACTGACACAATAATGGGATCTTAACTTTGGTTTCATACTTGGATCAATCAGTTGTTTAATGCCTGGAATTTTGTACTTCAATACAAATAGCTCAGTTTAATTTCTTTCTTATACATTTGTCCCCAGACTTTGCACTTTCCACACCACGTTTAAAATCTCACGCAAATCCACATGTCAGCAAATGGCTTCCTTTTGATAAAAACTACTTTGTTTCCTGCTCTGGGAAAACAGGGATAAGCATTTGGTTCACTGTGAACATAGACAATAAGAATGGGTTATTGAAACATTATCACATTTCGGTCCCACTCTGTAAATTTTTATTAAAGATTAAAGTTAATACACTGTCTGGTTACATTAATATAAAATGTGCTCATATTTTTCCAGCAAATGGCATTTTGATAATAAATTAATAAATGGAAGCAAGAAGGATTATCTACTTCATTCTAAAGATCTATGAAACCTTCAATAAAGATTTCTTGATTGAATGCATGAACCCAAAAGTGTTTTGTTAAGAAATGAGTAATAAGAATTTACAAAGAGGCTGCTGCTTTTGGAATGAGGGAAATAGTCATTTATTTGTTGTATGATGTCAGCAGACTTTTCCACTGTCGGTCGTCCTTTTTCTTCAACAAACTTGAACCTCATCATTGTCTGTATTTTCTTAGGGGAAAAAAATGTCACTGAGTGGGCAGTACCTTTTTAAAAGGCTACAAATAATATTTTTTTTAAAAGTGAGTGGACTGTGCGGTTATTTCCAGGTAGTTTTGAAACTAAAACACTTTGGCAACAGCAGGGTCTAACTGCGCTAAAAGTTTCTATTTTTAAAATCCTGTAGAGTTTATGACCTTTTGTTTATGAACTTGTTTCCTTGAACTTCAGGCTGCCTCCTCAGTATTTTGAGAAGAGAAAAAAAAGAGCAATGAAATCAGTGGTTTCACAAACATTTTACCAATATTTGGAGAAGATTCACTTAACCATTTCAGGCAAACATTAAACAAGCAAGCATTTTTAAATGCGAAGACAGACTTAGCATTTAGCGAAAAGTGTTCTGAGAAAATAGTCACCTTTTTCTCCACTTGGGGATTTTTGGTTCTCTTGTTCACTTATTTTTTATTTTAAAAAACTTGTTATTTATTTATTTTGAGAGGGAGAGAGAGCAGGGAAGGGGCAGAGAGAGAGGGAGAGAGAATTTCAAGCAGGCTCTGCACTGTCAGAGCAGAGCCCTACATGGGGCTCCAACCCACGAACATGCAAGATCTTGACAGATGTCAACATCAAGAGTGGGTCGTTTAACTGACTGACATCCAGGCACTCCACTTCACTTACTTAGATTTTTCTAACGTTTATTTATTTTTGAGAGAGATCACGAGCAGGGGAGGGGGAGAGAGAGAGAGAGGGAGAGGGAGACACAGAATCTGAAGCAGGCTCCAGGCTCCGAGCTGTCAGCACAGAGCCTGACTCAGGGCTCGAACCCCCAAGCCATGAGATCATGACCTGAGCTGAAGTCGGATGCTTAACCGACTGAGCCACCCGGGCACCCCTCCAGTTCACTTGTTTAAATGGAAGCAAAGGTGGGTGCCTGGGTGGCTCAGTCAGTTAAACATCCAACTTCGGCTCTGCTCATGACCTCACGGTTTGTGGGTTCAATCCTCATGTCGGGCTCTGTGCTGACAGCTCAGAGCCTGGAGCCTGCTTGGGATTGTGTGTCTCCCTCTCTCTCTGCCCCTTCCCTGCTCACTCTCTGTCTGTCTGTCTCTCAAAAATAAGTAAACATTCAAAAAATTTTTTAAATAAAATAAAATAAAATAAATAATGGAAGCAAAGGAAGGGGCACCTGGGTGGCTCAGTCGGTTAAGCGTCTGACTTCGGCTCAGGTTCTCATGGTTTGTGAGGATGCCAAGCAGATTCTCTCTTTCCCTCTCTCTGTCTCTCTCTGCCTCTGTCCCACTCACTGTCTCTCTCACAAAATAAATAAATAAACTTTGAAAAAATAAATATATAAATAAATAAATGAAAGCAAAGGAAGAGTCTTTGGGAACCAAGAAGGGGAGAATATACTGAATAAAAACAAATAATGTGAAAGTTGCAATATGATATCTGGAAAATTAATTATGGCATTTTTACTTATTATTAAATCATAACTTTTTTTTAAATTTTCACAGTGTATGGAAGAAGTAACTAACTTAGACTTGAACAATTGAAGATAAAGAATTTTCAAAGTCTGCAAAAGAGCAGCTGATTGTTAAGAGAGAGAAAAGCATGTTGGTGTAAGGTAAAAATGGCAAGTTGCCATTCACTAACACTGACCCCAAACTTGAGGGCAGGGATATTATTAATCATTTATTCACATAAAGCAGAGACTGATGAACAGTTGAAAGTTGAAATATGATAAACTACTTATGGCTATTAACTAAATTAAAGTGAATTTTACATTGAACAGTGGTCTAGAAAATAGTATCAATCAAACATTTTCACTTGAAAGGAAAGACAAATGTTCTACTCATTTCCATAATATTCTCTACAATAATTTTATGATACATATGGTAGGCTTTCTGAAATATTATATCCAAATATGTATATCTTAGGTAAATCATTCATTTAACAAATATTTATTGAGCACCAATTATGTGCCAGGAAACCATAATATTCTTCTGTAGTGGAGAGAATAAAAGAATTCAACATGATATATAAAATATCACAATTCAAAGTTTATTTTATTTTGAGAAAGAGTGAGTGTAAGCAGGGGAGGGGGAGAGAGAGGGGGAGAGAGAGAATGTTAAGCAGGCTCCGGTGCTCAGCGTGGAGCCTGATGCGGGGCTCTGTCTCATGACCCTGGGATCATGACCTGAGCCAAAATCAAGAATCAGATGTTTAACTGACTGAGCCACCCAGGTGCCCCTAAATATCACAATTCAAATGCTACCTCACATCCTTTTCAAAAGGAGGTTGTGGATAGATATATATCTTGAGAGATCATTTTTAATGACAGTAGGTTTATGTTGGTACAAATAAGGATCGAATCAGACAACTTTCATAAAACAGACCAGGCGACTGCCCAAGGCACCACATCACTAAGATTGTACCTTCTCTAGGCTACCAGAACAATGTGTTCTTTCTTTTATATCCATGTTTTATTTTGGGTCCCACCCCTTCTCCCCTCCCCCCTCCGCCCACTGAAGCCGACCTTGAGTTGAGACAAGCCTTTAAGTAGAAGTAGTTTATTTGGGAGATTATACCAGCAAAAACTGGTATGGGAGTAGACAATTGAAAGTGGGGAAGGGAGCAACTGGAGCTGAATTCTAGAAGCCAGGATAGAGGTTACATGCCTCAGAGTCACCCTTGCCAAGGTGACTTCATGCACTGACTCCCATCAGTCCTTAGATGAGAGTTGCTGAATCAGGGGCATTCATTCCCTCCCTACCCCCGCCCCCCACAACACGCAGCTGGCCTAGCCTGCTCAACAAGTGGGCGGGGTAGGTCTTGGCATCCAGAGGAAGGCTTTGGGTAAAGAAATGCAGGTTCTGGCAGGTTGAAGTCCGGCTCCTAGAGCCGCCATAACAAATGACCTCAAACCAAGGGCCTGAACGCAACAGAAATGGATTCTTTCACAGTAACAGTTCTGGAGACTAGAAGTCTGAAATCAAGGTGTCAATGGGGCCACACTCCTGCAGAAGGCCTCAGGAAGGATCCTTCCTTGCCTCCTCCAGCTTCTGGCGGCTCCAGGCTTTCCTTGGCTTGTGGCTACATCACCTCAGTTTCTTCTTCTGTCCTCACGTCCCCATCTCTCCCATGTCTCTCTGTGTTTTCCTCTTCTCTTCCAAGGGTCCTTGTCTTTGGATTTCAGGCCCACCCTAAATCTAAGATGATCTCATCTTAAGATCCTTAACTTCCTTACATCTACAGAGACTCTTTTTTTCCAAACAAGGTCACGGCTTGCACATTCTGGAGGTTAGGACATGGACATATCTTTTGGGAGGCCGCTATTCAACCCACTCCCGGTGCTGTGAATGAGGGGATGCGAGCAGGACCTCGACAGTGTCTGCTATAACCCAGGAATGTTTAACAATGGCCTTCAATTTGTTCGGTACCTGGTCTGCCAATACAAATCATTCACCAAACATCAGCTACCGGTCTGTAGTATCCTGTGTTAACTGCCAACTTTTCATAGTGTGACCACTTGCCTCGAAACAGTAGCCACAATAAAGAGAGATGGGATGTGCCTTACACTTCCAACAAGTCTTTTTGCGAACAAAACACGGTTTACTATTTATGTGTGTACAGGTAGGCAGTCACTGCATAAAGGCAGAGCCCTAAAATTCTTGCAATAGAAGGTAAGGTTTGGGAATGAAAAAAATTAGTCTGCGTGTCACAACATAATTTAACGGAAACCCCCAGAGTTTCACACTTATGATTGCAACGAGTCAGGAGAACTGTCAAGCTGCACACAATGGGTGAAACATTAATTGGGGCCTGTGCCTTGCATATTAGAGTATGTTTCTCCAGGTCTGCCACCGCCTGCAAAATTAAAACAATTCCCTCAGCAAGTGAAACAGCTAGTAAGCAAATCCACAACACCACCACCGCTGCTCATGAGCAGGTATCTGTCAGTTCTCGCCCAGTGTTGGATTTATTTTTTCCAGATCAAAGGGGTTTGTTTCATGGTTATAGATTCTGCTCATCACTTGTCTGGTAAGATTTTCAGGAAGGTTCCTTTGAAGGGCAGTAGGGAAAGACCCCTGAGTTGAGTAGTGCTCAGGGAGGCAATATAGATGAGTAAGCTGGAAACTCCTCTGAGGAGTGGGTTGTGGGGTGATAGAGAGAAGCATGCCCATAGAGGGAGCCACGGGCAGGGGGGCATTGATAGATCATCTCCAGCTCTGTCCCAGCCTGGTGGCCATTTAGCAACTTTAGCAGTTGACACTTTTTAAAAAATTTTTTTTAAGGTTTATTCATTTTTTAGAGATAGAGACAGAGCATGAGTGGGGGAGGGGTAGAGAGAGAGGGAGACACAGAATCCGAAGCAGGCTCCAGGCTCCGAGCTGTCAGCACAGAGCCCGATCAGAGGCTCGACCCCACAAACTGTGAGATCATGACCTGAGCTGAAGTCAGACACTCAATTGACTGAGCCACTCAGGCGCTCCATTGACACTGTTTTTTTAAATGCTTATTTAATTTTGAGAGAAAGAGAGAGAGAGAGAGCACAAGCAGGGCAGTGGAGAGGGAGACACAGAATCTGAAGCAGAGAATCTGAAGCAGGCTCCAGGCTCTGAGCCATCAGTGCGGAGCCCAACATGGGGCTTGAACCCACGAACTGTGAGATCGTGACCTGAGCTGAAGTCGGACGCTTAACCAACTGAGCCACCCAGGAGCCCCCAGCAATTGACGCTTTCTAAAATCTTTCTATTCCAGCAGCGGAGAAAGTGAGAGAAGGAGGCTCCTAAGACAGGATGTAGCGATTCAGTCACTCACAAGTGGAATAACATCAGTTCCAAATGCAAGCACTTAACATGTATTCATTCATTTGCCCATGCAACAAGTCCCTGGGAAGTACCTATTGAGGGACAGGCAATATACTACATACCTATGACTCATCCTTGTGAGCCCTTATCCTTCCCTCTCTTCCCTCTGACTTTGGTGACACTCAGTCTTATTTGTTCACTGAAAATAGGAACTTCTTTTTCCTTCCCCCCAAAACCCTCAGATTTTAAGAACCGTGATCTCACTGTGTCCAAGATCCTTATAATTACCCTATGCTGTGTTAAGTCCAGATGAGTATGAAGTATATCACAAAACCCTGCCATGATTTCACACTAAAAACGAAAATGCCAGGGTGCCTGGCTGGCTCAGTCGGTGAAGCGTTTGACTTCGGCTCAGGTCACGATCTCACAGTTCATGAGTTCAAGCCCCTGCATTGGGCTCTGTGCTGACACCCTGGAGCCTGGAGCCTGCTTCGGATTCTATGTGTCCCTCTTTCTCTGCCCCTCCCCCGCTCACACTCTGTCTCTCAAAAATATATATTAAAAAAGGGAATGCAAAGTGGAATCCAAAATTTAATTGTTTTTAACATGTTTGTTGAAAGCAAGAGAAATGAAAGATTTAAATCAATATCTATTCTTTTAGGAAGCTGGGATTTCCACTTAGTAAAGGATGATTTAAGAGCTGTGGAATACTTTACAGGTGAGGAGCTATACAGCAAAATGCCTTTAACCGTGAATTTGAAGGATGAATTATAACCTCTTTTGGCTTAATCATTCTGCAGTCGCCCTCCAGCCAGACACTTAAGGGTGACTAAAACTTTTCAGTCTCCATCTAAAATAATAAGCTTATAGACATCAATGCCAAAATGGCAATAAAATCTAGACTTCTGGAAGGTGAGGCAGGAGTTCAAAGTCTTCCAGACCCTCCATTCCCACACAAGAAACATCTCTTTGTCTCTGAATTATCCAGTTTTTATAACTTAATGAGAATAGGAATTACTTGGGGAGTTGATTAGAAATTTGTTTTCTTAGACCCACCCCTGCCAGTTTGGTTTTGGTTTTAGTAGTTTTAAGATGGGATCCAGGAAATCTATTTATTAACAATCAACCTCAGATAATTCTGTTTCAGGGAGTCTATTGATCACATTCTGAGAAACGGTGATCCAGGGAAAATTCATCCTGAATTTGTTCCTTTTACCCTCTCTAACAGTGTGGTCATAGCAAAGATGATTTCTTGACTTGTCAAATTTTTAGCGACAATTTAATGAACACTTAATGCCAGAGGCTTTGTGTGTGTGTGCATACGTATCAGTCAGTCTGTATCTCTATCTATCTACATCTATATTTAGATCTACACCTATATTTAGATGTATCCACTTATCTAATTCTCACAATGACCCTGTGAGATAATATCCCTCTTTTACCATGAGAAAATGGACACTCACCAAAGTTAAGTGAATCACTCAAAATCAACCATAGGCTATCTGACACCAAAGTATTTGTCCCAAATTGTTATACTGGCTTCCCAAAGAGTTCCATGAGTGTATTGTATATTTCTGATACTCACCCAGTTAACCTCATAGTAGCTGGTCAGTTACTATAACAATTCACATCACTTTAAAAACATCACTCCCACAAGCTCCCGTTGTGCCAAAATAGCTGCCGTAGGTGGGCAGATGAGATGGGCAGGAAATAGCCGGTCACTAGGGACCCGTGGCCATGGTCAAGCAATCAAAGAGAACCCCAGCTGCTGTCCTAGAAAATGTACTTATAGGCAATAAGAGTTTCATGCATTAACCACTGTAGGGATAGTTTACAATGTCAGAGAGGGAACCTAGGACTTCTAATCATGGTGGTGCAGCTGATATTGGACTAACACTTCTACTGATAACAACTATAAACTCTGAACAACATATAAAATGGCTATTTGGAGGCACTGGACAGTAACCTAAAGCAGGAAGAAACTGGAGGAAATTTGGCCTATGCAACAGGAATCACACTGGCTGAGATTCACATTTGTATATGTCTTTTTATCTGTCTTTTGAAAGGATATTCTTCAGTCTTGCAATCTGCCAGATATGGCCAAAGCAGAAATCTTGAGTTTTCTTGACCTGAAGATTATTAAGATAGAATTTAGACCTGACAGAGCAACTGGGAATTGAGGAGGGGGAAATCCCAGAGAAGATGGAGCACAGAGAGGGAAATCACAAAGTGTGCATGCAAACCTTCCTCAAATCTGTGACTGATATCTCAACTGTAACACAGGGGATAAGACTCCATGGAGCCTAGGAGAAAAACAGTAGCTGGAAAGCTGAAAACTAAATAGCAGTTTTAACAACTGCCCACTGGAAAGGAAAAAGAATTTGCAGTTGGGTAGTCTTGGGTTAGAGGGGCCTAGTAAACACCTCAGACTTTCCACTGTAATTCTGTCCATGTTGCATCATTGTAATATGTACCATATGGCAAGATTAAGGGATTTATCTAAGGACAAAAGACAAAACTAAGATAGAGCTGCTTACAGAAGCATCAAACCAAATCTCCAAAAAAGTCAAGTAATTTAATGGCTTACCAAAACAAAACTCAACACCCTTTAGAGGAAGATAAGAGAATCCAGAATCTCTATAATGTATTGTGCAGTATACAATCAAAAATTACTAAGAGACACCTGGGTGGCTCAGTCAGTTAAACATCTGACTCTTGATTTCAGCTCAGGTCATGATCCCATGGTTGGTGAGATTGAGCCCCGAGTGTTGGGCTCTGTGCTGACAGTGCAGAGCCTGCTTGGGATTCTCTTTCCCTCTCTCTCTGCCCCTCCCCTGCACACACACACACACACACACACACACACACACATTCTCTCTCTTTCTCTCTCTCTCTCTCTCTCAGAATAAATAAATAAGCTTAAAAAAATTAAAAAACCAAACAGGAATATGTGGGAAAAAGCAGTCTATATAAACAGACCCCTAGATGATTCAGATGTTGTAATTAGCAGACAAGGATTTGTAAATTACTATGATAAATTTGTTAAATAATTCACAGCAAAAAAAAAAAATGGGTAAATAGTAGAGGAATAGGAGGTTTCAGGAGAGATTCTTAAACTGTAAAAAAAATCCAAATAACAATTCTAGAAGTAAAACAAATACGATATCAAAAAGCAAAATTTTGCTTAATGATTTTGATAGTAGATTGGGTCTGACAGAAGAAAGAATCAAAAAACTGAGAACAAGGCAGAAAAAATTACCCAAATTGAAGCGCAGACTGAACAAAATTTGAAAAAAGAGTGAAATGAATCACAGTGACCTGCAGGATGGGATCAAGCAATCTAACATTACTGTAACTGGATTCTCAGATGGAGGAAAGAGAAACAAATGGTACCTAAAAATTCTTTGAAGAAACATTGACCAAATGTTTCCATATTTACTAAAATCAACAACCCACATATTCAGGAAGCTGTGACCCCTCCCCCATGTGGTGTAAATACAAAAGAAGCAAGGATATAGGTACGTCATAGTCTGAATGCTGAAAAACAAAAATAAAGAGAAAAATTTTAAAGCAGCCAGAAGAGAAAAACACATTTATATACAAAGGAATGGAGCTCTGATCATCACATTTCTGGTAGTCTGGCAGTCGGAATGGGACAAAACATTCTTTGGTGGGAATCTGTTATGTGAGCCCATGACTCTAAATCCTTTTGGAAAGCAATAGCTAGCTATTGTAGTGTCCTGAGTAAGTGACGTGATAAAATGCAAACTGATATGGAGAAGCCTTTGCAGTTAGGACAAGACGGGAAAGAACCAAGAGGCAGAAAAAATGAGAAATTAGTTAGGAAAGTGATGTGTCAATCCAAGCAAGAAGTAATTTTTTTAATGTTATTTATTTATTTGTGTGTGTGTGAGAGAGAGAGCACAAGCAGGGTAGGGGCAGAGAGAAAGGGGGAGAATCCCTAGTAGGCTCTACAATGCCAGTGCAGAGCCCGATGCAGGGCTCAACCTCATGAACCATGAGGTCATGACCTGAACCGAAACCAAGAGTCAGAAGCTTAATGGACTGAGCCACCCAGGTGCCCCAAGAAGTTATTTGTTTGTCAAAGGTAGTAATCACTGGGCAACACTAGCATGGAACAAAGCCTAGGCCTCAGGTGGCAGACCCAAGAACCTGATTGGCCTGGACATTGCTCTTGGCCCCCGGTCTGAGATGTATCCTCACACTCAGCAAGTTCATGGAACCAAAATGGTAGACCTGACAAAATGATGGTTCATCCATGTACCGTGAGAAATAAAAATATCAAGAGTAACAGAAGACTCCTGGGGGCAGATCAGCACATTCACTCTGTGTGGGAGGCCAGGGGTCTTGATGATTATGGATTCAGAGCAAGAGAATTTAGGTGAGCCTGAGAAATATTCTTCAGCTGAAGCAGCCTGAGCCTTCTCACCCAGCATAGGGAGAATCTTGCCAAGGATCCTCTACCGACCACTCTACTCAACCCAGATTCCTGAGGTGTGGCAGTCCTTTTCCACCACTATCAAGACTGTTTTTTCTTCAGGAATGTCAACAGAGCTTGCTGTCCAGGCTTGCTGGTCCAAGAGCCATGCTGCCTCTTTTTTTCTTTTTTTAAAATTTTTAATGTTTATTTATTTTTGAGAGAGAGACAGAGCGTGAGCAGGAGGGGGCAGAGAGAGAGGGAGGGAGACACAGAATCCAAAGGAGGCTCCAGGATCTGAGCTGTCAGCACAGAGCCTGACACGGGGCCTGAACTCAACGAACCGCAAGATCATGACCTGAGCCAAAGTTGGACGCCCAACCAACTGAGCCAACCAGGCGCCCCGAGCCATGCTGCCTCTTTAAGCAATGAATTCTCCCTTCTAATCGATTGCATATGGCTTTTCAACTTTAACTGTCAAGAAGAAATCTCATTTCAACTTTTTAAGTTTCTCATTGGCACCTCATTATGGACTCCAGGAATGACAGCAATGTGGGTCTGCATTATAGTGGATAAAGGAACAATACAGAAGAAGGAGCAAAGGAAGCTGTTAGCACAGAGTTAAACACAAGAGGCAGAATCAGATAAGGGCTGATCAAGAAAAATAGGGACAGTAGACATATTTTAGAACCAAAAATTGTTTTTGCCAGCACCAAAATCCTCCTCGGCACCAAAATGCCTTACCTTCCAGAAACACTTGGAAAACATTTGTGGAATGGGAATTGAGTGGGAGCTGAAGACCCATCAGCTCAGGTCTTACAGATCCCCTGTGAATTCCAGAAAGTTCTCCCGTTTCTCACCATCCCCACGGCAGGGAGCACAGGCTAAAGGTGAGGGAAGCCCATAAATTGTGTTGGACTAAAGAGAGTTGAAGTCAAGTAAGGATATATGTAGATTAAAATCCTTTGGAGTCTCAGAGCTGCTCCCCAGGGAGCTTTTATCAAAGGGTTAGTTATTACCTAGGTTTAACTAGGTCAGCAGCAGTGATTTTGTTATTCATTCTAAACAGTTCTAAGAGCACATACTTCCAGATTGCATATAGTGCTTTTAAACCTCTTGTGTATTTACATCCAACTCCAAAATAATTATCTCTATTTCACACATGAGGAAATAGAGGCTCAGAGAGGTTAAGTAACTTGTCCAAGTAACACAGTTGTGGCTGAGCTGAGCACCTGAACCATGGCAGTCTGGCTCCAGGGCTCATGTTCCTGTTCACCACACTGTATCTCTCTCATGTTGTGCCAAACCCAAGACGTCGGATCCATAAATATCAAGCCCACCTGAAGCAACAGGGAAAGTTCTAAGGAAATGTTAATGCAGAGCCAGTGTCTAGTTTGGTCTGAGGACCTTTTGCTAAGTGGACCAAATGGCCTCTGCCTCCAGAATTGACCCCAGGACCAAAGAATGCCATCTCCCGATGTGTTCTGCGCCTGGCATAGCCAGAGCCAGACTATGTGCAGGAGCAATGGAGGAGAAATGCAGCTTGTCTATCTGATACTATGGTAGCTTGCGGATTTCTGATATTGTGTTAGCTTGTGGATTTGAGGTCCCTGAACCACCAAGATAAAGTTCTTTTTTCTTAGGACACCTAACTTGGCAGATGCTAGCATTATAGCTGAACAGATGTTTTCCCTGGAGAATCTGTTTCCAATACCTTATGATGAAGAATCACCTTCAGAGAATAAACAAATGTACATATGTGTAAGCTCCAGCCAGACAAAACCATCCATTTCAGATGAGAGACAACAAATGCTCTGTGCTATGGGAAATAGATTATTAGACAGCCTGGAAGTCACTCAAGGATTTATTTTTAAGTGTCATTTCTGTTCGAGGTTTTTCACTGTCCTTCCCTGCTTTCAGCAATTGCAATTTGGAACAGTAATTCTGGGCTTTATTGTTTATTTCTCCCAATGAAGTTTGCATCAAACTGACAAAAGACATTTTTATAAACCGAGGATGCTAAATGTGCTTATTTAACATATTTCTGCAGTGCTTGAATTTAAACCAGAGAGGAAGTGGGTAGCTGGTGTAAACAGTGTTTCTTTTTCTAAACACTTTGTAAGTTGCTCTATTGGTTTATTATTTTGCTGTCTTTTTTAATGGCCAAATTATTCCCAGAGGTACCCACATGCTCATGAATTCTTTTCAATGTTTACAAATGGTTATAACTGATCGAATTTATCTGTTTTGGAAGCATATTGTGGAATTATTAACAACAGTTTATTGAATCATGACATTTCATTCTTCACTGACAATGTCCAGTCGGTTGATATTTACATGGTAAATATCCTTAGTGTTATGAGCTTCTATGAATGAGGAAAAAGCAACTGGGATGTATATATTACAGTCAATCTTCAATTTAGATTAGCTCTGTGTGGTAAGCTAAGTAATGGCCCCAAAAGATAGGTTCACATCTAAATCCCTGGAACCTGTGAATGTTACTCTATATGGCAGACTTTGCAGTGATTAAGTTATAGATCCTGAGATGGGGAGATTATTCTGGATTATCCTCAAGCATCCTTATAAAAGGGAGCCGGGGGGAAATTTAACATACATGGAAAAGGAGAAGCAATGTAACTGCAAAGGCAGAGAGCAGAGTGACGAGGTCACAAGCCAAAGAAGGCTGGCAGCCTCCAGAAAGCATGGCCCTGCCAGCACCTTGATTTCAGACCAGGAAAGCTGATTTTGAACTCTGGCTTCAAAAATGTGTCAGAATACATTGCTGTTGTTTTAAACCACCGAGCCTGTGGTAATTTGTTACAGCAGCTCCTGGAAACGAATATGTTATGTTTGTATGTGTTACATACACATAAGCCAATTATTTGAACCTTAGTGCATTTATTGACAAATAACATTGCATACACTAGTTAAATCACCATGTTAGGCCAAAAAAGCCTTTTTTTTTTTAAGTTTATTTATTTTGAAAGACAGAGACAGAGACAGAGGGAGCGAGTGCAGGCGTGCAGGGGAGGCACAGAGAGAAAGGGAGAGAGAGAGAATCCCAAGCAGCACACACTACCGGTGCAGAGCCTGATGCGGGGTCTGGATCCCACGAACCACAAGATCCTGACCTGAGCTGAAATCAAGAGGCAGACGCTTAACCAACTGAGCCACCGAGGTGACCCAAGGATATCTTACAAAGTAAACGGAAAATTGAGTTTATTGACTATATGGAAACTTATGGTAGCCACAACGTCTGAGCCTTCCTCTTGTCAAGTAGCTATTCAGTCAACAAGTGTTTGGTTGTCTACTACTGTCTACACTGTACCCTGATACAAGCTGATGACCCTAATTATCTAACTCTCTGAGTGATCACCATACCCGTCATGACTAGTTACAAAGCATAGATATTAAAAAGTCTGGCTATTATTAAGAGCAAGAACTGGGGGCACCTGGGTGGCTCAGTCAGTTAAGCATCAGACTCTTGATCTTAGCTCAGGTCTTGATCTCACAGTCATGAGTTCAAGCCCCAGGTTGGGCTCCATGCTTGGTGTGGAGTCTACTTAAAAAAAATAAATAAAAAGTATGAATTGCCACCTCCAACTCTTAACATGTGATAATGTCCTCTGAGTCTTTCAAGCATTCATTTATTTGGTTTTTAAAATCAATTTTATAAAAGCATGTAACTGATAAAAACTGAAGGCTAGTGTAACTACAAACCTAGCATGGATGGAGCTTGTAACCTTGAGAGCACCAATGACTTCAGGATTTATGAATTAATGATATTCTTGTTTTCTTGAATTCATATTGAAAAAAATAAAAATTTTAAGTAAACCAACAAAAAAGTCACACAGGCAAAAGAAATCAGATCAGATTCCAAGACTTCCAGACTGGTTTTTTAACTTTGTATTATGGAAAAAGTCCGGTAAACAGACTAATATAATAAATCTCATGTAGCCATTCTTCTTTCATCATATACTTCTCTGTATTCCCCACTCAATTATTATTTATATACAGTTCTTCATAGAGGTAAAATTTGTATGCATTGGAAAGCAAAAATCTTAACTGTAATTTGCACAAATATACATGCCTAGGTAACCCACATGCCCTATTCAGGTATAGAATATTTTCATCATCTCAGAAAGTTTCCTTATATCTGTTCTGAGTCAGTTTACACCCCAACCCAAAGACAACGACTCTTCTGCTTTTTTTCACACCGCAGATTAGTTTTGCCTATTCTAGAACTTCATGAAGAGAATTATGCAGTATGTGCTATTATTACTTCTTTGTGTCTGGGATCTTTCACTCACAAACATTCTGCTCGGCACAATGTCCATTAGGATGTATACACCAGTAGTATATTCCTTTCTTTTTGCCTGACTAGTATTTCATTGTATGAATATACCACAATTTATTTATCTACTTTGTTAAAGCTGGACATTTGATTTGCTTCAAGTCCAACAGGTATTATAGACTGCTATGACTATTTTGATTTTTACAATTTTGTGTGTGTATGAACATGTGTTTTCATTTCTCTTGGGTAAATTACCTAGCAGTGGAATTTCTAGGCCAAAGGGTAAGTAGCTGACTATTTGATAATTTATAAATTAAGTCCCCAAGTGACTTGCAAATGTTTCTTTGACAAAATCAAAACATCCTTTAAAATTCTTTTCTGGGATAGAGACAGGCCTTCAGGAATACACCTTTGCAGTATTAGGTACCAACATGACATATAAAGATACTACGTGCTAAGAATATACCTTTTTTGACAAAATACCAGGGTGACCCTAATACTTAGAAAGAATTGCATTTTGAAAAACAATCCTTATATAAGATTTTTCATACCACTCCGCAGCATCCCCCAGTTTCCAATACACCCTCCATCCTTCTTGCTTTGAGTCTATTTTTCATAAGATTGGGCAACAAATGTGGTAAGATTTGAAAGATTTGGGGGCTAGCACAGAAGGATAAGAAAAAAATGGTTTTAGGGGTTTAGACCTAGGGAAAAAAAGATCGCCCATGTTGGCTCAGGGAGTTATGTTGGAATGATAGTAACAAAAAGTGTATGTTTGTTGGGCCTTGTCCTGTAGCCAAATGTCTCCCTTGGGAACGCATTCTGGGAGGTGATGAGGGAGATTTTGAAGGAGGGAAGTGGGTTATAGTAATAGAAAATTTAATGATTGCAGCTTATGAGTCCTCACCATTTCTTGATCCCAATACATATTTTTTATTAAATTTATTTATTTATTTTGAGAGAGAGAGACTGTGTGTGTGAGTGGGGAAGGGGCAGAGAGAGAGGGAGAAAGAGAATCTCAAGCAGGCTACACACTGCCGACACAGAGCCCAATGAGGGGCTCATGAACCGTGAGATCATGACCTGAGCTGAAATCAAGAGCTGGAGGCTTAACCGACTGAGCCACCCAGGGGCCCCTGGATTCCAATACATCTTAAAATCAATTTACACTAAGGCCTTTCCAGTTACTTTCCACTACTAGCCACTCCCCCCAACACCAAGTGACTTTCAAGCATAGTAAACACTTTTTCATCTAAAAGAGGTTACCATTTTCCTGCTTAGCAAAAAAATCTTAGGGATATAAGAAAGGCTACCACATATAGCTGTACACAAATCTAGAGAGGATGCATAAGTGAGTAGATGCCTTGTGGAATTGTGTGCCATACAATCTGCACGGCCATCTACGGTGGACAAGATGATATATATGTGGGAACAAACAAGCACAGAGTCCCGTTAAATTAAACTAGATTGATTCAGCTTAACTTACCCATCGTGGTCTTCCTTTATTTTGGAAGTGATTTCACAAGTAGTTCAGCCAATCCTGTTCTCACCTCAATTCTTAGGTTACATTTGGGCCTTGGTTTGCCAGTCTGTCTTCTTCATCTTTCCCTTACAGTCTCAGCCCAAACCTGAAAATTTCTCCTCTGGCTCCTTTTCTGCCGAGGACTCAGATCCATTCCTTCAATTTGGCTTCTTTTAGCCAAATAGCTCAGCTGGGCAATCTTCCCAAATTTTCAATTTTCTGAATTTTTGTAAGCTTTTTTTTTTCCTGCTTATTTTTCTCTGCTCATTGTCTACGAAGCTTTTCCTAGTGGAAAATGTTTATAAGAAACCAGTTCCAACTGTCACAAGTAGCCATTTTTACTCATTTGTCCTATTCTATTACCTTGTGGTTTAAACATGCAGTGGTTGCACTAATGAGCTTGGCCCCTAATGCAGTAGTAAAATATTTCCTATTAGCACAAAATATGCCATACAGGGTGAAAAAACATGGGTAATAAAGGATGTGCTGGGTTGTGGACAGAGTACCATCTAGGTCTCAATTGTCATACCTACAAATCAGGTTCCAGAAAGTAGGTTCATAACTTGACAGTTTCATCAGAATCTCCTGAGGATATTCCATAAATCTAGATTTTTCAGTCCACCCCAGGACATTCTGCTTTATTTTGTGGGATAGGCCCTGAGAATCTTCATGTTTAAAAAACACTCCTCCTGCCCCGACCCAACCAGATATTTTCTTTTCATAGCATGAATATCATGTGATTGTAAAGCAAAGCAGGTGAGTTTGGGTCTAGTAAAAATAGAGTAAATACATTCTATCCTATCTCCCCAAGTGATTATAACAGAGAACATTGCACAAAATACATAAAGATGCCATTAGAAGACTATAAAAGAATAAGAGCAGGTGGATAGATATAGAATTCAATACTCAAAGGACAACCCAGCAACGAGTTGCCTGGGGTCTTTTCCCCTGTCTTCTACATCCTGGCTTAAGCTCTGTGGCAACCCCAAACCAAAATAACTAAGAGGCACAAATAAAGTCAGATCCAGTCACTCTCTGTAGCCAGAGAAGCAGAAGTGAGGGACAAACCGTTTTGGACTCAACAGCATGAGCAACAAAATAGGAGTCCCCTGCCCCCAGCAAGATGCAGATGGTCCCAAGCTATTTTGAGTGCCAGCAAAGAAAAGGCACTCTTTTGCCCTAAGTGAGGCCTGGTCACAAGTAATGCATGAAAATGCAGGGACATTAAAGCACTGACTTTGTAGCCAAACTACTAGTAAAAGAATCTCAAGAATCAGAGAATTAGTGAAATGATGAAGTTATAAATAGGGATTTTTAACTCTCTCTATGAAGCACTACCTCAGTCCCAAATTGCTCATGTGTGAAGCCAGCTGTAATGAACATGGCGAAGATGTGCAAAAAAGTACAAACTGGAGGAGTATGAGAATGGCTTTGAAAACTGAGCTGACCTCAGAACCCCAGTCCATGGAAGCTGGTTCAAGACTTGTAGTCTGTATGGAACAGCACTGAATGCCTGTTGAAACAAGATTTAAAAATAACATTCTCTGGGAGAGTTTTTATATGCCTCAGTCTTACAATATAGTATTCAAACTGCCCAAATACAATCCAAAATTACTCAACACACAAAGATTCAGATAAATTTGAATAATTGTCAAGGGAAAGGACAATCAACAGATGCCAACCTGGAGACAAGCACATGTTGTAATTACCAGACTAGAGTTTAGAGCAGCTATGATCATGCTATAAGGAGTAAGGGTGAACAATCTAGAAAGAAATGCAAAGATGTAAGTTCTTATTGAGAAATAGAAGCTGTAAAAATGAACCAAATGACAATCCTAAACTTGAAAGCTACAATAACAGAAATTGGAAAATCAAAAGCGCTTGATAGAATGGTGATGACAGAGGAAAGAATTAGTAAATTTGATGATACATCACTAGAAATTATGCAATCTGAAAAACTGAGATAAAAAAAAAAATCCCAGAGCCTCCAGGCCTATGGAACAGTATCAAAAGGTCTAATATTCGTATCATGAAATTTTCAAAAGGAGAGGAGAAAAAAAATTGGATAAATAGTGGCTGAGAGCTATTTCCACAAAGCTCTCAAAGTTTTGTGGAAAACCAAAATTTATAAATCTAAGAAGCTCAGTGAACCCCAAAAAGAATAAACCAAACGAAAACCATGTCTATGCACATCATAAACAAACTGTTGGAAATCAAAGATTAAGATAAAATCTAAAAAGCATCCACAGAAAAACAACATATTACATACAGAAAACAAAGATCCAAATGAGCACAGAGTTTTCTCATCAGAAACCATGGAGACCAAGAATGGAACAATATTTTTAAAGTGCTAAAAGAAAAGACCTTCCTGTCAACCCAGAATACTATAACCGATAAAAATATCCTTCAGGAATAAAGGGAAAATAAAGATGTTTTCAGATGCAAAAAAATCTAACAGGCTTTCTCACTAATAAATTTGCTTTAAAGAAATTCTTCAACTAGAAAGGGAATAATGACTAAAGGAAACCTTGAATATCAGTAATGACTAAATAGCAACAGAAATAGTAAATATCTACCTAAATAAAATGGATCCTTTTTTGTCCTTTAACTTAGTGTAACAATATAATATTTGTCAGAAGCAAAAATCATAATGTTGTCTGATGAAATTTTCAATATAGGTAGACAGAATACATATGAAAACTTTCTAAAGGGGGAAGACTAAAATTACTATATAACTACAAGTTTTCCTTATTTTGTGTGACATGGTAAGATATTAATGCTAATGAGATTGTGTAAAGTTTGGTGTATATATTATATTCCCTACAGCAATCACTGAAAAAACTATTCAAAGAGATATAATCAAAAACCCAATGGAGAGATTTAAATGGAATTCTAGAAAGTATTTGAATAACTCAGAGAAGTAAGGGAAAACAGAGGAATGAAACAAATAAGAGGGAGAGAAAAAAAGAAACACATGAGAGAAAAAGCAGAAACAAATAATAAAATGCTCCACCAAAATATGACTATATCAGTAATTAGATTAAATGTAAAGGGTTTAAACAAACCAATTAGAAGACAGGGATATTTAGTTGGATTTAAAAACAACACACACACACACACACACACACACACACATGCACACACACACACACACACACACACACACACATACAGAGGAAGAACTGTATCCTGTCTCTAAGAAACCTACTTGAAACACAATGATACAAGTACATTAAAAATGAAAGGATAGAAAAGGATATAACATGCAAATACTAATCAAAAGGAAAAAAGCTGGAGTGGGCATGTTAATATTAGACAAAGTCGACTTCAGAATAAGGGAAATAACCAGGGACAAAGAGGAACACTACATAATGATTCATCAAGAAGACATAAAAATTCTAAATGTGTATGCAACTGCCACCCAAACTGCAAAATAACTGAAGCAAAAACTGACAGTACTGAAAGGAGAAACAAGTTCACAATTATATCTGTGCATTTCAACATTCCTCTCTAAGCAACTCATAGAACAAATAGCCAAAAAATCAGCAAAGATACTAAAGGATAAACGTCACCAACTAATTGGATCTAATTGACATTTATACAACCTTCCCTCCACCCAACAACTGGAGAATACGCATTCTTTTCAAATGTTTATGGGGATACTTACCAAATTACACCGTATGCTAGGCCACAGAACAAACTTTGTTAAACTTAGAAGAATTAAGTTTACTCAGAGGATGTTCTCTGACTATATAACATGATTAAACTACAAACTGATAAACAGAAGGATATCTGGGCAATATCTAAACATTTGGAAATTAAACAAACACATACATAATCTATGGTTCAAAGAGGAAGTCTCAAGAAAATTAGAAAATATTTTGAACTGAATAAAAATAGAAATAAAGTATGTTACAATATGTGAGATGTACCCAAAGTAGTGCTTAGAGAAAATTTTATAGCATTAAATGCTTAAATTAGAAAAGAAAGGTCATGTATCTATACACATCATGTATAGGGAACTTGAATCATAATGTTGTACACCTGAAACTAATGTAACATTGTGTGTCAACTATACTCAAATAAAAAATGTTTAAAAACAGAAGGAAAAGAAAGGTCTCAAATAAATAACTTAAGCTTCCAAATGAAGAAATCAAAAAAAGACAATAACCTAAAGCCAGCAAATGGAAGGATATAATAAAGAGAAGAGAAAAAACTTAATAAAATTGAGAACAGAGAAAACAATGGTATCAGTAAAACAGAAAACTAAAATAGATGATATCAATTAAGCAAAAAGCTGATATTATGAAAATATCAAGAAAACTGGTAAACCTCTAGCTTGATGATCAAGCAAAAGAGAGAAGATACATGATAAATATCAGGAATTAAAAAGGAGATATCATTACTGACTCACAGACATTAAAGGACAATGAAAGAATACTAAAAACAATTCTATGCACATAAATGTGGCAGTTTGGATAAACTAAACCAATTCCCTGAAAGACAAAACCTACCAAAACTCATCACAAGAAAAAATAAATAACTTGAATAGCCTTGTATCTATTAAAGAAATTGATCTTAATAGTTAAAATTCTTCCAAAAAAGAAAACTCCAGACCCAGCTAATCTCACTGTAGAATTTTGCTAAGCATTTAAGAAGATACGGGGACACTTCTCAATTCATTTCGTGAGCCACCATTACTCTGATACAAGAACCAAACAAAGAGAATACCAGAAGAGAGAATTGCAGACCAACATCCTTCTTAAAATAGACACAAAAATCTTCAATAGAATCTTAGCTTTTTAATGTAGCAATATGGTAAAAGAACGACATATCGCACCAAGTGGTGTTTATCTCCGGGAACGCAAGGATGGTTCAACGTTAGAAAACCAATGTTAACAGACAAAAGAAAAAAAATGATGATACCAAAAAAAAAAAAAATACAGAAAAATCATGTGGCAAAATTCAACATCCATTCATGATTAAAGACTTTCAGCAGGCAAGAAATATAAGGGAACTTCTCAATCTGATAAAAGGTAGCCATAAAAACCCTATAGCTAACATCATACTTAATGGTGAAAGAATGATTTCTCCCAATGACAGGTTCAAGGCAAGGATGCCCACCCTCATCACTCTTACTCAGTATCATACTGGAAATGCTAGCAAGTGCAATGAATCAAGAAAAATAAATAAAGGTTATACATGTTGGAAAGGAATAAATAAAACTATCCATATTCCCAAATGACACTATTGCCTACATAGAAAATCTCAAGTAATCTTCAACAAAGCACTTAAAGTTACTAAGTGCATTTGGCAAGCTCACAGACACCAGATCAACATTCAAACATCTACATTTCTATATGTTAACAATGAACAATTAGAAACTGAAATTTTAAAACAATACCAATTATAATGCCCCTCCCTATGAAATATATAGGTGTAAATCTAACAAAACATGTTCAGGATCTGCATGTGGAACTAAATAAAAATAAAAATAAAACTTACCGAAATTTGTGCCATGCAGCAAAAGTAGTGTGTAAAAGGAAATTTGTTGCATTAAATATATGTTAAGAAAATAGGGGCACCTGGGTAGCTCAGTCGGTTAAGCGTCCGACTTCGGCTCAGGTCATGATCTCAACAGTCTGTGAGTTCGAGCCCCATGTTGGGCTCTGTGCTGACAGCTCAGAGCTTTCTCTGCTCCTCCTCCACTCATGTTCTGTCTCTCTCTCTCTCTCTCAAAAATAAACATTAAAAAATTCTTAAAAAAAAGAAAATAAGATCTAGAATCAAGGAGAAGGAAAGAAGTAATAAAAATTAGAGCAGAAATCAGTGAAATTGAAAACAGAAACTTAATAGGGAAATTCAACAAAATCGAAAGCTGTTTCTTTGGAAAGATCAATAACATTGATAAACCTCTAGCCAGGGTAACCAAGGAAAAAAGAAAGACGTAAATTGCTAATATCAGAAATGAAAGATGGGCCATCATTACCAATCCCATGGGCATTAAGAGGACAATAAAGGAATACTATGAACAACTCTATGCCCACATATTTGATAACTGAGATGAAATAGACCAAGTCCTTGAAAGATGCAAACTACCAAAACTCACAAAAGGAAAAGTAGGTATGCTGAATAAAAAACTAAATTGGGGCACCTGGGTGGCTCAGTCAGTTAAGTATCTGACTCTGGGTTTCCACTCAGGTCATGATCTCACGGGTTCATGAGTTTGAGCCGAGTTGGGCTCTGTGCTGGCAGCATGGAGCCTGCTTGGGATTTTATCTCTCACTCTTTCTCTGCCCCTCCACTGCTCATACTCTCTTTCTCTAAATAAATACATCTAAAAAAATTTATCACCAATTAGTAACCTTCTAAAAGAAAGCATCAGGCCAGATAATTTCACTGGTGAATTCTATCAAATCTTTAAAGAAGAATTGATACCAATTCTCCACAATATCTTTCAGAAAATAGAAGCAGAGAGACTCCTTCCTAATTCACTCTATGAGGCCAGATTTACCTTAATACCACAATCAGATAAAGACATTACAGGAAAGGAAATCGATAGACCAGTATCTCTCATGATCATAGATGCGACAATTCTCAACAAGTATTAGCATTAAATCCCCAACAATATATTAAAAAATTATATACCATGACGAAATGGGATTTATTCCAGGTATGCAAGGCTGGTTCAACATTCAAAAATAAATCAATATAATCTATCACATCAGTAAACTAAAAATCATGAGTATATCAATATATGCAGGAAAGTATTTGACAAATCCAGCATCCGTTTCTGATAAAAACTCTCAGCAAACTAGGAAATAGAGAGTAACTTTGTCACTTTGATAAAGAATATCTACAAAATATCTACAGCTACAATCATACTTGAGACTGTACTTCGGTATGGACACTTTCCCCCAAGATCAGAAACAAGGCAAGAATGTTCTCTCTCACCACTCCTGTTCAGCATCTTACTAGAAGTCCTAGGTAGTGAAAAAAGACAAGAATTAGAAATAAGGGTCCATAGATTAGAAAGGACAATTTTTGCATATGACATGATTATCTATGTGTAAAATTTTTTTAAATCTACAAAAAGTTCCCTTGAATGGGGCACCTGGGTGGCTCAGTCAGTTGAGCGTCCAACTCTTGGTTTTGGCTCAAGTCACGATCTCATGGTTTGTGAGTTCGAGCCCCGCATTGGGCTCTGCACTGACAGTGCAGATCCTGCTTGAGATTCTCTCTTTCTCTCTCTCTCTCTATCCCTCCCCTGCTCATGACCTCTCTCTCTCTCTCTCTCCTCCCCCCCTCTAAAAATAAATAAGCATTTAAAATTTTTTTCTGGAAGTAATAAGCAAGCATAACAAAGTCACAGGACAGAAAAAATTGGAAAAATAGACAGCTCCCAAATTTAACATTTTTGCTCTGTGAAGGACACAGTAAATGAAATGACAAGCCATAGACTGAGAGAAATATTTGAAAGTCACATATCTGACAAAAGTCCTATCTCAAAACTCTGTGAGAAAATAAACCAATTTTAAAAACTGGGCAAAAGATTCAAATAGGTATTTTACCAAAGAAGATATATAGATAGCAAATGAACACATGAAAAGATGCTCAACATGATTAATCACTAAGGATATGCAAATTAAAACTACAGTGAGATATCATTACACTCCTACTAGAATGGCTAAAATAAAAAAATACCGCTATTGCCTACTGCCAGAGAGTCTGAAAAGCAACCGAAATTCTCAGATGTTGCTGGCTGGAATGCAAAATGGCACAGCCACTCTGGAAAACAGCTTGGCAATTTCTTATAAATTTAAACACACACTTACGTATGACCCAGAAGTCCTACAGAAATGAAACTTACGTTCACACAAAAACCTGTATGTGAACATTTATAGCAGTATAATTTGTAGTTGTGAAAATCTGGAATCAACCCAAACATCCCTGATTACGTGAATGGATAAACATAGTGTAGTCAGCAATAAAAAGGAACTATTGATAGCTGCAGCAACATGAATGAATCTCAAATACATTATGCTAATTAAAGCACACCAGTCTCAAAAGATTATACACTTCATGATTCCATTAATATGGTATTCTTTAAAAGGCAAAAATTATAGGGACAAAGAACGCATCAGTGTGGTTACCAGGGATCATAGGTGGGACAAACGTCTGCCTACAGAGATGGTAGGAGAGAATTTGAGGGAGTGTTGGAATCGTTCTATATCCTGTTAGTGGTGGTGGCAAAAATCTATGCATGTGTTAAAACTCAATAGTGAATTTTACTATATGTAACTTAACATAGTAATACAAAACAATAAACAAGTCTGAGCTACTGATATTTCAATAAATTCAATAAAGATAATTTAAAAAGAAACTCAAGCAAAGCAGGTAAAAGGCATCATGGGAGTATGTATTACCATTTAGCTGGTCCCAGCTGCCTCTTAAAAAGAAAGCGTCTGCTTCCTTTTGATTAACATATCTTTCTTATTTTCTTTTTCTAAAAATTTTTTAGTGTTTATTTTTGACAGGGAGAGAGACAGAGACAGAGACAGAATGAGAGTGGGGGAGGGGCAGTGAGAGAGGGAGACACAGAATCTGAAGCAGGCTCCAGGCTCTGAGCTGTCAGCACAGAGCCTGATGCAGCGCTCGAACTATGAGATTGTGACCTGACCCAAAGTCTGACACTTAACCGACTGAGCCATCTAGGTACCCTACTTATTTTCAAGTAATAATAATTATAGAGTTCTAACTTTGTTGTTACTGACTTAGAAATGCTCATAAAATAAAGGCTGTGGGCTTGTTAAAGTAATTTCTAAAAACTGAATAAACTCAAGTGAATTAAATCTATTGCATGGTCAATCTAATTAATTGTGTAGAAACCCATCACTAAGATGACCCTAAACCCTTGAGTCAAAAAATGACAAATTCAGAGGCCATGTATAGACACGACCTAGGGTTGAAGAAAAATTGTTCTGCCACATAGCATCTCGATTTTTTTCATATTTGTAAAGGATAATGATATTTTTTTTGTTCCCATAATCTTGATTACAATTTCCGAAAGTAACCAAACACTGCAATTTTTACAAAGGGTTTCCAAGCCACTATATGAATTCTTCCCAATCCAGGGGAGGAAAATATTTGTAGTGAATCCAGTTTGAATACCATGGTGGCCTTGTTTTTGCACTTAGCCAAGCCGGTTTCATCAATCACAGGAAATGACACTTCTGACAGAAAGAAAATAAGATGTAAATTAGCCAGAGGAGAGAACAGAGCAGGGACTATTCCATTTGGAATAAGAAAGGCTCAGAAAAGCAAATTGTCATGCAGGAGTTATGGTCCTATTGCATTTTCATCACCTAATTTCCAAATGACTTGCAGCCTTCCTTCCAATTATGAAATCTGCATGATTTGACTTGCTAGAACTGGCCTAGGGGAAAGAGAATCATCTGGCAAAGGTCGAAAGAGAGCAACCCTTCAGGAGGCTGGTGTTTCTCCCTGTAGAAGCACTGTCCAATAGAAACACGACGTTCGCCACACATGCAATTTTAAAAGTTATCGTAGTCACACGAGAAAAATGAAAGGATCCTTGAAACCAATGCTACACTATATGTTAACTAACTTGAATTGAAATAAAATCTTGGAGGAAAAAAAAAGAGAAAGAAAAGGAAACAGGTGGTATTCATTTTAATAATATTTGCATTTAATCCATTATATATAAAATAATATTGTTTCAAAATGTGATAAATACGAAAATTATTAATGAGATTTTACATTTCTTTCATACTAAGTCTCCAAAACCCAGTATATATTTTATACTTATGGTACATCTTCGTTAAGAGTAGCCACATTTCAAGTTCTCATTAGCCGCATATAGCTAATCACTACCCAATTGAAGAGTGCAGCTCTAAAGACTTTTTATATGCATGGAAAATGCAAGACAGGATCCTTTGCTTCAATCGGTCTTTGGAACTAAGAATAGATATTTAGAAAAGAAGACAGACTGGAAGAAAGTTGACCAAACTGACTTCCCTGGAAAAGATGATTAAATATGATTGGGCCTTAGTACAATTAACATTATTGGTTAACCTTCTTTTTTGTTTTAATTTTTTTAACGTTTATTTATTTTTGAGAGACAGAGAGAGACAGAGCATGAGCAGGGGAGGGGCAAAGAGAGAGGGAGACACAGAATCCCAAGCAGGCTCCAGGCTCTGAGCTGTCAGCACAGAGCCTGACACGGGGCTCGAACTCATGGACCATGAGATCAAGGCCTGAGCCAAAGTCGGATGCTTAACTGATTGAGCCACCCAGGCACCCCTATTGGTTAACTTTCTTAAGGGTCACAACAAATAACAGGCCATATGTTCTGTTTCCTTTGAGAATAAGCTAAAAACTCGCTTGCACCTTGAGCCTTTCCTGATGAGATCCGTCTTTGTCTTCACCAACTGGTCACTTGACTTTTGTCTCTTTACCCTCTTCATTTTCTGCCCTGCCTCATCCATGACAGGTAGTAAGGTACAGTGGAAAGTACACAGGCTATGGAAGAAGAGAACTAAGAACTGCCCCTCGAGGCTTAGCCTCTGCCTAATGTCTCTTACCCTCATTGTCCCTGTCCCTGCCACCAAAAGTGCCCACCAAGAAAGTCAGTCAATGGAATGGCGGCAGGATATATAACAGGAGTCTCTGTATCCCCATGGGTGAAACCCAGAATTAATAGCACTGATAGGCATTTCCCTGCCCTCCTTGTTGGCCCAGTTCATGGCACCAAGCTTCTACCTGGAATTCTCCCTGAACACTCCAGAATAACTCAGTGTCTATTTCCACTGCTGTGATTTACCTGCTAGAATAGCCTCTGCCTTGATACCAATGGTTGCCTAAAGCATGCCCAAACTTTCTCTTCCTGTCAGCTTCTGGGATCAGCCTGCTCAGGTGTTCTTGCTGGGGCTACTCTCTGCAGCTGGTTCAGTTTGCCAAACTCCCATTCCTCCCTATGGAGGACCCAGCAGTCAACCCCACAATTCCACGCCAGTCTTGAGCCCACTAGCAATATGAAAACTTGCCAAGCAGATTACATTGAGCAAATAAATTCACTTCACTCTCCTCATTTGTAAAGTGGGAGTCAAGAATATTTACCTTACAAGATTATTGCGAGGATCAATGAGACAATGTGTGAGAAAATGCTTTGTAAACTATAAGGAGCTAAGGAAGTGTTAGTTACTAAGTTTGCTTAGTACTTACTGTTCTCATGGTGTTTTCCTCATAAGTAACAACTTAACAACCATCAATATTGTAGAGTGCTGACATTCCTAAAATTTTTATTAACACTCCTTGAATGGGAGTGTAGGATTTAATTTAACTAATTATTGTATAAGATATTTTAAATAATCCAAAAAAAGAGGCAAAAGAAAGATGGGACACAAAATTATTGAAGTCAAGAGTACCATCTAGGATTTTCATATTTTGGGATTTCTCATCACAATGAGAAATGAGAATTTATCTCTTCCATAACCTCCCTTGGTCAAATGTACATTCTGCAGTTAATACTTCGGATGGCAAATCTAATTGAAAATGTGAAAATAATATTTTTATTCTTGGGAAAACTTTGGAGCAACCTGAGTTATAATCAACATTGCCAAAAAATCGTTTCTTCAAAACTTTCCTGAAAAAGAAATGCCAGCAAGGACAGATTTCTTGTGTAGTGAGACAGGAAATTTGTAAGTCACCTCATCAAATAAAAACTGCAAAAAGCCAGACTTGGAGTTGATGTCATGGCATTCCCATCCCAGCCAAAATCCTATAAATATAGACAGAGACTCACTTGTTCTTCTGATAGTATAAACTTGAAAGAAAAAACTATGTCAGCTCCCTTTTAGAAGAAATTGATCTAGACACCAGCAGAGAAACTAAAACCAGCTTAACTCATGGAGATTCCTAAACTCATCGTATTTTACTAGAAAAGGGGATATGGAAATTTACTGGCTTTTGTATAATTTGTACAAAACTCAGTTGCCAAGCATGCTGGGACCTTGAGGATGGTTCAACAGTGTTTGAAAGGGATCAGCTATTCTTAAAGACAAAGCCTAGACTGGGGACACTAACTCAACAGTGAAGACTAGTTGGCTTCCTCAGCCAACAGATGAGTCATCTTAGCCATGGCAGTGTAGCACTCTGGCTCAGCATAAACTGGCGTCCCTTGCCAGTGGGGTCTGTTCACATATGTGGCCAAGGTGAGGCATGCAGTCATGTTGCATTGGTCAGGTCCAGGGAGGAAAAATTCACCCCAGATGATCCAGATGAAAAGACTTTTAACTAAGGTCTACTTACAAAATTGTGAGAATTAAGAAAACAAACGAGGGACATCGAGTCACCCTGCCACTAACACTAACAAGAAGCCATTATCAGCCTTAGACCTCCAGCTCAGGAGAGCTGGAAGCTTGGAGGATCCTCCTGGTGGGAGCGATAGGCCAGGAGAGATGCCGCTGGTGCCAGAGCTGAGCTCTGGTAGGATGCCAGAGCCTCCGTTGACCTAACCGAGAGGTTAGGAAACATTTTCTACAGAGGGCCAGGTAGTAAATAATTTAGGCTTTGTAAGCCATACGGTCTGTGTTGCAACTATTTAGCTGTGCAGCTACAGCATAAAAATAGCCATAGGCAATACGTAAATGAGTGATCAAGGCCGTGTTTCAATACAACTTTACCTACAACAGGCGGTGGATGGGATCTGGCCCACTGGCCAAAAATCTAACCCAAATTTCTGACATTGCTCATACTCTTTACTCATTACTACTGATATCTTAAAAAAATATATATTTAACAAATAAGAAATATTAAGTTTTGTAATATTTACAGAGAACTGTAGCCAACAGATATTCGAAGTTAGAAATGCCAGCTGTCATGATTGGGCAGTATTCAAATAATATTTGTATCTCTTAGCAAGGTTAAGTTTAACAGTACTACATAAAATCACATGTGAAAATTGCCACATTGAGGACCTATTTTGTTCCCAAAACTTATTTCTTGAGCCTCAACTCATAGGATTTGTTTAAAGTATACTGTGTAGCAGTGCCTGAGTGGCTCAGTCAGTTGAGCGTCCGACTTCAGCTCGGGTTATGATCTCACCCGTCCAGAGTTCGAGCCCCGCGTCGGGCTCTGTACTGACAGCTTGGAGCCTGGAGCCTGCTTTGGATTCTGTGCCTCCATCTGTCTCTGCCCCTACCCCCCTTGTACTCTGTCTCTCTCTCTCTCAGAAATAACTAGACATTAAAAAAATTTTTTAAACATTCTAAAGTATACTGTGCATATGAATGGACTAATACTTATTTTATTTCCAAGAAGCATGACTCACCACTGGCAGCAGATACGGCCATAAACACACTTTTTAAGTGACAACGGCTGAAAACAAGACTGAAAAGATCATGATCACTTTTCTCCATGGTCCTGCCCTGAAAATGTTGACCTATACCTTCTACCCAGTGTGTCTGGGTTTCTTACTCTTGCCTTCCATTTGATGTCGGTGAATTCCTTCAGAACAGTGATGTCTCTCTGTTGACTCTTAAATTTTAATTCTTTCAGGGGAATTATAATACATTTTCTCACTTTCTGAATTTCTCAGATGATTTTTCTGAGGATTCCAGATTTGGGAAACACGTGTTTCTTGGGTAATGTCGAGAAAGAAATCCCACATGGAAACTACTAGCACAGCCTAGGTATAGCTGATAGTAACTATACATACATGGTAACTATACTTATTCCTACCCTGTCTACCTATGAGACAGGTCTTAATGAACTGCCATGCTGGGACCTCATGGGTGTAGGGTCTGGGTAACAGGTGTAAGATCCTTCTGTCCCCGTGGGGTGGACCAGCTATGTAAGCACCTGAATCTGGTTTATTTCAGAGCTAGCCAGACAATGGGAATTAGACCTTTTTATCTACAGAAGCTCCTGAAAGGAGAATTATCGAGTATTCTGAGAGTCATCATGTCATACATTGGGACAAAACGTCCCATGAGGTGTAGTGCTAGGAAGGAAGAATTCCGACCTGGATTTTTGCCACAAGAATGGCTTACCAGCTCCCAAATATGTGTTCAGTTCAATGATATTGGGAGAATGGTGACTTTTTTAAAGAGTAGAATGATTTGCATTTTTAACTTCTGAATGGAAAACATATGCTTCATTGTTGAAGAGCCAGCTCTATGTACTAGCTGAGTGTGGTTCCACCTTTCACCAATACCCTTCTCCCACCTCTGATACTTCTCTCAGTAGGACCTCAGGGCCTCCAGGGTGCGTTTCCCATTGTACATTTATTTATTCAATGGTTACGGAGTATTTACTATACGCTAGGCACTCCACTAGTCTCTGAAGAGAAAGTACACACGATCCTGTTGTCATGGAGCTTATAGTATATATAACATAATAGGGAAGATAAGCAATAGATAAATAATTATGCAGACTAATTAGTCAAATAATCTAGTCCCCAAAATAGTACACATTACAAACTATGAGACATGCTACGAGAAGTAACTAGGCATATAATGGGGGGAGGGAGAGTGTTTCGAGAACAGGAACAGCAGACACAAAGGTAAGAGGCAGGAAAGTGCTCTGTGAGTTTTGAGGAATTGGCAAATTCAAATATGGCTGGAGTATAGGTGTGGTAGACATGGAGAGGGGACACCTGGAACCCCCTCCAGGGAAGGACTTGCCCCGGCTGTCAGCTCCTCCATGATCCACCAGGACTGCAGAGACCCACTTGGCCAGAGTTCACACCTGGGGTCATGCCCAAGATCATGCTAGGTGGGATAGAAAGGCCAGAGGCTTGACAACACGGATGAGCAAAACTCACTCAGGACCTCCCCCTGACTTGGCTGAGGCTTTGTTTGGGCTACATCAACCTCTGAGTTCTTCTTCTTCCCTGTCCTACTTCCTCCTCCTTTCCTTTCCCAGATAATGGTGTATATCTGTAAATGCTGTGTACCCCAAACTTTGTCTCAGTGTCTGCCCTTGGAAAACACAGAAGGAGGAAGCCACAGGGGGTCTGTCAGAGAGGTGGCAAGGGCAGGCAGGGGGGAACTGCAGAAGTCAGCCCTACAACATGTTAAGGTCTTCAAAAAAGGGCCAGATCTTTCATCACCCATTGGTAATTTTTTTCTCCCTTTGAGTCTAACATTATGGGAAACTTCTAACTTCTAAAATTCTTAATAGGAGCGCTGGGGCACCTGAGTGGCTCAGTTGGTTGAGCATCCAACTCTTGATCTCAGCTCAGGTCGTGATCTCTTGAGTTTGAGCCCCGTGTTGGGTTCTGTGCTGATGGTGGAAAGCCTGCTTGGAATTCTCTCTCTCCCTCTTTTTCTGTGCCTCCCCTCTTCTCTCTCTCTCTTTCTCTCTCTCTCTCTCACTCTCTCAAAATAAATAAATAAACTTAAAAAACTAAAATTCTTAATAGGAGTGTCAAATCTTGGAGCCATGACTCCCAAAGTAACTTTTTGCTAACACAAGGCAGCAAGCCAGAGTTAGGAAAGCTATAGACCTTTCCACTATGGAGTACATGGCATCTCTCACTCTCCAAAACAAAGGGACACATAGAACACAGACCTCTCTAGTATCTTATACCAGGTCTTCTGTCTTCAGTGACCCACCCTGAGTCTATCAGACCTCCTAGTAATGTTTCATGGCAATCCAGTTGTGACTCCTGAGTTCCCTCTTTTTGGTTTTTGTTTTTAAATCTGAGCAATATCAGCTCTCCATTCTCAAACAAAAAAGAATTAAGAAAAACACTCATCAATTTTAGCATTTGCTTCTGAATTAACTTCAGGACGACTCCTTCTTCTCGGCCAGTACATTTCTTTACAATCGGGGCAATCAGTTTTACAATCTTTTTGATTTGGTCCATGAGGTGATGAAAAAAGCCAAATCAACCACTTTTTCAATTTGGTGTTTTCTATCTTATTGAAATTGCTTTTCACTGAGATCTCAGGAAGGGAAATACAGTGGTTTGTTACTTAAAATGAATTACCTGTACCCTTAACTACAACCAGGATAATTGCCATATCTTTCAACTACTAAGAACTAGCTTTCTAATTTCTTCTTTCTTTCTTTCTTTCTTTCTTTCTTTCTTTCTTTCTTTCTTTC
>NC_064817.1:35432371-35499954 GCF_023721935.1 Panthera uncia | reverse complement strand
TTCTTTCTTTCTTTCTTTCTTTCTTTCTTTCTTTCTTTCTTTCTTTCTTTCTTTCTTTTGCTTTCAAGCTTCAGGGACACTCTAACTCTCTAACTATAATATAGCAGCATTTGAATATAATATTCCTTTGAATCTCATTTCCCAATCTACCTTATAAATTACCATTATTCCCCTTTTACACTGTTCGTAAATATTTTCCTTAGGGCTTAAATGTTCTTGTTTAGTCTGAAAGTTTCACTTTGGGCAGTGTTATCCATGTTTGTTGTGGCATAATTATATTTAAGAGTGTGAGAGAGGCTTGCAGCTCCTGTAAATTATTAGGTTTATTTTTCCTCTTAGAAGTCCAAAATTAGTTTAAAAATTGACAACTTCCCACCTAGTTGGTTCTTAATAACTAATGGGATTCTAAGGTTTCAAAAATTGAAAATAGTAAACACAGCAATGCAAAGAGTTATTGCATCTATCTGTATATTGTCTTCCTTTGTTTCGATTTGCTTCAAAATTTTTACTACAGTGCAAGTCTCAGTGCTGTGTTTTAAGGTGACTCCAAGAGACTGTGTTACTCTCACCAAGATAACTCTTAATATGTATTGTGGTGGAAAAATAATATAAATCTTCATGTCCATGGGATCCCAAAATCATTTCCAAAGAGGAATCTTCAAAAAAAAAATTCTTCCTTCTATTTATATTTTTGCTTCATCATCGTGGTATGCCAGAGGTAACACCATTAATAAAAGTTTGTTGAGATTAACGTTATCTAGGATTTTTTGTAACTTAAAATTAGAAAGAGGGAAATAAATGCTAAATGAAAATGGAACTTTCGATAGAAGTACAAAGGCTGTCTGTACAATTTCAGTTACGAAAAAAAATTGCCTGTCTGTACATTTTCATCCTCTTTGAGATGAAGGAGAATTGAAGAATTTGTCAGGAAGAGGCCTGATAGGAAACACATTCAATTTTCTTTTTCCCCCTTTGATTTATGGTCACCCTAACAAGGTCGAATGCAAAACAAGAGAAGCCTGGGCAAAGGGAGGTGATAATGAAGTATGACCATTAAAATCTTGATGGGGGTGGGGGGCGCCTGGATGGCTCAGCCGGTTAAGCATCCAACTCCTGGTTTTGGCTCAGGTCATAAATCCCAGGGTCATGTTAAGCATGTAGCCTGCTTAGGGTTTCTCTCTCTCTCTCTCTCTCTCTCTCTCTCTCTCTCTGTCTCTCCTTCTGCCTCTCTTCCTTGCTCTCTCTCTCTCTCAAATAAAAAATAAAATAAAATAAAATCTTGATGGGGAAAAATGAGTTTTTTGTTTTTTCTACTTAGATTTATACTACTAATAATAGGAAGCCTTTTTAAATGGTTACTCTGTGTCAGACAATGTTCCTAAGCTTTTTACCTTGCCAGCTCTCTAATCTTCAGGCACACTATGATGTGTATACCATTGTTATCTCCATACCTCATAGTAAGGAAACCGAAGCACAGACAGATTAATTAATTTGCCCCAGGTCACAGAGATGGTCAATAACACAGGCAGAATTTGAAGTCAGGGAATCTGGATTCAGAGCCCTTGCACTTCCCTAATAATAATGCTCCATCTAAAGAATTAGAAGCAAGAAGAGGATAATCAATCATGTGTCAAGTATCCAAGCATCATCTCTTGGCCCCTTTTCCATTGACTTTGGCCATCCTCAAAGCCTCTTCATCCACTTTGCATGACGATTGGTGCATCATCTAGGATATATTTTTCTTTCTCTTACTTCTATTGAGACTCTTCACACACAGTTAATGCCATTCAGATGCAAAGTGTGAATAATAGAAAATGGACACTACCTTTCATAAAAACAAATTACAATTAATCCCTGAGCATAAAACTGTCTTTAGAATCAGGTCAGGCAACACCTTTGATTATGTGTGCCTGGCTATCTAAACATATTGTTTTAACTTAGTGGCTAAAAGCCCAGGGTTAGAAATCAAACAGATCTGAGTTCAAGCTCATTTGTATCTGCTCCTGTCTGTATCACCTTGAACAATTCTCTGAGTCTGTATTTCTTCTTTTGCGAAATGGAGATAATAGTGCTGCCCTCCTACAATTACTGTGAGGGCTAAATAAAAAGTAAAAATGTAACACATAGTCTGGTGAATAGCAAACGTTTAATTAAAAAAAATAGCTGAATCAAAACCAAATTGTGAAGGGGTGAGGTTAGCAAAAATGGAAAAGCAAGTAGCTCCAAGGGCCTGCCCCTCCACAAAAACACCTAAAAGATGAGCATAAACTGTCAGGAAACTCTGGAAAATAGTCAAAGGTCTACAACAACCAAGCAAATGCTGAACCCAGAAAGAAGCAATTTAAAAATGGTAGGAGAGCTTTGCAGTGTTTTTACTTGCCCTTGCCCCATATGCTACCTGGCTTGGTAAGCCTTGAAGACATCAGCCCACATTCCCAGTATAGAACCCTGGACCCTTGGGGCGCCTGGGTGGCTCAGTCGGTTAAGCGTCTGACTTCTGCTCAGATCATGATCTCACAGTTCATGAGTTCAAGCCCTGTGTCAGGCTCTGCGCTGACAGCTCAGAGCCTGGAGCCTGCTTCGGATTCTGTGTCTCCCTCTCTCTCTGCCCTTCCCCCACTCATGCTCTGTCTCTCAAAAATAAGTGAACATTAAACATTTTTTAAAAAAGAACTCTGAACCCTTATTACAGGGGAAGACAGCAGACTTTGTTTTCCAAGAACTGTTTTGACCTGTAGGGTGGACTACCTGAAGGACGGACACAAGATGCTTGTCTTTGTTTAGCCTAACTCAGTGCTTTCTTAGGCTACAAAGAGGCTATGCAGAAGGTATTCCTTAAAAACATCAAAAGGCAAATAACAACCCACTGCTGCCTGGGGCAAAAGATTGCAGCTGAAGCAAACATTAGACATACTGAAAACCTGGAAAGGAAAGCTGGATAGTGAGATGCTTATATTCTCCCTCTCTCTCTCTTTTTTTAAACTCCAGATATTCAAAGAAATCTCTGTCACAACATCAGAAATTACAGGAGACTTGGGGGGCTGGAGGACAGTGGCCATTAAGCATCTTGTTCTCCAGGAGAACTGCCATCCATATAACCCTGCTCTCAAAGAAGTGTTCTTTTCATTTCATCTGTCGATGGCCCTTCTATTCAGTCCCAGATGTGGTGGAGACATGGGGAAGTTGAGAATGTAGGCCATTCTAGTTTCTTCTAACAACACTACTTCACTACTGGTATCTCGTGGCCTCTTGCAAACTTCACTGAGTTAAAACACGCAATCCCTACCAATGACATGATCAACATGAGGACAACGGATCCAAGGCTGTGCAACAATTCAGGGGAGCCAGTTTCTTCATCCAGAATGACACACGTTCCCCAGTCATTGGAAGAGACTCAGCAGCCATACTGAAAATTCTGGTTAAGATTTTCTCAACCCCCTCTGCACAGCAGCCAAAGGTGCCAGAATTATCACACTTTCCAGATTAGACAACACAGCCCCCCCTCCCCGGCCCCGGATCCTTCTTACCAACAGCCTTTCTCTAACTGAATCGGGTGAATGTAATCTGCACCCTTCCAAACTGTTTTCCAGTGTTTCCCAGGAAGATGGCATAACTGGTCCCACAGCCTCTGTTTGTTGAAAGAGGACGGGATGAGCACAGAGTGGGAGAGGGAGGCATTGAGGCTACCTTTGAGGTCAGGGAGTAGTGGTTTTAAAATATATCCACAAATTTTTTGACAGTCCTCCTTCAAAGAGTGGAGCCTAAATGTCTTCCTCCTGAATGTGGGCTGTACTTAGTGACTCTAACAAATAGCATGTGGTGGAAATGACTGTGCGCAACTTCTCTGACAAGACCTTAAAAGGCATTTTCATTTCATTTTTGCTCTCTTTCTCTCTGCTCCAGGAGAAAGCAACTGACACATCATGAGGACATTCATGCAACTCTGTGAGAGGCCCACATGGCAAGGAACTGAGGCCTATTGCCAACATCCAGGCTTCCTGCCAATAACCACATGACTGCAACATCTTGGAAGATGATCCTTTAGCCTAGTCAGACCTTCAGACGACTACAGCCCTGACCAACATCTTGACTGCAGCCTCGTGGGAAACCTTGAGCCAGAGCCACCAATCTATGCCACTCGTGGATTCTTGACCCTCAGAAACTGCATGAAATCCTAGATATTTATGCTTTCAAATCACTAAATTTTAGAGTAATTTGTTATGCAGCAACAGATAACTATTACATGACGCTAACTTGTCTTTTCCACGTATTAGCGCCAAATAACAAGTTACTCCAAAATTTAGTGGCAAAGAAAACAATATTTATTCTGCTCACAAATATTTAATTTGCCAAGGGGTTTGCACAGAAAGGTCATCTCTGTTCCATTCTACACTATTACGTCTGAGGCCTCAGCTGGAAGACTCAAAAGCTGTAGGCTAGAAATTTCTAAAGCCTCACTCAGTATGTGTCTGGTGGCTAATGCTGGGTATCAGTTGAGGACTTAAGCTCCTCTTCACATGGGTTGTTCCATATGGTCTCCCTGCATGGGCTAGTCTAGGCTTCCTTATAGAATGGTGGCTGGGTTCCATGAGCAAGTGTCCTGAGAGAGAGACAGAGAGAGAACCAGATGGAAGCCATACCGCCTTTTATAATCTAGCCTCGGAAGTCACACAGTATCACTTCTGCTACATTCTGTTAGTGAAGGAAATTATAAACTTTTTCCCAGGTTCAAGGGGATGGAACATTAAGCCTCATCTTTAAATGGAGGAGTAGCAGTGTCACATGGTTAGAAGAGTATGTGGGATGTGATTCATATTAGTACAACCATCTTTGGAAAATACAATTTGCCACATTTGTCTAAGACTAACTCCCTGAAAATTGGTTTCTCAGAAAAGAAGGTAGCCTTTAGCAAAGCTCCATGAAAACCAGCTATGACCCAGTAATGAGCGCAATCAACTCTGCTCAATTGAAGGCCGGGCTCTAGTTCTGTAATTATGGCAGGTAAAGGACAAATTCTTCCCTAACCATCAATAGTGAAGTAGTGAATCTTAGCACTATTATGCTGTGTCAGAGAGAGGGGTGGTTCAATTGTATCAGTTAGAATTCAACTAGAAAAGCATAAAAGTAGGAGATAGATAGATGATAGATAGACAGATAGATGACAGATAGATGATAGATAGATAGATAGATGATATAGATAGATAGATAGATTAGATAGATAGATAGATAATGGATGGATAGATGATAGATAGATAGATAGAAGAAATAGAGATATGGATTTGTTATAGATTTGCTTACACAATTGTAGGAACTCATTAAACAACCTCTGTAAGACTGTCTTCATATCTGATGCTGGATCTTGAAGTCCACAGCACAGGCAGTCAGGAAGGAAAGAACATTAATTAGGCCGGAACCCCACGAGCACAAGCTAGAAACTGTCAAGGATGGACTAAAATTCATATCTGTTTCTTCTCGTCTCCTTCACCAGGTTATCCTGGAGAAAACAACGGCCCTTCATCAAAGAGCTAAAAACACACCTAGACCAACTAATGTTTTCCACCTATGAGGTAAGTAAGCAGATCAGCAACAATGTGTATATGCTACAAAATGGTGGCTGCCTCCCTTTCAGCCCTCCAAGTCTCTCCAGAATCTTCCTTGTGCTCACTCTAACTGGAAATATACAAGAAAGGAATTCTGGGAAATGTAGTTTAGCCTAGCCAAGTTGACACATTGTAAAGCCTTCACATTTAATCACGAAGCCTAAAAGCCCCACAGCCAAGAATCAGGACACCTTCCCTGGAAGTGAATGTTTGGCTCTGTTAGATCACCATGGACTTCCCTAGAATGGATAAACAAGAGAAGACCAGCACATCTGCTACCGATCCTGGCTCCACAAGATTTTCCCAATGATCCTTGATCTGGCAGGATTTAGCACATGTGTTGTCTGGGCATTTGCCCTTATTTACATGACAATTTTAACAAAGTTAACGTGAGGATGAACAGAGACTAGATGTGAAGGGCACACTATGGGCTTGGCAGATAGTATGTGCTCCACAAAAGTTAGATATATTGTCATTTTTGTAATTATTATTTCTATTCAGCTCTACCAACATAGATTTATAACCAAGTTGTATGGATTTCAACTACTCTGATTTTGTTACAACAGATTATGCTCATTTTCAAATAATAATTATAATTCTAGTAAGTGTGACAATGAGGCATCTAACAGGTTACGCATAAGGATGCCAAGTATCATAATTCCTGACACAGTTAGGATCTGTAATGTACATGGTAAATTGGCATTTGGGATTTTACAATTTCTTGAACTTAGGTTTTGTGGCATCTGAGGCTTATGCAATTTGGGGAACTAACTTTCAGGAAGAGAATACAAAATTAAGAATAAAAAGGTACACATAAAGGTAAATGTTTCTTTAGAAGGAGAAAAATCACAGTAAAGTACACATTTTAAAGAGCCGAAAAATACAATAAGTAAAACAATATGTAAAACAATAATGGTTTTACTAATTGAAACCCTGACCCACCTCTGTAATACTTTTTCTCACATTTTTGATACATACATATGCCTTGATTGCCTTTTCATGTGATAATTGTTTTGTAGTATCATTTCAATACAGACAATAGAAAGATAACTCAATTCCTTCAGATGGCTGTTCAAAACTTTTTTGTTATTAATAATTTAGAAAAGCTTTAGCTTATAATTTAATAATGTCATTTGTTTTGTTTTATTTACTCTTTAAAAAATTTTTAATGCTTATTTATTTTTGAGAGAAAGAGAGAGAGAGAGAGAGAGAGAGAGTATGAGCAGGGGAGGGGCAGAGAGAGAGGGAGACACAGAATCTGAAGCAGGCTGCAGGCTCTGAGCTGTCAGCACAGAGCCCGACACGGTGCTCGAACTCGTGAACTGTGAGATCAGGACCTGAGTCAAAGTCAGGCACTTAACCAACTGAGCCACTCAGGTGCCCCTTGTTTCATTTACTTTTAAGATTATCTGTTAGGTTCACAGAAAATCTTTTTCAAGGAGAGAACTTCCATTTATGATTAGGCATTGATAAGAATCCTCAGCTTCAATTTGACACATGTAATGATTAGAAGAAGTTTTCACTGACTGAGAAGCAGTCTCTGGTCTGCTATGACAAATGTCACCCTTTGAGGATCCTTAGGAATCAGCCTGCCACCCGACCAACCTCCTAGCTCTATCCTTCAAAGGAGTTTGCAGTTAATGCTTATTCTACCTCATCTTGTTTTACAGTTTGCAAAGTGTCAGTACAAGTGTTATTTGAGATGTAACATGATTGGCAAGATGAGAAATATCACACACAAAATCCCTCCCAATTTCTCTTGTCCAGTCTTTGATCGTTTAATGTCTGTACTAGAAGAGTATCTCTGCCATATTTCTATTTCTCCTTTAGTTTCTTTCAAAGCTGCAGTAAACATTTTTGTTCAACTCTCCAGAGGAATTGCCGGATCCTGGGGTATGTACATTTTCACTAGATAGCCCCGAAGTTGTCCACCTTTTCGACCTCCTCACTCCACAGCCTCAGCCCCAAAGAATCACTGTGTTCTGGAACTCTAATCAACAAAGGTCTGGCTTTTGCCTACTTACTCCAGTGCAGCCTTCTAATTTGTAAGTTCACATGGCCACGTTTTTGTAAATTTTGCAAACGTAAGACATTTTACCTATATTCGATCAAGACCATTATCCCATCCAACTTTCCAAAGGTCTGGATGATTTAAAAGATTTGTCCATGGTACCAGAGCTAATTGATGACAGAATCAAAACTGAGCCCCAGGCCTACAGACTCCCCATGTTCTTCCTTCACTCATTCTTCCTTATATCTAAATCCCACCTTGCTATAATTTTAGTTACATCTTCTTCATATTTTAAATCTGAGAAGACTCAGATCATTAGAACAATATCCTCTTTATAACAACTCCATCATCCCTTACCTTGCTCTGTTGAAGTTATGAAAGATTTTAAAAGATTTCACAAATACAAAAGGTCTAGCAAATATATATAATATAATGAATACTCACGTACTCATGAGCTAGCCTAATTAAAACATGGCAAATGAAATTTATACCCTGTGTCACCTTTCCTTAGTAAGTTTCCTTCCCTCTGCCACCTCCAGCAGAGGAAATACTCTCCAGAGTTTGAGTAGCATTCTCATGAGATCTTCATGCTGCTGCTACAAATGTTGGTATCACTACACAATATATGCCATTAATTTTCATGTTTTAAAACTTTGTATAAATGGTATCACACTGTGTCTACATTTCTGAAATTTGCTTTTTTTCTTAACATATTTAAAAGACTCATCCAGGCTGACAGAGATACCACTAAGTCATTTATTTCAACTGTTAGAGAGTATGACATTGCATGAATATACTACAAATTATTCATTCTCTGGCTAAGGGCTCAAAGCTGCAATGTACATGTCTCCAGTGGAATCGCTGGGCTAGACAGTGCAAATTTGCTCTCCAAAGTGGTTATACCAATTTATATTACCAAGTATTGGTAAGCTCAGGCTTTTCAACTTTCACAACTCCAATGTTTGTAAAATGCAATCTCATTTCTCTTTGGAATTTCATTTCTCAAGTTGGTAATGAATCGGAGCATCTTAGGTTTATTGGCCATTCAGGTTTCCTGTTTTCTGAACTGCCTGTTCATACCTTTGCCCATTTTTTATTGTTTTTTTATTTTGTTTTTACATATTATCAGTTATGTGCATTGAATATCTATTCTCCTAATATGACTTGTGTTTTTATTATTTATGCTAGCTTTGATACATAGATAGGAGTTCTAAATTCAAATTCTAATTTACCATTTTTTCCCATTATGCCTGTGCTTTTGGGACCTTGTTTGAAAAAGCATTTCCTACATGAATCATAAGGAAACTCCACATATTTTCTTCCAAATTTAAAATTTGCCTTTTCACATTTGGGTATTTTATCCACATAGAGGTTTGGTGTGAATATGGTGTGATTTAGGAATGCAAATTTTTTTCTACGTGAAAACCAATTGCCTTAGCAACATTTATTCAACTATGTCTCCTTTACTCCCTGTGGTGGGTTAAATTGTGCACCACCCCCCAAAATGTCCAAGTCCATACCTCTAGTACCTGTGAATGTGACCTTATTTTGCACTTAAGTAATTAAGTGAAGGATCTGGAGATGAGATCATTCTGGATGAAGCTGATAGACTCTAAATCCAATGACAAAGTGGATTTTTCTTAATGTTTATATATTTTTGAGAGAGAGAGAGAAACAGAGCATAAGTAGGGGAGAGGCAGGGAGAGAGAGAGAAACAGAAACCGAAGCAGGTGCTTAACTGACTGAGCCACCCAGGTGCCCCAACAAAGTGTTCTTGCACAAAGAGAAGACACAGACACATCAGGGAAGGCAATATGAAGATGAAGGCAAAGGTTGAAGTTACACTACCACAAGCCAAAGACCTGGGGCCACCAGAAGCTGGAAGAGGCAAGGAAGGATTCTCCCTTAGAGCCTCCAGAGGGAGCACAGCCCTCCCGACTGACACCTCAATTTCAAACTGTTGGTCTCCAGAACTGTGAGCTGAATCTTCTGTTGTCTTTTTTAAAAAAAAATTTTTTTAATGTTTATTTATTTTTGAGACAGAGAGAGACAGAGCATGAACGGGGGAGGGGCAGAGAGAGAGGGAGACACAGAATCGGAAGCAGGCTCCAGGCTCTGAGCCATCAGCCCAGAGCCCGACGTGGGGCTCGAACTCACGGACCGCGAGATCGTGACCTGAGCTGAAGTCGGACGCTTAACCGCCTGAGCCACCCAGGCGCCCCAATCTTCTGTTGTCTTAAGTCACCAAATTTGTGGCAATTTTTTACAGGAGCCCTAGGAAACTAATACAATGCCACTGACCTGTATTGCCACTTCTGTCATGTATTGAGTCCCTAGATACAGGGGAGCTATTTCTGCACTTGTTGAGTTTGTTTCACTGGTCTATGTGTATGTTTCCAAGATAATACCATGTTATCTTAATTACTTTCACGTTTAATAAACCATGTTATCTGATAAAGCATGTCCTCCAACTATTTCTTCCTAACATTGTTTTGACTATTCTTGGCCTCTTTCTTAAAATTCTATATGAATTTGATGACTAAGCTGTAAATTTCCATGAAAATTCTCCATTCTACTTGAGTGGCATTGGATTTGGGGTGCGTGGCTGGCTCAGTAGAGCATCTGACTCTTGATCTCAGACTCGTGACTTTGATTCCCATGTGGAGTGTAGAGATTACTGAAAAAATGAATGGCATTGAATTTATCAAATATCTTGGAAATAATAAATATCTTTAAAATACCAAGTAGTATTATCTATAGCTTTCCATTTATTTTGGCCATCTTAATTGCTTTTCTTAAAGGTTTTGTAATTTTCTCCAAAAAAAAATACATATTTTTGTTAGTTTTTTTCTTCCTAGATCTTTTACGTTTGTCACTGCTGTTTTGTAGGTTGTTTATTTTTGCTTTGTAAAAACTCGGCTTTTGCCTGATGATCTTATATCAAGCCACATGGTTGAATTGATTTTTGCATACTTCGTAGATTCTCTTGGGTTATTTATATGGAAAATATATATATTGTACAATTTGTTTCTTTTATTTTTTCCAATCCATGTATATTAGTACAGTGCCCAACAAAAGTAGTGATGGCTGTTTGTCTCTTTCTTGATTTTATAGGAAATGCTTATTGATGCTTTACCACTAAGTTTTTTAGATGAAATTGTGGGGTTTTTTTAATGTTTATTTATTTGTGAGAGAGAGACAGAGCGTGAGTAGGGGAGGCACCTAGAGAGAAGGAGGCACAGAATTGGAAGCAGGCTCTGGGCTCTGAGCTGTCAGCACAGAGCCCAACGCGGGGCTTGAACCCACAAACTGCGAGATCATGACCTGAGCCGAAGTCAGATGCTTAGTGAACTGAGCCACCCAGGCGCCCCCACCACTAAGTTTGATGTTCAGAATAAGCCTTTATTCTTTATCTGCTGAGATGATCAAATTGTTTTCTTCTTCAGCCCACTAAGGTGGGGAATTATTAGGTTGAGCCAAAAGAAATTTCTCATATATGACTGTTTTCTAATGATGAAAAGGGCAATTTCATATGGCTCAACATAATACCTTAATAGAGATGCTCATGTTAAGCTCTCCTTTCATTCCATTCTTTTGTGAGGCTAACTTGGTCAAGTTGGGTTTGTTTAGTTTGGTTAAATTAATCTCATGAAAAAAATTTGTGGAATATGTTCCTTTTTTTTTTCTATATCCTAGTTCCATTTGTATAAGATGGGGTTTATATGGTCTTTGAGTATTTTGTAGAAATTACTTTGTAAAATAATCTTGGTTGACTATTTTTGTGTATGGATCAAAGGTAGATTTTTACCTATTCAATTCCTTTAATTTTATAATCTTAATCAGATTGTTGAATTTTGTAATGAATTAGTCTTGGTAAGTTATATTTACTTAGAAATTTCTCAGGGCGCCTGGTGGGGGACTCAGTTGGTTGAGCGTCTGAATCTTGATTTCAGCTCAGGTCATGGTCCCAGGATTGTGGGATTGAGCCCCACATCGGGCTCCACACAGAACATGGAGCCTGCTTAAGATTCTCTCTCTCCCTCTGCCCCTCAACCCACTCACCCGTGTTTTCTCTCTATCTCTCTCTCTCTCTCTCTCTAAAAGAAAAAAGAAAAAGACAATGAAATCAAAAAAAGAAATTTCTCCATCTAAGTTTTCAAAATCATTGGCATAAAGTTTTTTGTAATTTTTTATATATTTTAATAACACAAGTTATTCCCTTGTGTCCTCTTTTTTCTTGACCATATTGCCAGAGACATCTCTTCTCTTTTCAAAAAACCAGCTATTGGTGGATAATATTTACTCTTACATCACTGTTTTCTATTTTAAAAAGTTTTATTCTCATCCTTTTTATTCCCTTACTTGTATTTTCTCTGGGCTTAAGTAGCTTGTGTTATGAAAAACTTCTTGAGTTGGATACATGACTCATTAATCCTCAGTCTTTCTTTTCTAACTTGAGCAATTTTTTCTAATATCTGATTTTAATTTTTAATTTTATTTAAATTTTAATAGTTTAAATTTTAATTAAAATTTTTATTTCTTTCTTTGACTCATCAATTATTTAGGAAGATGTTTTCAAATTTCCAATTTTATTAGTTGTTTCATTCTATCCTATATAGTGTACCTTAATTATATAATAGACCTCCTAGTCTGAAGCCCCACAGCCCCACAACAAGCACATCACCTCTTTGATAGCGTTTATCATGCTTTGTTACCACTGTGCAGGTAGCTATCTGTCTCCTAAGTAGAAGGTAAGCTCCTTGAGGATAGGGCCTTTGTCTTCTATCGCTCTAATCCTAGGCCTGTCACAATGCCAGTGCAAATAGTAAGTGCTTAATACATTCATGTTGACTGATAAAATAAAATAGTGAGTGATTGGGTAAATTGTTCCCTAAGGAATTTCCACCCAATTTTAGGTTCTCCAGCTTCTATATTCTGCCAAAAAGAAAACCATTCATCTCATTAAATTGCTTTATAGTAACCTAAAAAAAAGTCTATCTTAAAAATTAACAAAAGTAGCATATTAAATTAATTCAGCTACAGTTAGTAAGCAAGAATTCAATACCTGGGGGACAGATCATAGTGTTTCTTATAGATGCCCCATTTAAATTTTCATCAAGTATTACCTGTATGGACAAGCAAAATATAATTTCAGGTAGCATATATTTCAGAAAATGATGAAGGTGCTTGTGCAAAAGATCTCAGATTATTAGATGACACTGTTGAGAGGAATGATCCAATAGTGTTGAAACACAAAAAGAGAAGTTACCACATCCTTGGGCTATTAAAAACAGTGTTTTTCAATTAGTACGTTGTTTTCCTATTCATAAATAGTCATTTATTGGTATACTCATACATATTATGGAATACTTTTTACATATTATATAAATAAGATATTCTAGTGTCTAAGAGTGTTCTCAATAGATAATAATTAAAGAACTATGGAATTATCTATTTAAGTTTTATTGCCATAAGATTTTATGTAATGACTCATCTATCTCAGGTGTTCAGCAGAAATAGGTACAAAGGAAAGCACTATCTTATTCATCAGATATAGCAAAACAAAAGCCCGATCTATCAGAGAGATCAAACACGTTTCTACCTATAAACTTCAATCTAGCATATACATGAAATTCCAACAATTTTTATTACATGCAATTGTTTCTTTCTGTCCTGAAACATTCTTCCAAGCAACAGTTTCCCCTTGTATGAAGTATCAAAGCCTTGTGAAGTCATTATGACACAAAACTCTTCCTTTCTACTGTTGCAAACAATAAACAACTGTGAGAAGTGAACAAGCAATGTGAGTCCCTCTAATGATCCACCTCAGTTCTAAGGCAAGAAAGATATTATGGCAGAGCCATTTGATCTTGTTTCTCTTTTAAATGACTTTTAGTAAAATGCTCATTTTGGAAATGGGCTTAAACGAAACACCAATTATTAAAATGTGTTTGTGGGTGTGTTTGTTGGGGAGGGGAAGGTTTTGTGAGTGAGCGTGTGTGCACATGGTTGCACACACGTGTACATGTTCTAACTCCCTTACCACCAGCAACAGAAATGCACAGACAAATACGGCATTTTGGTATTTCATCAGATTCACTAGGATTATTTTCTCTTATAAGCCGCATTTGAGCTCAAATTATACAACCTATCAACAAATACTTGGATGAATAAATGTAATTTAAATTACCGTAACGTGAATTCATAATATGCTCAGTTCACTGGGCTACTCATTACCCTCTCAGGTTCCTGCCCCATAAGGCCATACTCGATAATGCCAGGAAACATAAAAAATAAGTACAGCAGTCATTAATACATTTATGAGTGGTGTAACAATGTGAGTAAACTGGATAAATATTTTCAACAAGAATATTGAGCACTTGTGGTATTCTTACCATGATGAGAAGATAGAATCTCTTCTCTTAAAAATTTATGGTGCAGGTGCAGAAAAACTCTGCGATTGATGCCCCATGCGTTCTTGCATGTCATTACGTTTGCCAGGAACACTTTCTCTAGAACATCCCTATTCATCCTTTAAAACAGAGATCAGATAGTAAATATTTCAGGCTTTGTGGGTCATGCAATCTCTGTCACAAATACTCAACTCTGCCCTTATCACTTGAAAGCTGTCATGGATGATATTAAACAAATGGACATGGCTGTGTTCCAATAAAACTTTATTTACATAAACATGCAGTAAATCATAAATAGCCTGAGGATCATGATTTACTGACTCACGGTTTAAAACCTTCTGTGTATATATGGAAACAAGAGACTTACATGACTCTGGAGCCAGATCACCTGGTTTCTAATTCTGGCTCTGTCACTTATAAGCTGTGTGGCTTGAGCAAGTCATATAACACTCTGTGCCTGTTACCTCATCTGTAAAATAGAGATTATAATACCCATGTATGTATATGGAGCTGTGAATGAGTTCATAGATACTAATGAGGTTATAAAAGTACATACATAACAAGTGGTGCATAATAAGTGATATATAAGGGTTATCTGTTGTGACTATGTAGTATACTTTCTCTATATATACTCTTATTCCATGAGATTTAATATATTGCTTCTTCAGGCCTGGGATGCAGGAATTAGACAAGGGCCACACAGGTCACAGAATTAACTTTAATAAAATTGTTAAAGGGTCTTGAAATGATAACATCAAGTGTCATCTAAATAAGGAAAAGGGTAATCCACTAAGAGAAAGAAGGATATAGGAATATAACAATAAGTAACCAGATGTCTTCCATGTGGGAAGTTATAAAAGAGAGATAAAGGAGAAAAGTGCAAAAATCAGAAAAAAATGTGGAAAATAGCTGAAACAAAGGTAGGGGAAAAAAGTAAACAACTTTAGTGTAGAATGGAAGAGAGGAAAGTCTAAATTACAGCCCATATCTTGAATTCCAGATTTCAATGGCAGGCTGCCACTTGTTCTGGTTGCATGAAGATCCCCTTGGTCTCATGGAATGAAAGTTGATTACAAATGTCAAGACTGGCAGTCAGGTTCTGGAAACCAAGATTTAAACTCCAGCAAGACAGAGACAGCTTCAGGTTCCAAGAGGAATGTCTGGATAGACAGAGAACTTACAATTAGCCAGGACCAAGGCAAGATGAAGAGCCTCTGCCCTGAGACCCTTATTTGAAATGGGTAAGAAGGAATGCTTTTTAGTACGATGTTAGGTAGTCCTTCTCATGCAGTTTCTGTATCGGTTAAGCTAGCTTAGGTAATGCTTCATTGACAAATAACCCCCAAGTCTCAGTGGCTTAAAACAGCAAAAGTCTATTCCTCACTCATGCTCATTCCTGTTACATGGCCATTGTCAGTGTTCAGGTGGCTCCGTCCCATGTAGCTCTCACTCTGAGACCTATACTGTTAAAGGAGATACAACCTGGACCATTACCAATCACTTTGAAAGAGGAAAGCAGAACTCTAGGATGCCTCACAATTAATGTTTTAATCACTTCCAGGCTGGAACTTCCACTTATCACTTGGAAGTATCACTTATCACTTCCAACTCAGTTTATAAGCCATAATTAATCATGTGACCTGACCCAACTACAAGAGGGCCAAGAAAACAATCCTACTAAGTACTGAGAAATTGAAGAGCCAGAAATAATTTGATGAGCAGAAACTAACAACTCCCACAGTTTCCAACCTAATATGTAGAAAAAAAGAAGAGGAAAGGCTTTGAAAATATTGAAGGTCAGCTTTGGGAGTCTACTGAACAAATTGTAAACATGACCAGGGAGCGAAGGATTCTTCCACCCAAGCAACCATGGTGAGTTGAGCAAGCAATGGAAGTCATAACTGCTATGGATGCGACCACAGGTGGACAAGGCAGCAGCACTGGCAGCAGACCTAGAATGAACTCACTTGCAATCAGCAAACACCCTAGCCACCCAGAACCCACAAGGAAAAAGTAGGAAGCCGGTAGAGTGCAGAAGGGGAGCTTGAGGCCCCAGTGTTTCCCTTTGTGGAAATTTTTTAAAAATATAATTTATTGTCAAACTAGCTAACATACAGTGTGTACAGCGTGCTCTTGGTTTGGGAGGGGTGGTAGATTCCCATGGCTCATCGTTTACATACAACATTCAGTGCTCATGCCAACAAGTGCCCTCCTCAATGCCCATCACCATTTTCCCCTCTCCCCCACCCCCCCATCAACCCTCAGTTTGTTCTCTGTATTTAAGAGTCTCTTATGGTTTGCCTCCCTCCCTCTCTATAACTATTTTTCCCCCTTTCCTCCCCCCATGAGCTTCTGTTAAGTTTCTCAAATTCCACATATGAGTGAAAACATATGATATCTATCTTTCTCTGCCTGACTTATTTCACTTAGCATAATACCCTCCAGTTCCAACCATGTTGCTGCAAATGGCAGGATTTCATTCTTTCTCATTGCCAAGTAGTATTCCATTGTATATACAAACCACATCTTCTTTATCCATTTATCAGTTGATGGATATTTGGGCTCTTTCCATAATTTGGCTATTGTTGAAAGTGCTGCTATAAACATTGGGGTACATGTGCCACTATGAATCAGCACTCCTGTATCCTTTGGATAAATTCCTAGCAGTGCTATTGCTGGGTCATAGGGTAGTTCTATTTTTAATTTTTTGAGGGACCTCTACACTGTTTTCCAGAGCGGCTGCACCAGTTTGCATTCCCACCAACAGTGCAAGAGGGTTCCCATTTCTCCACATCCTTGCCAGCATCTGTTGTTTCCTGAGTTGTTAATTTTAGCCACTCTGACCAGTGTGAGGTGGTATCTCATTGTGGTTTTGATCTGTATTTCCCTGATGAGAAGTGATGTTGAGCATCTTTTCATGTGCCTGTTGGCCATCTGGATGTCTTCTTTGGAAAAGTGTCTATTCACGTCTTCTGCCCATTCCTTCACTAGATTATTTGTTTTTCGGGTGTGGAGTTTGGTAAGTTCTTTATAGATTTTGGATACTAACCCTTTATCCGATATGTCATTTGCAAGTATCTTTTCCCATTCCGTCGGTTGCCTTTTAGTTTTGTTGATTGTTTCCTTTGCAGTGCAGAAGCTTTTTATCTGGATGAGGTCCCAATAGTTCATTTTTGCGTTTAATTCCCTTGCCTTTGGAGATGTGTCGAGCAAAAATTTGAAGCCACAGGCTACCAAGATTACATCCATGATCTTGAGGCTGCAGAGGCCTGGGGCAAGTGGGGCTTGTTAGTGCTGCCTCCTAGTGGACAAAGGGCTATTATGACTTGTTTAAAGGGCTTGTATTTGGCCTAGAATCTGGCAAGAGACTATAGAGCAAATACGAAGCTTGCATTTCTTCCTAAAAGTGAAGTGGAAGAGACTTCTAGTCCTCGTCAAGATGGAGTAAGCCTATTGATTGTAACTAAAAACTCTGGATATAATACAAAAGCAACTATCTGAGGATTCTGAAAAGTAAACAAAAGCAGGCAGACTGGGGAGAGGAATCAAAGAAGTGACCCATATCGGGGGGAAGGTGAGTTTCCTAAAGTTTTTTTCCCTCTTTTCTCTCATGGCTTTGACCCAAATACTGGCACTGGTTAGGGGCTATGGCAATGGCTTCATAGGCAATAAAATCTCAAAGGAAAACACTATCTTCCTAGCTGTAGGACCAAGAAAAGCAATCTATGCAAATTGATGGGGGGAAGGATAGGGGGGCAAGGCAGAAGAATCCCAGAGAAAAGGAATCTGGAGAAGATGATTTCTGAATTCTGTGTATTAACTCACACAAGATACACACACACACACACACACACACACACACACACACCAACATTTTCCAGATGAGTTTAAAAAGATTCAGAGCCTCACAGCATAATATCAAAATTTCCAGGAAAATTACTCAATGTCCCAAAATTACTCAATATATAAAAATGTAGGAAGATGTGGCCCATTTCCGAGAAAAACAGTAACCAATGAAAACCAACCCCAAGATTACTCAGATGTTGAAATCATCAAAGATGTTAAAAGAGCTATTTATAACTATGCTCCCTGATGAAAAGGTAAACCATATTTAATGTGAATGGAAAAACAGAAGTTGACAACAGAGATATGGAAACTTTAGAACAAAGAATACAATGTCTTAAAAAATTTGCTGATGGAGTGCAATAACAGAATAGAGACAAATGAAGAAAAAGGCAAGAGAACTTGAAGAGTCAATAGAAACTGTCCAATCAAAAGAACAGTCTAAAGAAAAAGATTTTAAAAAGTGAACAGACTTAGGAACCTATAAGACAATATCAAAATATCTAACATCTATGTCAATGAGTCTCAGAAGATAAGAAGGAAATTGGTGCAGAAGTAATTTCCTAAAATGTTAAAAGTTAGATAAAATATATAAATTTACAGAATTGAGAAGTTCATCAAACCCTAAACAGGATTAAAAAAATACAAAGAATATCACACCAGAGACACAATAATCACACTTCGGAAAACAAAACAAAGGAAAAAATCTTGAAAGCAGCCCAAAAAAAAAAAATGATGCATTGCATATAGGACAGTGATGATTTGAATTACCACAGATTTCTCATCAGAGACACAGGGGAACATTTTGAAGTGCTGAAAGAAAAGCATGTCAACCTAGAATTCTATACGAAGCAAATATATCTTTCAAAATGAAGGCAAAATAAAAACATTTTCAGATGAAGGAAAACTAAGAGAATTCATTGCCAGCAGACCTGCTCTAAAAGAAATGTTAAAGGAAGTTTTATAGAAGCAAAATGATACATGGGTAAAACTTAGGACATCAAAAATAAGGAAGAGCAAAGATTACAATAACGTCTGGTAGAGTTTTCAATGTGTATAGATGTAATACATATGACAAGGGCAACTTAAAGAAGGGAGGCTAACGAGATATATGGCTGTAAGGCTTCTACATTTTACTTGAAGTAGTGATATATAAGCTCTAAATTGAAAGGTTCTATACCCTAGAACAACCATAAAAATTAATGCAAACATTATGCCATAAAAGACATAATTTAAAATAGAATATTAAGGGAATTCAAAAAATTCAAAAGAAGGCAGGCAGGAAAGGGGACACAGAGGAACGGAAAAACAGAAGGAACAGAGTACCAGATAGATGATGCAAACTAATCAAAGGAAAGTTGAAGTAATTGCATTCATATTTAGAAAAAGACCCCAGAACAAGGTTAATTACCCAGGGTAAAGAGGGACATTAGTTTATTACACGAGAGTCAGTTCACCGACAGGATATAACAATCCTAAAAATTAATGCGCTGTTTTTTTAAGTGTTTATTTATTTATTTTGAGAGAGAGAGAGAGAGACAGCGTGAGTGAGGGAGGGGCAGAAAGAGGGAAAAAGAGAATCCCAAGCAGGCTCTGCCCTGTCAGCACAGAGCCTGATATGGGGCTCGAACTCATGAAACTTTGAGATCATGACCTGAGCTGAGATGAAGAGTCAGATGCTCAACCGACTGAGCCACCCAGCTGCCCCAAAATGAATGCACTGTTAATACAGTTTCAAACATCTGAAACAAAAATAGATCCGAAAGGGGAAATAAACAAATTCACAGTTATACTCAGAGATTTCAACACTTCTCTCTCGGTAATGGATAGAATCATTAGAAAATTAGCAAGGACATTGCTAGGGACTGAATTGTATACCTCCAAAATCTATATGTTGAAGCCCTGATTCCCATTGTGACTATATTTGGACATAGAGCTTTCAGGTGGTAATTAAGGCTAGATGAGTTCATGAGGATGGAGTCCTAACAAGGACTATAGGTCCTATAAAAGAGGAAAGGTCCTATAAAAGAGGAAGAGAGAAAGTTCTCTCCAAATACACTAAGGAAAGGCCATGTGACCACACAATGAGAAGGGGGGACACCTACAAGCCAGGAAGATAGCCCTTCTTCACCGGCTGGCACCTTGTTCTTGGACTTTCCAGCCTGCAGAACTGGGAGAAATAACTTTCTGTTGTTTAAGCCACCTGGTCCATGATATTTTGTTATAGCAGCCCAAGCTGTTTAATACAGATACAGAAGACCTGAACCGTGCTGTCATTCAATATGACATAGTTGACATTTATAGCACACTTCACCCAACAACAGTAAAATACACATTCTTTTCTTTCCTTTCCTTTTTTTTCTTTTCTTTTCAAATATTTATTTATTTGGGGGAAAGCTCAAGTGGGGGAAAGGCAGAGAGACCAGGACAGAGGATCCAAAGCAGGCTGTGCACTGACAGGCTAACAGCAGCGAGCCTGATGTGGGGCTGGAACTCACAAACTGTGGGATAATGACCTGAGCCGAAGTGGGATGCTCAACCGCCTGAGCCACCCAGGTGCCCTGGCACATTCTTTTCAAGTGCACGTGGAGTATTCATCAACACAGATCACATCTTGGATCAAAAAACAAAGCCTAACAAAATATGATCGAGTGAAATTGTACAAAGTATGTTATCTGACCAAAATGGAATTGAACAAGAAGTGAATAACCTCATAAATGACATTCTTCAAAATAATTCATGGGTAGAAAACATTTTGAATTGAAAGAAAATAAAACATGACATATCAAAATGTGTGGCATGTAGTTGAAGCAATGTTTAGAAGGAAATTTACAACATTAAAATGCTTATAAGAAGATGGGTCTCAAATTAATGATCCCAGCTTCAAGGTTAAGAAACAAGAAAAAAAAATTAAATCCAAAGCAACAGAAGAAAGGAAACAATAAATTTAATATCATAAATCAATGAAACTGAAAACAGAAGAACAAAAGAAAAAATCAATGAAACCATTGCAAGAAGTGTTGAAGAATTCTTTGGAAAGAAGGAAAATTATATAGGTCAGAAACATTGCATGAAGAAAAAAAGAGCATTAGAAAAGGGATTAATGCAAAAAAAAAAGAAAGAAAAGAAAATGGATTAATGAAGGTAAAGATAAAAAGTAGTTGTCTATACATGTGCAGGTCCATTTCCTGAATCATTCTTCTATTCCATTTGTTGATCTTGGTGTCGATACCACATTGACTGGATTACTGTAGCCTTTTGATGAGTCTTGAAATTTGGTAGTATTAGTTCTCCAAGTTTGATCTTTGTCAAACCTGTTTTGGTTATTCTGGGTCCACATTTCTATTTGGATTATGGAACCAGCTTATCAACATCTACAAAAATCCCACTAGGATTTTAATTTGGATCGCGTTGAATCTATGAATCAATTTGGAAAGAATTGATATCTTACCAATATTGAGTCTTAACCTATGAACATAGTATGCCTCTCCGTTTATTTAGTTCCTTTTAAATTTCTCACAGCAATGTTTTTGAAGTTTTCAGTATACAGGCTGTAGTTGGCAGAGTTCTAAGATGGCCTCAAGTTTAGCACTTCCTGGTCTACATGCCCTATATAACGTCCTCCTTTTGGGAGTGGGATTTCACTCCTGTAATTAGATTACTGATTGGTTGATTTTGAGTTAATAAAAAGGGAAATTATTTTGGGTGGGCCTGACTTAATTAAGGGAGTTCTAAAAAAAAAAAAAAAAAAAAAAAAAAAGAAGCACCAGAGAGAGAGTTTCTTACTGGCTTCAAAGAAGATGAAAGCTTCCATGAATTCTACAGCTGTGAGGAACTGTCTGTAAGCTGAATGAACTTGTAACAGGTTTTCAAGCATCAGATGAGACCACAACCCCAGTTGACACCTACTATACCTAAACAAAGTATTCAACTAAGCTTTGTCCAAACTCCACAAAAACTGAGAGATAATAAAGGGATGTTTTCTGAATTACAAAAATATCAGTAAAACCAAAAGCTGATTCTTTAAGAAGTAAAGTAGGGATCAAGCCTACATACTGGGTTTTTTGAGGGGACGGGTAGAAGTAGGAAAGGAGATGTATAAAGAGCATTCCTTGATTCTGTGTTCTGTTACTAGCTTTGGTAAGTTTTCCGATATCTTTGGATCCAAATTTCTTAATTTCTCAAATATTTGCTGGGCCCACCTTTTAAAATGAGATAACATCAATGTAGATGGTTTGAATATAGCAATGCTTTACAAATCCAAGGTATTATTAATGTCTATTATTAATGTGCTTGCACATAACAAAGAAGTCTGAAGAATAAGGTTATCAAAATGAATTCAATTAATCTCTGTTTGGAGGGCGGCACAGATTTATCTATTAATTGCTTAAATTATCACAGTGAATTCAAAACTATCTAACTCCCAAGTAAGCTTTGGTGATTTTCACTTATCCATTTAACAAAATTCTAAAAAGAACTCAGACCCTACTTACCATAAAATTATACTTGAATTGGACACTATTGAAATCAATTCAGAAGCCACCTTGAAATAAGAATGAAACGTAGACAGACCACTGTGACAATGAGGGTAAAAAGGTGTCAGTGAGGCCCTCCTTTCCTGTCTTCCCGAGTTTAAAATATCTATATCTCTGCAGAGTTCAAAGGAAAGAGAGTTTTATTTTTCTTCCTTTTCAGTAATGGTTGGTGATATCTGAAACCGTAAACAGTTCCCCAGATGACTGCCCTGCAGTCATGGGCAAAGAAAGACAAACACAAAGAATATTTCCTGGGACTGAGGTCATCAAGTGCTAGGCTTTGTCAAGAGGGAAGCACTTCAGAAGAAATAAGGGGATTGGTAGATTCTCTGAGATGACAGTAAGGCAGTCAAGGAAAAGACTGCTGATGGGAACAAAGGTCCCAGGAAGGTCAGGGATAAAAGAGTAGATGTGTGTGCCATCTGTACGGAAAAGTTTTGCTTAGTAAAAGATGACAAATGAGCAGTGTTTGTGCTAACACCCAGCAAGGCTTAGCAAGAAATAAAGCCCACAGTCCACAGCAAATACACTTACCGAAAGCCTAGACTACTATCAACAGTGCACTCTAATGTTAGAGATGACTTCTGTATAAAAATCACCGTCAGAAATGTCACCTTGTCTAGTAAGCCCATACATTTGGGATTGTCTAATTCATCACTGAATACTGAGGTAAAATTCAAATATTTTATGGAAGTTCTCAGTTCTAATTGATTGTCTTAATAGAGCCAAAAAGTGAAATCAACTGTATTTTCGACATCATAATAGAGTCTTAGAATCCTAAAAGACTACTCATGAACTTTGATGCAGATTGGTAAACTTTGAAGAAATGAAGACATTGCTTTTTTTCCTCTGTGTTCTATTCTTTATATTTATTTGAAAGAATTAGGCCTGCTTATCATGATTTTGTGATGCCTGTAGTCATCATATCACCAACCTTCAACTAATAATGCATAGTCTATCTTGTTTCATACCCTGCCTCACTCATTGTCCTCTCCATTGCACGATACTGTCTTATTTTGAAGTGAATCTGAGATTTTTTTTTCTATCATACCACCTGCAAAATATCTCAGTGTTTACCAGAAAAAAGATAATACCAATATCATGTGTAAAAATTAACAACAATTTCTTAATATCATCAGCCAATATTCAAATTTCTCTGTCTCATATTTGTATTTTTGCAGTGTGTTGATGGAATCAGAATCCAAATAAGATCTATACGGAGAAGTTGGTTTACTTCTTTTAGTTCTCCAAACTTTTTTTCTTGCAATGTTTTTGTTGAATTACTAAGTCATGTGTCCCATATTATTTTCCAGTCTAGAGTTTGCTCATTGTGTCTCATGATGTTATTTACCTGTCTCCTATATTTCCTGCAAATGTTCCTCTGTCCTCTGTATTTCCTATAAATTGGTAATTAAAGCTAAAGTCTTGATGATATTCAGTTACAATTCTTTGGCCATAATCCTTAATAGGTGGTGTTGTAATCACCCATTAGAAGGCCAAAAAAGGCTGGTGTTCTCTCTTTTCTCATTGTTAGTAGTTATTAATGATCAATGTCAGTATTTCGTTAGAGGTTGCAAGAGTAGTGTTATAATTCTATCATTCCTCCTTCAATTACTAGCTAATATGTTTCTCTAAAGAGGAATTTGCTCTCATCAATTATTTGATTATCACCATGTGCCTTTCATGTAAAGAAGACAAGACAAAAGCAGGATTTTTTCCCATTATATTCTGGTTTTCAAAATATCTTGTTGCTTCTCTAATACATCCAAAAGAAATCCAAAGGTGACCAATGACTTTTGTGGGGTTTTTAATCAGAATGAGCACATGGGTTACACATATATAAATGTTTTGATCTATTGCAATTACAATTCTTATTGATGATCAAATCGTCCCTCCTCAAGTGGCTTTTGTGTCCTTTTAAGAAGCCCACAATGGTCATTGAAAGCTTCCTTGATTCCTAGTATAACAGGATGTTCTGGGCTTATCTGGTACATTTTCTGCCCCAGTTCTGGCAGCAGCTATTTTCCCAGGGAGCCCAGGTTCCTTTTAATGGAAAATGGTACTTGACCATAAAACCTGGACACCAAGGATGTTCATTGCTACTGGGTTGATCATTGTTTTTAGAACTTTTCATGTTCAAAACTAGAAAATGGGTTTTTTAAAGATGAAAAACAACACAAGTGTATACTAATATTTCCATTTCAAATTCAAAAATATAAGATTTTTACTTAATCTTATCTATATTATGCCTGTATCCCCTTTTTTCCATGCTGAAAATACTGATCCCAAACATTGCCAATATAAGTACACATTTGCTTTGTCCCACCCTCACACACAACAGTGTCAACATTACAACACCAACATGACCAAAATATTCTTACAGTTCTTTCTGTCCTTCACATGTATTCTTCTAGGAATGTAAAGTCAAATTACTATGTTGAATTGAAATCACATGGAACAGTTCCTCTCTGTGTGTTTATCTAAAAACTTGTCACACTGTTTTAGATGTTTCACATCATTTTTTTATTGTTAGAGATTGCTTTTCAAACTTAATTTTGTATTATAATTACATAAAATAATTACACATTCCCAAATTCAAATCTACAAAACAAGGTATATTCAGAGAAGTCCCACTTCTATCCCTTCCCTTTCATCTTATTTTCTTGTTTCTGACTCCTTCCCCACTGGTAATCTCTTTTTTTAAATTTTTTAGCTTTAGGCTTATTCTTTCCTTTTTTTAAATGTTTATTTATTTTTGAGAGAGAGAGACAGAGTGAGTGGAGGAGGGGCAGAGAGAGAAGGAGACACAGAACCCAAAGCAGGCTTCAGGCTCTGAGATATTAGCATAGAGCCCGATGCAGGCCTTGAACTCATGAACTGTGAGATCATGATCTGAGCCGAAGTCGGACTCCTAACCAACTAAGCCACCCAGGTGCCCCTTATTCTTCCTTTTTAATGAAAGTAAATACACATATTATATATGAATACTTATATTTATTCATAACCCCCTTTCTTAAATAAAAAACATACACACTTTTCTCCACTTTGCTTTTTTTACATAATATATGCTGAAAACCACTCCTAGCAATATATAGAATTATAATTCACTCCTCTTTATAGCTACATAGTACTCCTGTGTGTAGATGTGTGAACACTTTTCAGTCTCCCATTGGTGGAATTCAGGTTGCTTCCAATCTTTTGCTGCAATGTACTGTACCGACCAACCTGGCATATGTCTTCCTGTAGTTTTTGCCATTATATCTTTGGGGCAGATTCGTAGAAGTGGGATTAATAATTCAAAGAGTAAATGCATATGTAATTTTGTTAGAAATGACCCAATTCTCCTACACAGGTACCATTTTGCATCCCACCAGCAATGTATGGGAGCAGGCACATGTACGTTGTATGGTAAAATGTGTGCTAGTTCCTGAGCACAAAGGAAGATAAGAACTCCCTCCTGAGTTGGGTTTGTGGTTGGAAAATAATCCCCCTTGTCCTCCTATAATCCAGTTAGTTTAATACATTCTATTGGCAGTCTCTGAAAATTACCCACAATGCCAATAAATTGATCTTTTTGGTTCTGTACACAAAAAGCAGTGGGAACTAATTATTTCAAGGGGCTGGAATTGGCCTACCTTGGACCTTCCTGGTGGGACAGAATATGATGCTAGCTGCACAAGCTGCACACAACTTCAATGGCCAGACTCTGACAGGGCAGAAGCCTAGCAAGCATGCTCTTAGAATGATCATACCAAATAACGGGAGCTGCAGATATACCCAAACAATAAAATAATCTGCTTTGAATGTCCTCGTCTTTATGTCACTCCCCAGCTGGGAAACCTGCTAGGGACCCTTCCCATCTGTGTTGTGGAATGCAGGCTTGTCAGCCCTGTGTCCAGGCCCTCCAAACAAATCAGCTTCCAGTCTGTTCTCCCCCGCGTGGCTCCTCTGCTGTTGCCAAGTGGAGCTGCTCACCATTCCTTACACTTGTAAAGACTTTTCCTGCCTCTGTGCATGTGAGTATAGCATTCCCTGCTCTAAGGATGAACCCCAGAGCTTGGCCACCCTACTCCGTTCATCTCCCCGCAAAACCAGCCAGTGCCAGAAGCCAGGGTAACCCATTCTGTCCTCAGCAGCTGTTTCATGAACTGCTGGTCACTTGAGGACCCATGTCCTTCTACATCCACCAAAAGCTCTAAACCAATTAGCATCCAGTTCTGCACGTGGCATGGGATTAATACGTGTTGGAAGCCTGACTACCTAGCACTTAAGTTTATGGCCAAAGACATATCAATCTTGGAGATAAATCTTAAACTGCAGAATTGGATTTGTCATTCTCTCTGGCAAGAGTAGCAAATGAAAGATACTCATTCACACACATGGGAAAGCATGTCTCCACACACTGTGAAGCCAGACTGAAAATACGAGGCTACAAAAAGCTCTTTAAACAAAGCACCAATAGGAAAAATAATAAATCTCACCGTGAATACAACAGGCACACTGAATTAAGCACCATCAAGTTCACAGGGTGACAGCTTATTTTAAAAAGGAAAGTTCAAAGCTGTATAACCAATATAATAATTTATATCAAAGATTTATATACATACATAAGATTTACATATACACATATTTATAAAAATATATAGATATAAATGCAAGCAGTATTCCTGAGTAGTGTGTTTACAGGTATTTTTTAAAAAAATTTTAATGTTTATTTATTTTTGAGAGAGAGAGACAGAGCACGAGTGGGTGCGGGGGGCAGAGAAGAGGGAGACACAGAATCCAAAGCAGGATCCGGGCTCTGAGCCCCACACGGGGCTCAAACTCACGAACCCTGAGGTCATGACCTGAGCTGAAGTCGGACACTTAACCGGCTGAGTCACCCAGGTGCCCCCACAGGTTTTAAATTTTTCCTTATTTACAGTTTTTCAGTATACAGTGCACTTTTGTAATAAGCATGCATTACTTTCATGGCAAGAAAAAAAAAACCTAAAACATAAAATATTTACCCAGCATTTGTGTGTCACATACATTTCAGATACATAGATATCATGTGGAAATTTGAACTTGGTCAGCACCTAACACATCCAAAGACAGAAAGGGGGCTTTGGAAAGGAAAGATTCTAAAAACAACTCAAAAGCAATCGCTGTTTTAATCTTGAGCCAATATTTGAATAGGCATCATTTATAGTCATAATTTTTGAAGATCAAAGCAGTCTTCCCTTCCCCATGGTCAAAGCAAAGAGAAGAGACAAACTTGCTGATCCACATTTTAAACGCACATGGAGACTGAGCATGTGGTGTCTTACCTCATCTGTAATAGACAGTATGTTGTTGCCTCGAAGAAAGATGAAGGCCTAGAAGTGTCAGGCACAGAAGTGCAAGGTCAAGCTTCAATCTCCTGCCTCAGGAGATGTATTGCCATGTACCTCCATCCAAAATCAACTGAATGATCCTGGTGTGGTTCTACAAGTCAAGAAAAGGGAACAATACACATCAGGAGTGGGCCTTTTTGAAGAATAAATGGACCTTCCCTCTGAAGCTGATAAAGTGGTAATGGTGGGAGGCAGTGGGAATTATAGCGGCTTCAGGACTCTAGTCGGGTGCTTTTAATGAGTCGCCCTGAGCAGACATACCTAATCAGCCTCCACTATCCATTCTGCTACTGCCCACATCTTTGCAAATTGGTTCTTGTTTTTATGCCTTAATAAGCTGGAAACACTAGAAATCCTTTTCCATTTTTAATTTTTCAAAACCTACCTAGCCATATGTCATTTCTAAAGACAACCCTTTCTTGCTCGGGTTGTTAGCTGTGTTAGCAAAGACAGAGACAGCTGAGGGGCCTCCCGTTTTTCTCCTCTCCTCCTTCCACTGCATTCCATTTCATGGCTTGGTCATCCACATGGATAGGTAGAAAACTTGATGGGTGAATCCAACATAGTCATAGTTCCTCCTTCTCATGAAAAGGGAAAATGGTCTCTCAAACTAAACCTTACTCCCCCCCCACCACCACATTCCTAATAGATTTAGGCTGCATCTACTCCTAAAACTAATGTGGGGGTAATTTGTAACTTTTTAAGATTCTAAGAAACTGCTTCCTCTCCTTCATCTCTCATTCTCACTATACTAGTCAGCTATTGCTACAATAATTGTGTGTAACACACAAGCCCCAACTGCAATAAAACTGCATGGATTTATTTCTTGCTCACAGTCTGTGGGTTGACTGTGGCTCTGCTGGGATAAGCTGGCATTTGCTGGTAGTTGCTCTAACTATGGGTTGGGTTCTCATTCTGGTAGTGAAGGGACTTCCTGAGTGAACCAATCTAGCACCCCATAATGCTTCTTTCTAAAAGAAACCCCATTTTCCTTCAATGGCAACATCCAAGATGAGTACTGGGTCTTATTTTGTTCTTGTAATATCTTATTGGAAGATGCAAGAAGTAATCAATAGCTTGATTTTTTTTTCTACCAAATCCTTTCATCCCAAAGCTCTGGAAGGTATGTTATTTAATGGGGAAATGACAAATGTTTCACTCTGGCATGTCAATGATAGAAAACCCAAGCTTCCTTCTGTCTTACCTCCTACACTCAGCCAATTCCATAGCTTAAGATTTGTTACTTGATGGAGCCCACTTCTGGTAACAAACCCTATAACTGTTAGGGTTTTTAAGCTGCATAAAATTGAAAACTTAACCCAAAATATCTGTGACAATAATAAAGTATACTGGCAACCAAAACTAAATTCCAGCCGTAGAAAAGTCTTTAGGGTTAACTGACCAAGGATCTCATCAAGGACACAGATTGTTTCCATCGTTCCATTTTGACACCAACACTGGCAGTTTCATCCTAAAGGCCGATTCCCTTCATGGATGTAGGATGCCCCTTATAGCAACTCGGACTAAATGGCTACTCATTTATATACAGTAAGAGGCTGGCTTCCTGTAGCTATGCTTCATAACAAGACAGCTGCATTTCCAAAAACTCTGAGAAAAGTTCTTCTTGTTTCCGATTGAACCAAACTGATTTGGGCCAGACTGTCTGCAAACTAAGGCAGAAAGGACTAGATTAGACTAATCAGAACCCCAAGATACGGTCTCAACCAGCTTCCCCTGAGGCACAGGGGCTATGTGTGGGAGTGAATTACCCTTGGATAAAAGAGATTTGTTTAGAAATGGATAAGGAGATGGTGGATGCCAAGATGACAGCCAACATTTCCCATTACATTTGGTTCAGATTCTAGGAGGTGGGTACCTTGGGTGGAGGATAGGATCATTCTGCTCACCAGAGAAGACTATTTCCCACTGGAATGTAATACATTGGCATTTCAGTTATACCTTGGTCTCTTGTGATTTATTTTTACTCAACTCCCTTGGATTAGAACCATGTCTGTCAAGGCTAAGGGCCAAACCCAATCATTGGATCAAGTTACTTTCACTCAGGTTTAAGTTTTTACTCACTATTATGACCTCTTTAGTCTATATCACTATGAATTGACTTAATCTGAATAAGAAGAAAAAGAAAATGCAGCCATTATGATTATGTAATGTGCTCTAACAAACTGCATCCACACATATGCAACCACAAAATGAGAGAGAGAGATTCACAAGCCAGTGCTATTTCTCACATCCTTTGCTTGTTCTTTCAGCACCTTCTTTGTATTCAACTTAAATTTCTTATCCTTCGCTTTAAACTTATTTCCTTTTGCTATTTCTCCAAAAGTGTTGTCAAACAGGATCCATATTGTCATCCATATCACATATGTACAAAATGTCCCACTGAAGAGAAAAGGATTCAGTCCTCCTACCTCATCAATAAAAGGGCTCTCAAAATCCCTTCCATGCCTAAAAGCCTAGAAACAGTTTTACCTTGGTTATTAGGAGAAGTAAACCTGAAATATTCTGGAGTATAAATGTCAAACATTGAGCCTGTGGGCCAGCTTTAGCCTGCAGAAGGTCATCATTCAATGACACAACCTCATTGTAAACAGCTTTACTTCAGTTGGCATATTTTTTTTTGATGAAATATTAGTTCAGCCCACCAGGATTTTCATGAGGGGAAATTGGTCTATGAGTAAATTTGATTTGACAGTCTTGTCCTGAGGAAACAAAATGGCATTTTTGAGAATGTAAGATTAATGCACTAAATGATTATTATTTACCCCAAACTAAGCCCTTGGAAGTTCTAGCAAAATTGAGGCATCAACTGTCAGAAGTTGCACAATACAAAAGGCAACATACACTTTGCAGCTCAGTGGTGTGTGTGTGTGTGTGTGTGTGTGTGTGTGTGTGTGTCCTAAACAGCAGAGTCCTCTAAACAAACCATGTTTGCACATTAAGTAACACCATATTCTGGTCCTGAGTTTCTCAACTTGCTTTTTATATGATGTTACTCATAGTTTTTTCTAAGATTCCTCTCACTGAAGACAGGCTTTTTCAAGAACCAATGCAAAATGAAGGTTGATTTTTGCATGATGTCACCAAAGGTGATGTCACTTTCTTTTCTCTCCCTTGTCTCAAGAAAAATGGGCACTAATGTTGAACTTATTTCACCCTTAACACACAGACAGGAAATCTCTAAAAGTATAATGTCGGCCAACCTCAAGTTATGAGATAAAGTCAGAAGCTGGGATAACGCAAAACTTTCAGGGACAGGCTTCCTAACTCCTACAAAAAATTATGCATATTTTCAACTCTCTTTTAGACAATATTATAGTGATTATTTTTAACATAAGTACTAAACTGTAGTCCTTTACTTTATTTAAAGGGAGTCAGTCAAAATTTTTAGGCAAAAATTCAAAGGAAGTTTTGTTTATGATAAAACTCAAACCTTACCCCTAAACTCTTTAGTTGTAAACAGTGTCTATTTTATCAACACATAGGACTGTGTTTTTCAATTCCATACTACCAACTGCTCAAATCAATCATAATTCATATCTCCGGTGGCCAATGTTTCAGGAACAATACAACTGCATGCCCGTGCGACTAGAAAAGTGAGCAGCGATGGCAAGAGGAGGAAGGAAAAGGCCTTGGGGCAAGAATGAGGAAAGTGTGTGGCAATTTTTAAAGTAATAGTATTAACAACTCCTTTTTCCCAAAGTAATAATAATAAATAAACTATAGCCTAAAAAGTTCATATTTGGGTGGCTCAGTCAATTGAGCATCTGATTTTGGCTCAGGTCATGGTCACATGGTTTGTGAGTTTGAGCCCCACATCGGGCTCTCTGCTATTAGCACAGAGCCTGCTTCAGATCCTCTGTCCCCTTCCCTGTCTACCCCTCCTCCACCCATTCTCTCTCTCTCAAAATAAATAAATAAACTTAAAAAAATAAAAATAAAAGCTCATATTTTAAATTACCTATGTTTATTTCATCTGAAATATTTTCTAAGCAATGAGTTTGGTCCACCCATGTTCAATTCATAATCAGGAATCATGACACAGCCCCATGTAAGCAGTAGTCATAGGGCAATAGAAGGCAGTCTTATCCTCTGCCAGACATCACCCCAGCATGCCCCCTGGTTGATACTTTGGATGGCTTAGGTCCACCAAAATATAACTGGGAAGTGGCCTTAAAGGCAATGCTACCTTAAAGAAAATACAAGCTTGAAGACCATGAGCAAAAGGATGGAGAATGAAGAAGAAAGCTGAAAGGAGCCTCACATATGATGAATATTCAGCTCAGAATAAGTGAAAGAGTAGAGTGCTTGGAGGAGTGCAAGCCAATGAAAAATTCTGCCCTGAAATCTAAACATCTTAAATAGGCTGGTTACCATCTTCACCAGAGCCTCTGCAATTGAGAAAAACCCAGATAGGACTCCATTTATTAAAAGAGCAAGAAAACAACCTGCGGATCCAGTACCCATCTCATCCTAGACTGTCAATTTGTTTCTGAGGGCTGAGAAGAGCCAGGTTGCCCTAAGCTGGGTCAAGATCAGGAAGACATTTTCCTGGAGAGAATTCTACCCATCCACAACCTGCACTGAGTCCTGGAATTATGGGGGAAAAGCTTCCCCCTTCTCTCACCAAGGCCTGAATTAGTCACCTATTGCTGAAATAAATCTATGTAAGAATCCAAACTCAGTGGATTCAAATAATAATAATATATTTCTGACTCACAAGTCTGTGGATAATTATCTATGCTAGACTTTGCTGGGATTGGCTGGCCTTGGCTCCAGACTGTGAGTTGGTTCAGGTCTGTTACATGTGTCTCCTACCTATGGGACCACTGGCTTTACAGGCCATGTTTGTTTTTGTTTTTGTTTTTTTTTTAATGGCAATGGCAGAAACCCAACATGGCCAACAGAAACATGCAATACCTCTTAAGACCTTGGTTCAGAAAGGCACACTGAAACTTCTGCACATTTTCCTTAGCCAAAACAAGTCACGGTAAAGCCCAACATCAATGGGGTGGTGAAATATATTCCACTCATAGTGGACCATGGTAATGGTGGGGAGGGAAGGAAGAATTACAAGCAAATGCAATCTACCAAGATTGAGGGCTTTACTCCAGAGGACCCCAAGTAAATTTTCCGGTCATCTGTATGCAATCTTTTAAGAATATAACTCAAATATCCATGAACAGATGAATGGGTAAACAAAATACAGTATATACATACAATGGAATATTATTCAGCCTTAAAAAAGGAAAGACATTTTAATACATGTTACAACATGGATAATCCTTGAAAATATTATACTAAGTTAAAGAAGCTAGGGGCACCTGGATGGCTCAGTCGGTTGGGCATCCAGCTTTGGTTCAGGTCATGATCTCACAGTTCATGGGTTTAAGCCCTGTGTCAGGCTCTGGGCTGACAGCTTATAGCCTAGAGCCTGCTTCAGATTCTGTGTCGCCCTCTCTCGCTGCCCTTCTTCCCCCTCTCTCTCAAAAATAAATAAACATTTAAAACATTTAATAAGAAAGAAAGAAAGAAAGAAAGAAGTTAGACATAAAAGGACAAATATGGTATGAATCTATTTATATGAAGTTTCTAAAATAGGCAATTTTACAGGGACTAAAAATCCAATAGTGGCTGCCAGGGGCTGGGGAGAGGGAAGAATGGGGGGTTATTGTTCAATGGGTACAGAGTTTCTGTTTAGGAAGATGAGAAAGTTCTCGCGATGGGTCGAGGTGATGGTTGCACAACAATGTGAATGTAGTTAATACCACTGGATTGCACACATAAAAATGGTTAAAATGGTACAATTTTATGTTATGTATATTTTACCAGAATAAAAGAAGAATTTGAATAAGATGAGTTAGCACATGTGGCAGCAAACAATAGGCCCACACATGGATCCGTCCCTTTTATCCTCACAACCATCCTGGGGTCTGATTCATTCTCCATTCAGGAAAAGGTCACCTGCTGAAGGGGCCACTTGAAGGAAGAGCCAGAACACAGAGAGAAGCCCACGTCTTTCCCCTTGCATCTGAGTAAAAAGGTCATATTGGCAATGGCTTTGAATGAAGGTGTACTTTAGTACCACTCAACCCCTAACTACATGTCTTAAATATTCGGTGCTGCCTTTGCCAATAAGGCTACATTCTCTCCAGTGGTGTAGCTAATAGACACCAGGTTGATCTACACAAATCTAAGATGTTATTATTTCAAATCTTGTTCTAAACACACTATGTAACTAGAGTCTTAAAAATAATTTCCCCTGGGGCACCTGGGTCACTCAGTCAGTTAAGCGTCCAACTTCAACTCTCACGGTTCATGGGTTTGAGCCCCGCAACAGGCTCTGTGCTGACAGCTCGGAGCCTGGAGCCTGGAGCCTGCTTCGGATTCTGTGTCTCCCTCTCTCTCTGCCCCTCCCCCTCTTGCACTCTGTCTCTCTCAAAAATAAATAAATACATATTTTTTAAAATATTCGCTTGAAGTATGAGTTGAGCAAAAAAAAAAAAAGTTGTACTTTATTAAATCTAAGGATTATTTTTCAAGTCACCAAGAAATTGGCATTTTCCTTAAGAAAGGAAGACCGCTGTTGAATTTTTCCCTCTTACCTCAATACTGAGGTTATTAGCAAGTATTCTGTATTACCTTTTAGGTCTCAATTTTGCAGTGTTACCAAAAAGCACCTTCAAAACAGGGACAATGTCAGTGCTTGATGTTCATGGGCTGGTTCTTCAGATACTTCTCTAGTTAAAGGGCTGCTATTTAATTCTGAGACAATAATTGAGGCCAGAAATCTTAACTTCACACTTAATGATAATTTCCCACACCTCTCTGCCACAGCTAGCACAAAGGAAATGGATGAAATTCTCATGGAAAAGGGGAAGTAAGAAAGGAGAAGAAAATTACCTGGATTTCCAAATGAGCTTGTACCTCATTCAGCTATCACTGGAGAGGTTTCTGCTATGAGGCAACGGGGCGATCTTTCCATTATCTGTCCTTTTCATAACAAGCAGTGATGAAACATTAAGCTAATCCCTAAATACACTGCACTGCAAGTCTGCAAATCGAATGAGTGCTTCATTATTCAGTTACACAAAGCAATATGCGAAGAGATACCTGCATAATGCAGTAGCCTGTGGGTATCATAAATGGATTTTAATGCTATCTTATGAATGCCTATAATAGATTGTATTTAGTATACTAAATAAAAGAGTGCCTTTCTTCATTAAAGAGATAGTCACTAACCCTGACATCTTGATGCACAGCAAATGCTCTCCACTTTCCTTACCTTCTATCTGCATCCTGCTTCTCTACTCAGATTGGAGCATGAAAACTTAAGAGATCCTGGGATTTCCTCTCCATAACGACAATCAACAAATTCCAGGTATTTCTATAGCTGTATTCAACATTATGGTTTCAAGGCAAATGCCACAGGGCAATATAGAAGTTGTGTAGAGGAGGACAGGATCATAAGAATAATATTTATTGAAGGGGCGCCTGGGTGGCTCAGTCAGTTAAGCGTCTGACTTCAGCTCAGGTCATGATCTCAAGATTCATGGGTTCGAGCCCCGCTTCTGGCTCTGTGCTGACTGCTCAGTGCCTAGAGCCTCCCTTGGATTGTGTCTCCCTCTCTGTCTGTCCCTCTCCCACTCATGCTCTGCCTCTCTCTTTCTTTCAAAGATAAATAAACATTAAAAAAAAGAATAATATTTATGGCTGCTTACTATGTTAGGTATTGTTCTAAGTGCTTCAAAGCTATTAAATCGCTGCATCTTTATAATACCCTTAGGTGGGTAGGTACTACTCTTATCCCAATGGTACGAACAAAGGAACCAAGGTACAGAGAAGTTAGGTAACTTGCCTAAGGTCACAGAGCCACTAAGCAGCACAGCTCAATGCAAACCCAGGCAGTCTGGAGCCCTGCTCTAACCTCCATGCCACATTTCCTGTCTAAGGAGCACAGAATACTGGGACCTTCCCACCCTGTCTGTGTAGCCACAAAGCACAGCTTCATCCAGCAGAAGGAGTCATTACCCAGTCAGTACTCTCAAAGCCATGATTCCTGTTACTATCATATCACAAGTCAGCACTTTAGAATTAAATATGTATGTATATCTCTTCTTCTCTGTTTGTGGCCATCCACTTTAAGAACACAACCATCCCTTCTGAATATTAACTGAAATAGGAGGAAAACACTGAAAAGGGCACTATGGTTTCTTAATGTTTTCATGCAATCTTTAAAATTACCTCTTCTTACTGAAGAAGTAGACTAAAGCGGGAGGCATCACAATCCCAGACTTTATCCTCTACTACAAAGCTGTAATCATCAAGACAGCATGGTATTGACACCAAAAACAGACACATAGGCCAATGGAATAGAATAGAGACTCCAGAATTGGACCCACAAAAGTATGGTCAACTAAATCTTTGACAAGGCAAGAAAGAATATCCAATGGAAAAAAGTCTCTTTAACAAATGGTGCTGGGAGAACTGGACAGCAACATGCAGAAGGATGAAACTAGACCACTTTCTTACATCATTCACAAAAATAAATTCAAAATGGATAAAGGACCTAAATGTGAGACAGGAAACCATCAAAACCCTAGAGGAGAAAGCAGGAAAAAGCCTCTCTGACCTCAGCCGCAGCAATTCCTCACTTGACACATCCCCAAAGGCAAGGGAATTCAAAGCAAAAATGAACCAAGCTTCTGCACTGCAAAGGAAACAATCAACAAAATTAAAAGGCAACCAACAGAATGGGAAAAGATATTTGCAAATGACTATCAGACAAAGGGCTAGTATCCAAAATCTACAAAGAATTCACCAAACTCCACACCCAAAAAACAAATAATCTAGTGAAGAAATGGGCAGAAAACATGAATAGACACTTCTCTAAAGAAGACATCCAGATGGCAAACAGGCACATGAAAAGATGCTCAATGTTGCTCCTCATCAGGGAAATACAAATCAAAACCACACTCAGCTATCACCTCACACCAGTCAGAGTGGCTAAAATGAACAAATCAGGAAACTATAGATGCTGGAGAGGATGTGGAGAAACGGGGACCCTCTTGCACTGTTGGTGGGAATGCAAACTGCTGCAGCCGCTCTGCAAAACAGTGTGGAGGTTCCTCAAAAAATTAAAAATGGATCTACCCTATGACCCAGCAATAGCACTGCTAGGAATTTACCCAAGGGATACAGGAGTGCTGATGCATAGGGGCACTTGTACCCCAATGTTTATAGCAGCAATTTCAACAATAGCCAAATTATGGAAAGAGCCTAAATGTCCATCAACTGATGAATGGATAAAGAAATTGTGGTTTATATACACAATGGAATACTACTTGGCAATGAGAAAGAATGAACTATGGCCTTTTGTAGCAACGTGGATGGAACTGGAGTGTTATGCTAAGTGAAATAAGTTATTCAGAGAAAGACAGATACCATATGTTTTCACTCTTATGTGGATCCTGACAAACTTAACAGAAGACCATGGGGGAGGGGAAGGAAAAAAAAAAGTTAGAGAGGGAGGGAGCCATACCATAAGAGACTCTTAAAAACTGAGAATAAACTGAGGGTTGATGGGGGGTGGGAGGGAGGGGAAAGTGGGTGATGGGCATTGAGGAGGGCACCTGTTGGGATGTGCACTGGCTGTTGTATGGAAAGCAGTTTGACAATAAATTGCATAATAAAAAATAAAAATAAAAATAAAATAAAATTACCTCTTCTTTTTAAAGATTTTATATTTAAGTAATCTCCACACCCAAGGTGGGGCTCGAACTCACAACCCCGAGATCAAGAGTTGCATGCTCTACCAACTGAGCCAGCCAGGTGCCCTTTTAAAATGACCTTTCTTGGGGCGCCTGGGTGGCGCAGTCGGTTAAGCGTCCGACTTCAGCCAGGTCACGATCTTGCGGTCCGTGAGTTCGAGCCCCGCGTCGGGCTCTGGGCTGATGGCTCGGAGCCTGGAGCCTGTTTCCGATTCTGTGTCTCCCTCTCTCTCTGCCCCTCCCCCGTTCATGCTCTGTCTCTCTCTGTCCCAAAAATAAATAAAAAACGTTGAAAAAAAAATTTAAAATGACCTTTCTTTTAATTAACACTTTCAGACCAAACATGAATATGAAAAATCTCTATTTGATTTCTTCCATAATCAATAACTCATTTGATTCACTGAAAATAGAGAGGTAGAATGGTAGTATAAAGGATAAATAACTTCACAAAATAACTTTCAACCATTAAATAGAGCCTATACTTCAAAGAAATAAACAGCCACTAGATTATCTTTCTATAAGACTTGAAAATCCCCCAAAAACAGTCTTTGAATTTGTATTACTCAAATTCAAATTTTAATTTATGTGAAACTCTTTCAGTGTTCACATTATGTTTTACATTTAACATTGTCTTTTACATTTAAAGACAAGAAAATACATGCATATTTTTTAAATAAAATTTTCCTGTGAAGACCCTTTATAATCATGATCATAATATTAATTATTATAACAATAACTAAAATTTATTGAGCATTAATGTGCCAGTCACTGGACTAAACTCTTTTTTGCACATTATTTGCATATACTTTGCATAACAGTCTTTCAAAGAAGGCATTATCTCCATTTTATAGATAGAGAAACAAAGTGCCTGAAAAGTTGAGTCATTTTCTCAAGGGTCTTTGCAGTCAGATCATGGAAAGAACCAAGATTCAAGTTCAAGTATGTCTGACTCCAAGACCCAGATATTGAATACTATGCTCTACTGCCTCAGAAGGCATCAGAGAAAGATGTGATGAATTTATCTAAAAAATTAAATATTTCTGCATATGCCCCAAGTCATCAACAAACTGGAAAAAAAACTTAAAACCTGTATGTCAAAGAATCAGTGTCCTTAATATATACAGGGATTCACACAAATTAATAAAAAATAAGCAAAAGAAAAGAACAAAAAAGTCAAATGGCAAATGTATTCATGGAATGTTTTTTTCACCTAAAACAAAAAGTAAAAATTATATTGATCTATCACTTTCACCTCATAATGCTATCAAAGATTCCAAGGATTGATTGATATACCATTTTAAGGATATGAAGAAATGAACATGTTCATACACTGCTAGAATATGGAACAACCATAAACATAAAAGAAACACACAATTTAGGAAGATCTAGTTTACAGTTTTAACATCTTATTTTAAAAAATCTGTTTCATATGAAAAAAAAGCAGATTATATCATACACAGACTATGATCCCAATTTTGAGAGAGAGAAATACTTCTTTTAAGCATAGAAAAATTCTCAAAAGCTCTATGCTAAAATGTTAATTATAGTTGCTTATTTTGGGGTTACTGGGATTACACATTAACTTTATTACACCTTTCAATTTTATGCAATTTTAAAAAATGGTTATTTACTTACTTACTTACTTACTTACTTACTTACTTATTTAGAGATCAGGGGAGGGGCAGAGAGAATCCCAAGCAGGCTCCACACTGTCAGCACACAGCCTGACTCGGGCTTGATCTCATAAACTGTGAGATCATGACCTGAGCCAAAATCAAGAGTTGGAGGCTTAACTGACAGAGTCACCCAGGCACCCCTGCAAATTTTTAATGTTATGAACTAATTTTATAATTACACAGAACTAGTTTTATAATTACACATACAGACACAAATATGAACCAATTAATATAGCTACTGAGGCAAAATTCTTGATGGTAGCCACTCTTGGGTCAGTTCAGAATTATTCCACATTCTTTCTTGCCCTGATGTTTTTGGGTAGCAATGTGCCCAATCACCAGGATGAAAAATGATGTATCTAAGCCAATCATGGAAATCTCATTTCCTTTTGCTAGCAGTTGGCCTTGAGGTAGTCATGTGACCCAGTTCTAGCCAATGAAATATAGAAGTCTGCCAACAGCTTCAGGTTAAGATTTCTTCCTAATAAAAAGAGCGGTGGATACAGAAAGCACTTTAGTTACTCACACCTTCCCCACTTGCTTTTCTGCTTGGGATGCTGTTGTATGAGGATTAGGTATTTAGAGCTGTGGCAGCCATCTGGAGACCATGAAAAGACCTATCACTGACACTGAAGAGGCGGAATGGAAAAGATAGAAAGAACCTAGTCCAGGTGTTTGGTGGTATACGTGAGCCATTGAAACAACTCCAGAACTGCCAACTTCCATGCTTTGTATTATGTATATTAATTAAATGTCTTTATTGTTTAACACTCTGGTAATGGGGCATTTTATTCCTTGCAGCCAAATATGTGTTGTTTCAATAGTTCGTGTAAAAAAGATATACAAACATAGCCTTTAACTACATAAGTACATAAGGATACATACGTAGACCCTACTACTTCCTGTTTTCTGAAGACTCTTAGTCTTTCTTATGCCATCTCTCTCTTGGATATAAAACCCTCTTCTTCTCAATTGGATACTTCCCATCAGCTTTGAGTTCTCTTAATCACTTCTGTCCCAACCTTCCCTTAGTTGCATTTCCCACTTCTATATTCTGTCCTCTTCAAATCCAAACTCTTGAGAAAGGTTTCTTCTACCCAACATCTCCATTTTCTCAACTCCTACTCTTCAATCCATCCACATTCATCACTTCACCAAAACAGTATTTGCTAATTTACTCATGTGTTATGACTTCAGTGCTACCAAATCCAGCTCAGCTTCTTCAGTTCTCTTTACCACTAAACTCCTTATTGAAATTCTCTGTTCTCTTGGCTTTTGGTCTTCTTTCCACATTTGGGTTTTTCTTTTACCTCTCTGATTGGTCCTTCTCAGCTTCCTTTGCCATCTCATAGCCCACTAAGTGCTAAGGTTCCTCAAGGCTTCTTCCTATGTTATACTCCCATGTTATATTCTCCCTTCCTCCCATGTTATATTCTCCCTTAGTAATGTCTTTTGTATCGATTACCATTTATGTGCAGATAACTCATAATATCTCAGACCCATAAATCCAACATTTCTTTTTCAGTATCTCAAAGGCATCTCAAGCTCACCATCTGTACTTGTGGTCTTCCTACTCAAATATGGGCCTCTTCTTGTAGTCCCTGCCTCAGTGAATGTTACCAACATTGATCCAACTATAAAATTCTGAAGTCTAAGAATAGTTTTTGATACCTTCATTTGTTACCACCCCCAGATTGAATTCATCATTTAAGTTTTATGAGCTGTGCCTCCTAAATATTCTCAAATTGAGTCACATCTTTTTATCTCTATTATTATCATTCTAGCCAAGCTGTTATCTGCTCTCAGCTGAACCATGTAATAAATTCCCAACTGATCTCCCTACATCCATTCTTGCATCTCGTCTGTTTGTCTCCACACTGCAGATAGTATAACTTTCTTTTAAACTCAATTCTGATTATATTGCTCCCTTGCTTAAAACTCTTTAGTTGTTTCCCATTGCTCTTAGCATAAAGAATAAAAGCTTTAACTTGATCTGCAGGGCTCTGAATGGCATGGTTCTTATCCCCTCCCACACTCTACATTTCTTAAGACAGACATACCCCTCAAGCTCACTCTGCTACAGAACTTTCATGTATGTTTTTCCACCTGAAATGTTTTTGTCTGTCTTCTTTGCACAGGTAACTCTTATTCATCCTTCAAATTTCAGGTTAATGCTCATTCCTGTGGCTTTCCTCTCCGAACCAAAGCTCTCCTGTTGTAATCTCTCATAGTTTGGAAACTTTATGACAATCTTCAGTAAGATACTGAGGCAGATACTGTTGGCTGTCTTCCTAACTGTCATTTTTTCTAATCATTCATGTCAGCATAACCCCTCTTTTGTTCAGATATTGGACATCTGTGTTTCAGAAACCATTCCTCAACCCCAAGGTGTGAATGTTGTCTCATACGGGTCAATCATGTCAATTCTATTCCTCCCACTAATGATTGGATCAGGAATGGGCATGGGAAGCAACCCTTGCTAATGAGAAGTAAAAGGACATGGAGATGGGAAGGAAATGGGCCTTCAGAGAAAGAACAAGATAGGACTCATACCTCCCTACCTTTGGATGACATCATAAGAGGATAAGATACTTAAGAATGTTTCAGCCATCTTGAGATCCTGAAAAGAAAATCTAAATAACACCACCTCTGGTTGTATGTTACATTGTAGGTTGAATTACTGATCCCAATTCTTCATTCCTTTGTCATAGACATCCACATCCTTGCCATGTCCTCATGGTAGGAAAGGTGATCTTCCCTGCCCCTTGCCTTTGGGCTTGTTCATGTGACATTTTTTGGCCAATGGGATGTTAGCAACATATGCTTTCACGGTTTGGTTGGCTTTCTGGTTCTCTCCAGTGATCCACCATGAGAAAATCATCCCCCAGGGAGCCGCTTTCCCTTTCAGCCTGGGACTAGAATCAATGTATATAAAATAGATTGAGGCTTAATCCACACCCTAAAGCAGAGTCCCTTCTGCCAGTTTATGGACCCACAATCTAAAGCACCACTGCCCGAGTTGACCTGCAGAACTATGATCATAAGAATAAATGTTTATTGGCATGTGCCATTGAGTTTTGGGGTGATCTATTATGGAGGATTACTGTGGCAATAGCCAGCTGATGCATCTACAAAAGCTTCCCAACTGTTGCAGACATTAGTTGAATAATCATATAATTAAATATAATTCTCTCTCGCTAGATTACAGGGTCCAGAGGGCAGCAATTGTGTCTGTTTTTGCTCTCCACTGTATCCCAGAACCTAGCACAGCAGATTGCATAATAAATATTTACTGAATATTATTGAGAAAGAAAGGCTGAAATAATACGTACCAAAAAATGTTAAAATCATAGGATAATAGGTAACATTTGTATCTCCATTCTTTTCTATATTTTAATAATATTTTTTTGTATTGTAATAATTATAAATTGTAATAATCATGAATTGTTTTTATAATAAGGAATAAAAGCAAAAAAAAAAAAAAGGCTATTCCTACCAAGAAGAAAATACAATTACTTAGAAAGAAATACTATCATGGGTCAAACGAGAAGTCATTTGCATGAGTGAAATCTACATATAGCTCCAAATTGAGGAGGCTGTAAATTTACACAAAGGAGATGAATATTCAGGTGTCAGTACAGTAAATAAGGTCGTGGTTAGCACCAAAATTTAAGACCTGGCTGAGACACACTGTGCCTTGCTTTGCTTTACTTCCTGGGATCAGAGAAAAATGTCTGAGGTAAGCCGATAAAACACACAGAAATTTAGGGGGACTGGATCAAATGGAAATGCCAGTAAGCTAGCTTGTTACTGATGAATTCTCTCTCTCACATTCATTTTACAAATTTATAGTAAAAGATTCTTGAGGACATCTCTCCAGGCACATCTCACCTTCTCCTTCTTTCTACCTCCTCCCACTTCCAATTTCCCTGCTTTCTGCTCTCACCCCACCCTCTAAGATGGGGGAGCTTGCCCTCTTCTTAGGGTCCTTCAGGCCCCTCCTGATTTCACTTGGCTTCTTTGATGACTGCATCTTATGTTTCAAGGACGCAGCAATCAAAAGCAAGAAACTAGATGGCAGAGAACTACATGGATCATTCTGAAAAATAAAGCACTGGAGGAAAAATAAAAACGAAGAAAAAATTTGATGTATAATAGAAGATAGCTTATAGAAATTTAAAATGTGTACATTCACATGTATTTCTTAGGTTAGCCACATATATAAAGACATGTATTAGGGACGCCTGGGTGGCTCAGCCTGTTAAGCGTCCGACTCTTGGTTTTGGCTCAGGCCATGGTCTCACGGTTGGTGAGTTTGAGCCCCAAGCCTCTTGTCAGGCTCTGTGCTGACAGCGCAGAGCCAGCTTGGGATTCTCTCTGTCTCTGTCTGTCTCTTTCCCTCTCTCTCCCTCTCTCTCTGCCCCTCTCCTGCTTGTGCTCTCTCTCGCAAAATAAATAAACTTAAAAAAAATAAATACATGTATTAAACATTTGAGACGGTGCCTAATGGGAGAGGGAATGAGGGTCCTCATGGTGAATGAATGGTAGAAGGAAGGAAGGAAGAGAAAAACAAGAGCTCACATTTGTAAGAGCAAAACACAGATTTCACTCCAAATGTTTTCACTGAAGGGGTGTTAATAAAGGGACCACTTACAGTGGTGTGGGGAAGGTAAAGGTAAAAAACAAAGGATGGAATGTTGCCATTTGTGACCACATCGATGGACCTAGAGGGCACTATGCTAAGTGAAATAAGTCAGAGAGAGAAAGACAAACACTGTAGGATTTCATTTATATGTGGAATCTGAACAACCAGTCAAATGAATTAATAGATAGAAAAATGGATAATAAAAAGATACAAACAGGCTCATAAACACAGAAAACAAACTGGTGGTTGCCAGAGAGGAGGAGGTTAGGGGTATGGGCCACATAAATGAAGAGGATTAGGTGGTACAAACTTTCAGTTATAAGATAAATAAGTCACAGGGATGAAAAGTACAGCATAGGGGAGGTAGTCAGTAATATTGTAATAACGTTGTATGGTGACAGATGGTAACTAGACTTATTGTGGTGAGCATTTCATAATGTATATGATTGTTGAATCACTATGTTGTACATCTGAGTCTAATATAATATTGCATGTCAATTATTCTTCAATAAAAAAAGATGGGAAAGATGTATTGGTTTTCTATTGCTGCTATAACAAATTACCACAAATTTAGGGCTTAAAACAACATAAATTTGTTACCTTACAATTCTGTAGGTCAGAAGACTGGCATAGAATCTCAATGGGCTAAAATGTGGGGCAGCATTCCTCCTGGTAGCATCAAAGAAGAATTTGTTTCCTTGCCCCTTCCAGCTTCTGGAAGCTGTCCACATTCCCTGGCTCATAGCCCCCTTTCTCCTTCTTTAAAGCCAGCAACATCTAACCTCACTCTGACCCGGCTTCCATTGTCACATCATTTTCTGACCACAGCTGCTTTTAAGGACTCATGTTATTAGATTGGGTCCATCCAGATGATCTAGGATAATCTCCCATCTCAACGTTCATAACCTCAATCACATCTGTAAAGCTCCGTTTACCGTGTAAGATAACTCACAGGTTCCAGGGACTGGGATGTGGGCATATTTGGGGGAATATTATTCTGCCTATCCCAGAAAGCACTAGCAGGAATCCATTAGCATCCCTAGGGCAGAAGGGGCAAGGGAAGAAAATAGTCTTAAGGGAACACCAGGGGAGCTGGAACCCAGGAAGTGTCTAAAAGGTGCTGTAGTTAGGAGGGAGGCAACCAATGCCAGATACTGCTCTCAGGAGCAAGTGTGTGGGGGAAAAATACCCCAACCTTTCCCATCCCACCCCCATTCTCCTGCCAGTGTCTTTCATTGGGAAAAACTAACCAGAAACCATGCAGCAAAGGAGCTTGGGCAATGGAGTCTGCAGTGGTTGGCATCCCAAGACAGACAGAGAAGTGTAGGATATTCTCTATTAGTGGGGGCGGGGGCTGGGAGGAGAGTTCAGGGAAGCAAATGAGGAATAACCAGAACATATGCCCTGAGCTGGCTAAATTCAACTCACTACATTTGGGGTTATAAAAGACAAACTCTCTTCTAGCAACATCAGCTGCTATTTCAAAGTAGAATCCAAAGTGTGGGAGGGGGATTGAGGAGGAGATGTTTTTCTTAAAATTAGCAAGGAAAGATTGGGAGGGAGAAAAATCAGTACGCAGGCTACACCATATTCACTCACATCCCCCCTTCTCCTTATTTTGTCACACAGTGGAGCCAGGTAGAAATCACCAAAGCAAAAGATGGGGAGGTGGGGAGAAACTCAAGAAAGACAATGAAGACATGGCAAGAATGTACAGTAAAACCTTGCATTGCGAGTAACTTGTTTTGCGAGTGTTCCACAAGACAAGCAAGCATTTCTAATAAATTTTAACTTGATAAATGAGCGATGTCTTGCAATACGAGTAGTACGTGACACCAAACATCACATGATCACAACTGAGCCAATGATTCTCTCTCTCTCTCTCTCTCTTTCTCTGCAGGATTCTGGGTGATTGTCTCTCATGCTGGGATGCTTGGTCTCAGGCCATGGTATTCAGCAGAAATCAGTAATTTTTCAAAACGTTGGTAGATGCCCACAACAAGCACTAGTGTATTTTTTGTCACTTCAAAGCACTATGGACAACAGTCCCTTGCTTTTCCATACAAGAGTAAGCTTAGGAATGCTTTGCTTCATTCTAGCTTAGGATGCCTGTAGATATAGACCCTTTCCTCTGCTGCCTTCTTGCCAGTTCCATTAAATCCGGTCTATGACAAGAGTTTATTAATACTGTACTGTAGTCAACATCCGTGCGAGTGTATACAATGGTGCCACGCAGAAAAAGATTCCATTGAGCCAATAGATAGCAGTGATTCTGTTAGTGATAGTGAAACTCGTCCTACACAATAACCCTCTTCTCTTGTCACCCTCACACCAGCCACAAAGGTTTTCAAAGGTAAGTACAGGTTAATTTGTTTATTTTTCTTTATATTTTGTATTTTCTTTATGATTTCGTATCATATTACAGTATTATAATCATTTTTATATGAATATTTTTGGATTATAGAACAAATTATCTGAGTTTCCATTATTTCTTATGGGGAAATTCACTTTGATATACAAGTGCTTTGGATTACAAGCATGTTTCCAGAACGAATTATGCTCACAAACCAAGGTTTTATTGTAGTAGGCAACATAACATTTTTGTGGAGGGCTCCTTTGAAACAACTCTTTCTCAAAGAGGTACAAATAGCAGAAATTCTCCTTCACATTGTCAGTGTGTGAACATTTCACTTGGAGTCTGGTTCACATTAGCTTATAAAGCGCTGAGAGTCTGGGTAGCTGGAACAGGATCTTGTACTCTACAAGCTGCTAATTTACCTATGAGCTGGATTCTGTTGTGAATGTCTCTCAGAGGTAGCGCTTCTAAGACCATTACTCCCTGTCCTCTGATTTTGTTATTTTTTTGAGGATACTTGGCCCCCCTTTGATATCCACTTCATTTTACATCCAGGCTATAAATTTCTCCTTAGGCACAGTTTCTGTCTGATTTTGAAGCTTTGAAAAATCCTATCATGGCGAACTAGAAAGTAAAATTTGACAGACACTTCCAAAAGAGAGCAAAAGCTCTTCCTGTTACATATACACCATAGGTCTGAGACCATCCTCAAAGCGACTCTGGCTTTATCCAGAGTTTCCAAGGGTTTGGAACAATTCCCACATGCAGGACAGTCACTTTGAGGGGTGCCCAGCCTACAGATGCTGTTACTGAGACTGTTATACAAACAGTCCAGGAAACTCAAAGTCAAGACCAGGTCAGGCAAAGGGAAAAGAACAGACAGGGAAGCCACTCTAAATGTTGAAATCTGAAATAGAACAAAGAGACAAAAGATCTTGGTTCTAGGTCAGCCTTAGGGAAACTTGAGCAAACCTTGTAATTAGTTAGTGGCTTATTGGTTTATATCAGGGTGTCTAGCACTCAGCTCATAGAGTAGATTGCATTTATTTTGGTTGAGCATTTACTCTGTACCAGACATTGTAAGAAGCCTTTTAATCCTTCTCAGTAAACATGAAGTCCTTTCTATTGTTAGCTCCACTTTAAAGATGAAGGAGAATTTGAGGAGTTTAAGTGATTGTATCACAAATTAACACCGCTAAATGATAGAGGCAGGATCCTCAAATCCCAGAGTCTGAGGGTTTAACCATCATGCAACAAATGCAATCCAGTTAACCCTGGAAAAGATTCCTCCTGAGTTTTCAGTGGAAAAAAAATAACAAAGAAAGAAAGAAAAATCTATTGCCTAATTAGTTTGCTCACATAAACAACGGACTAATATTCCACAAGTAAAGAATTTTAAGTTTGATCTCATATGGAAAATTGAATTCGCTTGCCACAGAAATGGCACTGGTAATGAAGGAGTTGTTACAATGCTATCTTTATTTTTTTAAATGCTTTTATTGAAGTAGAATTTACATGACATAAAATACAATCATTTTTTGTGTACAATTCAACAGTTTTTGGTAAATTCACAGAGTTGTGCACCCATCACCACTATCTCATTCCAGAACATTTCGTTATCCCAAAAGCAGCCCCGGACCAAAAAGCAGTCATTCCCAATTCCTGACCCCACCCCACTCCCAACCCCTGGCAACCACTCTTCTGCTTTTGGTCTCTATGGATTTGCCTATTCTAGACATTTCACATAAAGGGAATCATACAATATGTGATATTTTACATCTGGCCTCTTTCATTTAGTATAATGTTTTGTCATGATGGAGCATGTATTGGAACTTCATCCCTTTTTATTGCCCCACAGTATTCTATTGTATGGATATACCACATTTTGTTTATCCATTCACCAGGTGATGGACATTTGGGTTGTTACCCTGATGATTAATCATGTTGAGCAGTTTTTCATATGCTCATTGACTATTTGTATAACTTCTTTGGAAAAATGTCTACTCATATCCATTGTTCATGCTTAGATTGTTTTTTTAAATTATTGTTATTATTGAGTTGCAAGAGTACGTTATATAGTCTAGATGAAATTCCTGTATTAGATATATGATTCTCCCGGTCTATCCCTTGTCTTTCATTTTCTTAATGGTGTCTTTTGGAGCATAAAAGTTTTTACTTTGAAGAAGTCTGATCCTCAGATCATAAAGATTTACTCCTATGTTTTCTTTTAAGAGTTTTATAGTTTTTCCTCTGACATTCAGGTTCACGATCCATCTTGAGTTCACTTTTGCGTATGAGATGAGGTAAAGGTCTAAATCCATTCTTTCACACGTGGTTCTCCCGTTGTCCCCATACCCTTCCTTTGATCTATAGGTCTGTCCTTATGCCAGTACCACCCAGTCTTGATTAGCTTTGCACTGAGTTTTGACATCATGAAGTATAAATTCTCCAATTATGTTCTTTCTCAAGACTATTTTGGCTATTCTGAGTCCCTTGCATTTCCATATAAATTTTAGGATCAGCTTGTCAATTTCTGTAAGAAAATAGCAAGGTGGAATTTTGGTAGGGATTGCATTGAATTTATAAGTCAGTTTGGGGGAGAATTGCCATCTTAATAGTATTGAGTCTTCCAATCCATAAACATGCAATGTCACTGCATTGATTAAGATCCTCTTTCATTTCTATCAGCAATGTTTTATAGTTATTTGTGTAGAATTCTTGCTCTTTAATCGAATTCATTTCAAAGTGTTTCCTTCCTTTTTCGGGCTATTATAAAATGGGATTGTTTCCTTAATTTAATTTTTTGTAATGTTCCTTGCTGGTAAATACAGTTAATTTTTGTATATTGAGAGTGTGTCCTGTGACATTGCTGAAGCTGTTTGTTAGGTAGCAGTAACTTTTGTAGATATCTTAACATTTTCTACATTAGCCACCTGCTAATAAGGACAATTTTACTTCTCCCTTTTCAACCTTGATGCCTTTTATTTCTTTTTCTTGCCTTATTGCACTAAGACTTCAAGTCCATGTTGAATAGGAGTAATAAGAGAAGAAATACTTGCCTTGTTTCCAATCTTTAGGGGAAAGCATTCAGTCTTGCACCATTATGATGGTAGCTGTAGGGTGCCCATACATCCTCTTTATCTGGCTGAGGAAGTTTCTTTTTACTTCCAATTTGCTGAAAATGTTTATCATCAATGGATATTGGATTTTGTCAAATACTTTTTCTGCATCTATTGAGATGATCATGTGGTTAGAAATTTATGTCTTTTTCCTTTTGAATGGAATTAGAAGGTAGTTATGCACAACTTCCACTACAATATTTGTAAGGGGAATTTATGCTATGAAATTTGCAAATAAGTTTCACTGCATAAAATATAGAGGAACTCATCAAAAAATTGTTATTTTATTCATGTCGGCCTCCTTATTGAAAAGCTATTTGACAGATAAGTGAAAATATGCTACTCAGCAAATCTCTTCAACAAATACATATAATCAGGCATCCAAACTAATTTCACATATTAAGTTTTTTTCTTCTCAGAATGTTCTACGGGGGTGGGAAGGAGGCTGATTTGGCTGTTTAATCAAGGAAGTACAAGTTTTTGCATTCAAACTGATTGAGCAAGTTGACATTAAGACTGCATTTATTTTGTATGGATTCCATTGAGTTCAGTGTAGTTTAGCAGACTTAAAAAATTATAGACCTATTAGGTAGAAATAAAAATGCAATTTCAGAAGAGATTCATACACTTTCATGCATTGAATTATACTTTAAATGTCTACAGCTTTCTTTGAAAGGCAACCTCACAATGTATCTGAATTATTAAGCATCTGTTCTATACAAGTACCTCAATTTCAAGAAGAACTATCTAGGCTGCACATGAACTATGCCCCCTAAGAAGATATGCAGTCCCTAGAATTTGAAGGTGAATATGATTTCCAGGATTAAATTGAAATTTCAGACCATGTGACCATACTCTTGCTCTCCATGATTTTTGAAAATGGATTATATTTCATAAAAGCATAATAGCAAAGATGAGAATCACTAGTCATGAGTTCATTCAACAAAAATTTACTGATCACCTACTATGAACCAATCACTATAATATGGCACTAAAAATTCAATGGTAGACAAAAGAGAAACAACCTTTGTCTTAGGAAGCTTACGTATTAATGAAGGAGGCAGATAATTGCATAAATAATTATGGTTACAATCATATATGGTAAATTCTATGAAGGAAACATAAAGAGTACTGTGGAGGGGCGCCTGAGTGGCTAAGTGTCCAACCTCGGCTCAGGTCATGATCTCAGTTCATGAGTTCGAGCCCCGCATCAGGCTCTGTGCTGACCCCTTGGAGTCTGGAACCTACTTCAGATTCTGTGTCTCCCTCTCTCTCTGCCCCTCCCCTGCCCTCTCTCTCTCTGTCTCAAAAATAAATAAATATTTAAAAAAATTTTTTTAAAGAGTGCTGTGGAGAGAATAATTAGGGGGACCCAACCTAGTCTGGAAAGGTGATGGACATACTCTCTGAGGAGCTGGCAGTTAAGTTGAAATCTAAAGCGTAAGTAGAGATTTGTCTGACATACTCTCTTCCCCTTGCTTCCATCTGCCTTAACTCTTCCATTCCCTTCTTTGCTCCTGGCTAAGGCCTATAAAGTGTAAAGGTCATGAGACAGTTCTCTCAAAGAACTGAGAGAAGGAAAGTATGACTGAAACTTTTAAGGTTGAGCTTTGAGGACCTCCAAAATATAAAGATAAGAAAGAAAAAAAGGAGTCAGGAAAAGTGACTATGAAGGAGCAGCCAAAGAGAATCTGGTGCCATTGAAGCCAAGAGAGTAGACTATTTCAAGAAGGAAGAAAGATAGATTATATTGCATGCTACTGAAATATCAATTAAGATAGAGTTGAAAAGTATTCATTGGGTTTAGCAATATGGAAGACATTGGCGATCTGATCAAAGGCAGTTTTGGTAGATGGTAATCAGGCAAAATGCCAGAGGGGAGTGGATTGAAGAGTGAATTAGTCACTAAGGTAGATAGTGCTGTTATAAAAAATACACTCCAAAATTTCACTGGTTTAGCATATAAGACTTTATTTCTTATGTAATGTGTACTGTGAAGATCAGCAGGGATTTCTGCAATAGTCACTTGATTACCAAGGGTGACAGAAGTTCCATCATACTAAAATTGGACTATCTATAATACGCATCTGCCTCAGTAGTTGTTGTAGGGGAAGAAAGCATGGAGACTCATGTATGTACTCACTCTTAAGTTTTTAGGTCCATTGGCTACACCACTCACATGGTCCCATACTGCAAAGAAGCCAGAAAATAAAGCTTTCCATGTGCCAAGGAAAAAGAGAACCAGACACTGGTGAGCCCTAGTAATATCGCAATAACAACAATAACAAATAAGAAATAATGAAACAGAGACAATGAGTGTAGGCCACCATTTTAGGAAGCTTAGTTAAGAAAGGAAAAGAAAAGAAGAGAAAAAAGGAAAGGAAAGGAAAGGAAAGGAAAGGAAAGGAAAGGAAAGGAAAGGAAAATATAGAATGAGAGCTAGACAGGGATAGGATGCCCCGGGAGTTGGGGGTGGGGTGGGGATGTCCTTATGTGTCTGTATATGCTTGGATAGCATTGCCTAAATCAAGTTCAATGTTTAAGAATAATCCAGCAGCAGAAGTGATAGACTAAAGACACGAGAGAGAAAAGAAAAATAATGAAATGAGGTTCCCTCGGAAGGCAGGAATCCAGAGGACAGTGGAGGGTTTGGCCTTGGATACAAGGAGGAGCACTTGGGCCATTGTAAAAGGAAGAAAAATGAGCAATGAGTTAAGATGCAAGTAGATTTTGAAATTCGATGGCCAGAGATTAAAGGAGGTCTCTTCCAATGGTGTTCATATGTTCTCTGTGAAGTGTGAAGTAGGTATCCCGTAAGAACAAGAGGAGTGTGGGGGTGGAAGAGATAGAACAGGTGTGAAATAGTGATTTCAGAGGTGGTAGATGAGCCTTGCTGGGCAGTGCTTCAAGGCTGGTTGGCAATGGTGGTCATAAGTTTATGGTAATAATTCAGTCATCTGTGAAATTCCTCCTGCAATGGTGGACTTCACAACTGACCCTTATGGAGGTGACAAATGATCAGGTTCACCCAAGAAATAGTTTTGCCAAGTGATACGGGCTGAAGGAAAAGGGGAGATGGTGGCTAAGAATATTTACGAGGCAATGATTTTAAGTTTATTTATTTTGAGAAAGAGAGAGAGACAGAGAGAGAGAGAGTGAGTAGAAGAGGGGCACAGAGAGAAGGACAGAATCCCAAGCAGGCTCCACACTGTCAGTGCAGAGCCCAACACAGGGCTCGATCTCAAGAACTGTGAGATCATGACCTGAGCCAAAACCAGGAGTTGGATGCTTAACCGACTGAGCCAACCAGGTGCCCCTATGAGGGAATGATTTAAATGATGAGAATGATTTAATCTATGTCAGATAAAGAAGGAAGTGAGACTGATTGGGAGGAGGGTGCCATATGGGGAAAAGTGGTAAAGTCAATGGAGTGAGGGACTTATAAACTGTTATAGTGAGTATGTTTGAGCAGAAAGCTGGAAAGGCAGGGAGAGAGCGGATAGAGTTCAAAGAGTAAATGCTGTGATGGTGTGGTTTTCAATGATGATGGTGTCCATTGTGACCATGGAATTGAGTGGCTGATAGTGGGTGGCGGAGAAAGCCATTGAATATGAAGAGGTCAAAGAACTGAGCAGCCAGGGTGTTGGGCCGGGTGCTCCGTGGGACATTTAATTTACCTCCAGAATAATAAGGATGAAAACTGTGACATAGGGACTCCAATTTTTAATAAATGAGGAGGAGAGTACATAGGAGGTTAAATGATGATTCTAAGGGGGTAAAAAAGGAGAGGATAATGCACCCTCAAAATAGATGGGGAAGGAGCAACGGTCTAAAAGTGACAAATGAATCTGAGAGTACTTTAATTAAGCTCTTCTGAAGAAGCGTAGATCCTATTCAATCTGTAAAATGTCAAGATTCACATCAACTTTCTCAGAAACTGATTAATGACCAGCACTTGACCTAGAAATATATACATTTGTATGAATAAAGTTGATTAAACTACTTTGGGACTGCTTTGGTATTTATATAAAAAGCCACATTTTTTTTTCTATAGCTAAGAATTGAGGCTTCACTGTTGTTAAATTCCTTGCCTGAACTAGGTCTCACTCAAGAAAGATATCAGAATACAAGGAATGCCCTTCAGCTTTTTTTAATCTATAAGTAAATAATTCCCAGAACATTTACCCTTTAAACATTAGAAACACAGTACTTGGTTCTAACCTTACAATTAGACATCGGGCCCCAATTTGTGGAGACTCTTAACACTATTTATCTACACCCCTCGGGCTAGTCTTGTGAAGTCTTTTTTCCCCTTTGTTGTTCCTCTTGCCCAATAAGAAGATGGAGTTGGATGAGGGTAAAAAGTGGTAGATAGTTAAAACTTCCACAAGGTTCTCTCTGTTCTCTAGAGCTGGTCTAAGCTTGCCTATAGTTAATTATTCATAATTATTATTTCCTTTACCTATAAGAGCTTCTACATCAATAAGCTCTCTCTCTTCCAGTTAAACCCTTCTGAGGGCATCACTTGTTCCCTGCTGGGACCTGGACTCTGGCCTTACTAAAGAACTCAGATTGTGTTCACTGTTCTCCAAACTCTACTGATCCAGACGGTTGGGGGCTTGGGGAAGCAGTAATGACAAGTCAAAATGTTCTCCACGGAGCACTGGTTCGGGGGTACACCCTAGCAAACCTGCCACACCAAGTGCCCCTTAAACCTCATAAGGAACTGAGCATGTGTACCCACAGACTGGTCTTCCTTATGTAGTTGTGACGCCATTACCCATGGTGAGGCCTGCTCATCACTATACACACAGTGGGCGAAGGAGCAAGATGGCACCAGTGGCGTAGAATTACAAGATGGCAGATCATGGTGACATGGTTTGCGAAAGCCGGTTTTTGCAACCATACACACATGGTGGTGTTTTAGGGTGATATACCTTGGGAGCATGAGGGGCTTAGTCCTCTAACCTGACCAAATCTCTCTCAGAAGAGACAGAATATTCCATTACCACAAACCCACATCAAGTCTCCTGCCAGACACCAGAGAAACTCAAACATTTCTGCTCACCAAACATCTCTCCTCAGCCCACTAATCTCCTGGTATGCTCTGCTGGGGATGAAGCCTTTCTGTTTATCACGGGAAAGCCATGGCTTTTACAAGATTTATGAGTCAGAGAGTTCATTTTCACAGAGCATTCAAACCAGTCCTTTGTGAGATGTTGCAAGCTCTTTGAGAAGCTATTAAATGTTATCGGGGGGAAATAGGCAGGTATGGCCAATTGCATCCGGGAAACACTGTGTTAAACAAAAGGAACCAGTTTTCTGCAGAAATGCTCAGGAGGTTTGCTCTGCTACTGTGCGTCCACAGGGTTTACCATTCTGCAGATAACAGGGAAACTTTTTTTTTTTTTTCCCAAAAACACACCCATGGCACATTGGGCAACACTCTCTTCTGGTTGGGAACATTGTGGATGTTGGGGAATGGAAAGGGGGTTGCTACTGAAATGAGCAAGACAGTGAGCAGGTTTTCAAAGGAAGGGGTTCAGTCCTTCGGGAGCCCCTGGCTCTGGCTGAACCAGAAGCAGGAGTCACCATAAAGCTAGCTGAATTGCATGGCTTATTGAATTCACTGGGAACACTTCATTTGAAATTTGGCAACATCCCTGATTGTCAGAGGTTTTTAATCTGATACAAAAGGTTACAGAGGAACGATGTGGCCCCAGTCTGGCAGCCCATGGAAGGCTTTTTAATTAACTTTAAAAGGTCTGTGTGAGCCCTGCACATGGGCAGGGATATATAAAACACCCACACTCATCACTGGAGTAGGAGAAACACTGGAGATACTCCAAACTCATTTCACTCACATTTTTAGAGACAGCGCATTTCTTGTTTCGAAAGTCAAGCTTGCAAATGATTCCGTTTAAAAAAATAAAATAAAGTCTTACCAACAACATGAGGCACAGGGTCGGTGAGGCTTTTATTCCAATTATTTGTACTTTCAGAAGTAAACCCACACTGAGCTTTCGTTCTTGAAAAGGAGAAGGTACCTCCGTGTGGGGGTGACACAGGCAAGAGAAGATCCTCACGGGAGAGATTATAAATGATGACATTGGAACGGAGTGACCTTAATAAATAAATCCACTCGGTGAAGAGAAAACAGCAGGAAGTCATTCTGAGCAAAGCTCAGGGACTCTTTGGCAAGGCAGTGTGACCTGGCATGGTGACATTCAGGCAGAAAAAATGGCACAGTGACCCCAGGTGGGCCGTGCTCTCTCCCTGTCACCTTAGATGGACAGAGTCCAGTTTGAAGGATATTTTCCCCACCTGATCCCTCCACCTCCAGAATGCCAGTGTAGACACTCAACAAACTGTCATTGAGGGTGGATGTGGGGGACTACCAGGTGCAAAAGAGTTCCTTCTGGAAAGCCATCTAATCCAAAATTCCCAACAGTGGGGCAATGGGTGCCATGGCGGGGTGGGGTGGCGATTTGGATGAGAAACCATGAATTCATTTGAGGACTGGTTTAAAAAATAAATCTATTGGAGTGCCTGGGTGGCTCAGTCAGTTAAGTGTCTGACTCTTAATTTTGGTTCAGGTCATGATCTCATGGTTCCTGAGTTCCAGCCCTCTCACTAACAGCGCAGAGCTCACTTGGGACATGCATGCACGCGCATGCCTCCCCCTCACCCTGCTCTCCTCCTCTCCCAAAATAAATAAATAAACATGTAAAAACCATGTATCTCAGACATATATGGGCTATTGATTTTTTCTAAATCATCGGTAGATGCTGTTGTAATGAGTAAAATCCAAAGCCTAAGTAACTAAACCAAGTAATGTTTTTGAATGATCATATTTGTTATATATTTTCTTAGTCAATGGGTCCTAAAAGAAAAACCAGAGCAGTAGTTTCCCTAAATATCTGGATTTTAAAAAAGGCTTCTCATACCCCAGAAGGCTGAGAATTGCTAGTCTCATCCCATGTTGGTTTTTAGCCAAATCTGCTCTGAAACTGCCACACACAGGCTTTCTTGAACATCCCTCAAAAGGGGACTTCTCCATGGCCAAGGGTAGGGTGCACCATTCCATGTTGAATTGTTCAGCATTGATCGTACTGAACGAACACCCAGAATTCAGTCATTGCAAATTCCATTGGAATTAAATTTCACAGGTTTCCTGAAAACCTGTGGACAGAGGATCACAGTCCAAGGGGGCGTCTGGAAATGCATGGAAAGAGTAAGCCTGCTTGCTATGGGGAAACCTGAGACTACGTTCCAAGTACTTCCCAGGGCTGATCAGAGAAGTGGCCTCTGCACCTAATGCACTAAATAAATCATCGTTTCTGGCAAACTGGTTATGAAAGAGTGTGCTGAGGACTGCTGCTTCTAAGCAGAGGTGGTTTTTGTTTAACTTGAATCAAGACATTTAGTGCTGACACAGGAAAGTCCGAACCTGCACATCAGCAGGCCCCCTTCATAACCACTTGAAGCTCTCCCGTACTTATTACCAGCCCAGCTCTCCAGCACCGACTGTTATTTGCCTTGATGCAAAGAACTGCCTGATTTATTAGCTTGGCTGAAATGATCCATCCTGAGAGCCTTACTAATCTTCTTACATAACCAAAAGGAAAGGGTTGCCATGAAGACACCACATTACAATTTTTCCAAGGGGTTACTTGTGATAGCAAAGTGCTCAGGCCTAAAGTTAGGGGAACGTGAATTAAAGCCACACATGATGAAAGCCACAGGCAAGGACCAGCTTGGCCCACCATCTATAATTCCTTCTACTGGGCTCAGGGCTTGCGTTGTTGGGCGTGGCTTCAGAAGGCTCTGGACACTTTCTGAAACCAAGGGTTCAGGACGCCTGGGTGGCTCAGTCATTTAAGCCTCCGACTCTTGATCTTGGCTCATGTCATGATCTCATGGTTGTGAGTTCAAGCCCCACGTGGAGCCCTCCCCTACCCCACCCCACTGTTGACAGTGAGGAGCCTGCTTGGGATTCTCTCTGCCCCTCCCCGACTTGTGGGCTCTCTCTCTCTCTCTCTCTCAAAATAAATAAGTAAACATTTAAAAAAACCAAGGGTTTGTAAGCAGAAGACCCAAGTTCCACCTTCCACTCAGGGTTCCTTGCGTCCTTAAAACTGCAGCCCAACTTTACTTAGGTTTATGTATTAGAAATAAATTTTACAAACATATACCACACAAACAGATGTACAGATACAGGTCTAGATAAACTTATAAACATATGTAGTAAATAAAACGGGCCCAATCCTAAGTACCACCATCACTTTAAACGCCGATGCAAATGATTCCACTTTTCAAAATGCAGCTGGGATTTTGCTGCTCGACTGCAGAAGGTTTAGAAATAAAGCTCCCAGGTCACACAGCATTGTCTCCGCACACAAGTCTAGAGCAGATGTCCAGCAGATGCCCACCTCAGGGCATGTGTTTGATCCTGCTGATGCTCTGCCTGGGACTTCCACTCCCCTAATTATCTGCACCTTTCACTCCCTCCTCTCCATCAAAACACGCTGCTAATGTCACTTCAGCGAAGCCTCCCCGAGCCTGCTATTTAAAACTGCAAGCCCTTCCCACCATCCAGAGCGCCCTCTCCCCACCTCTTCTGCTTTATTTTCCTCCAGAGCACTTAGTATCTTCTCGTGTGCTATGTCACTGACTTACTGTTTCATGATGATTTTCTCAACCGACCCCACTTGGTATCACACACACACACACACACACACACACACACACACACACACACACTGGAAGTCAAGCTCCAGGAGGACTAGACTTGTCTGTTTCACTCACTGCTCTACCCTAAGCATCTGTAAAGAGGGCTTGGCACGTTGTAGATGATCAGTTAGTGTCTGTGGGGTGGGGAGGAGAGAAGTAGGCAGCCGCAGACGGCAGAACACAAAAGATGAAAAGGTACCTTCTAAGAGGTTTGAAAGTCTTTAAATTTTGTCCTCAGATTATGCCCAACCAACACAGGCACTAACAAAGGAAATGCTTGTTGAATAACTTTCCACTTTGTGCCAGGCTTAGCTGGAGCAAAATTTGTGAATTAGATCTATGGCTTGGTTGCCAAAATCACAGGGACAAGCAAATGATCTGGAATTAGACAGGGAGCTCTTAGACTCTCGCTCACATCAGAATCCCTTGGGGGGATCTTGTCAAAGCAGAATGCTGGGCTCCACTCCCCAGGGTTCCTGATTCAGTAGATTTGAGAGTGGCCAGAGAATTTCTATTTCTATTTCTTTTTTTTTAAGTTTATTTGCTTATTTTGAGAGAGACAGATAACAGGGTTGAAGCAGAGAGAGAGAGAGAGAGAGAGAGAGAGAGAGAATCACAAGCAGGCTCCACACTGTCAGCGCAGAACCCAATGTGGGGCTCTAACTCACAAACTGTGAGATCATGACCTGAGCTGAAACCAAGAGTCAGACCATTAAGCGACTGAGCCACCCAGGCACCCTGAGAATTTCTATTTCTAACCAGTCCCCCAGGTAATGCTGATGCCGCTGGTTTGGGGATGATGCTTTGAGATCCACCGGCCTACACATTTCATAGTGAACACAGACCAGATGTGGATGTTTTCTCATTGGTTTTCTCCTGTGTATTCTTCTTTCATTTTTTTGGTAACCAATCTTCTCTCCTTTCAATTCCTGAAGGTCAACACACCTTAACACAGTTTGGATGTCCTAAGACTTCATATCAGTACCTTTAGCTCGATGCAGAGGCACAGCAGGCAAATAAATAAGAGACATTTCAATGGGTCTCCTTTTGATTTTTCTGCATCCTTTCTTTCCACTGCCAGTTCTGTGCCATACACACACACGCACGCACGCACACACAGTGTGAAATGATCTAGTTTGCCCTGGAAATCCCCCCTATATAGTAGGAGCTCCTCTGACTCCCGTCTGGGAAAGATGCTAGTGTTCTTTCCCCCGAGTAGCAGACACTTTGAGTGCCCCACACCACAAACCCTCACTCACCTATGATTTTGGCTGAACTATAGTGGATAGTGCCCTTGCAAGCTGCCAAGCATCCTACCTCAAGTATCTGTGGGCCTCTTTGATTTTCTGTAGTCAAGTGCTCCCAGAAACCCTGAGAAATGGCTCAGTCTGGGCACAGGACAACCAGAAGTCTGGGGGATTAGTGTCCTAGGGACAATCTTTTAATTGGGGGCATAGGGATAAATACCCCAGCTTTTGGTGAGACAAACCTGAGCAAGATTCTACATGTTCCTCAGATGTCTCCAGAGGGGTTAATCCCCAGGTACCCACAGCCATGACCACCTCGATCATGTACCTCTTATTGGCTTGTTTTCCTTCTCTGTTTCTCTCTCTTGCTCCCTCACTCCTTATACGCAGGGTCACCTCCCTAGTGAACTACCTGCACCCATGTTCTCAGGCTTGCTTTCTGGGAACCCAATCAAAAGATCCTGTCTCAGGTTGGGTTCCCTGGAAACTGACTCTGAGACCAAGAGTCATGTACAAATGGTTCAATGGGGAGAGACCTCAGGAGATACACCTCTAAGGGGATGAGGAACACAACAGAAATCTCAGCCAGTCCTAATGAAGCTCTGGGGAACTGGGACGGCCCCTCAGAGTTTTCCCAGATCAACGCAGGGGGCTCAATCAGTCATTAGCCCAAGGCCACCACCGGGAGGTGGCCTCACCTTGGGGGAGGAAGTCCACTGAAGCCCACAGAAGGTTTCCAGGGAGGGACTCATCTCTGAGCCATCCACAGCCCGTTCTCCCAGCAGCTGGGGTAGGAGTGCATTGGTCCTAAAAAGGGGGTCTGGACCAAGCACAAGGGATCCCCTGAAACACTGCTTTGTCACCCCTTCTCGGCAATTCTCAACAGCCCTACAAGTGTAATCATCTCTGTCCGTCTCCTACAGCCAGCCTTGACTTGGAGAGGGAACTTCCCTGCATACTCCGCCTTTAGAAAAAAATAAGTTACATTTGGCATACTGAGTAAATATAATTAAAGAAACCTAAAATCGCAAGTGTAAAAATTGGCTACAAGGTGCTAAACTTAAGTGCACGCATATAATTAAATTCCATCAACGATGTGATGTTATATTCAAAACATCCTTTCTCAGAAGGGTTTTTTCTTCTAAGCTGTAGTGTTTGGGGTTGTAGACATTTTATTTCACACATAGAGTGAAGACAAAAGAGTCTGTCAAGGCACTTGTTATAAAAGGGCAATTAAAACATCCTGGATCCGGTATAACTAACGGGTGAGAGCCTTAGTGCTCCTGAAAGTACTTCGCTAATTACAGTCTCATTTACTGGCAGACCCAAAAAAGAAAAAAAAAAAAAAATAAGCAGCCTACCTCATTTTCCAAATTTGAATAAAGAGCATTAGGTACTTAAGAGTTCTCTTCTAGGAGCAACAAAGTGTGGCCGCCTGCATCTCACATTCTGTTAAGGAAACCTCCACAGTCACTGTCCTCTCTGGAAGGGAAGAGCGACCCTGACTCCCTCAAACGTCTGTCCTTCCTAGGATCGAGGTATGTGAGCTACTTCCTTGTTTTTGAAAAGCCCTCCCTCATTAATTGAGCTTTTACTTGGAATCCTAGTAGATTCAAGTGCAATGTTAGGAAATGATACAGAGAAATGCTGTGTACACTTTGCCCAGTTTCCCCCAATGCTAGGTTCCTGTGACTTCCACCACAGTCAAGATACAGAACAGTCCATCACCACAAGGATCCCCTTTGTTGCCCTTTTATGATCCCATCCACCTCCTTCTAGCCCCTTCCACCATAGTCTCTCCCCCGACACACCCAGGTCCTTAACTACTGGCACCTGGAAACCACTAATCTGTTCTTTCTAAAATTGTGTGATTTCTGGGGCGCCTGGGTGGCTCAGTCGGTTAAGCATCCAACTTTGGCTCAGGTCACAATCTCGAGGTTCATGGGTTCAAGCCCCACGTCAGGCTCTGTGCTGACAGCTCAGAGCCCGGAGCCTGCTTCACATTCTGTGTCTCCCTCTCTTTCTGGCCCCTCCCCGACTTGCACTCTTCCTCTCTCTCTCTCAAAAATAAACATAAAAAAATAAAATTTTGTCATTTCAAAAATGTTATGTACATAGAATCACATAGCATGTAACATTTTGGGATTGGCTTTTTTCACTCAACCTAATTTTCTGGAGAGTCATCCAAGTTATATCTATAGTTCATTCATTTTTAATATTGACTGCTGCGTGGCACCCTGTGGTATGGACATGCTACAGAATATTTAACTATTCCCCAGTTGAAAGACATCTGGGGTGTTTCTAGTTTGGGGCTATTACAAAGAAAGCTGCTATGAACATTCGTGTACAGGTTTTCAAGTGAACCTAAGTTTTCTTGTCTCTGGGATAAGTACCCAAGGGTACAATCCCCGGGTCATATGGGAGTTGCCTATTTAGTTTTTTAAGAAACTGCCAAACTGTTTTCCAGAGTCACTATGCCATTTTACATTCCCACCAGCAGTGTATGCGACGTCTAGTTTCTCCACATCCTCATCAGCATTTGGTATCATCACTATTTTTTATTTTAGCCCTTCTGATAAGTGTGTAGTGATATTTTACTGCGGATTTAATCTGCACTTCCCAGAGGGCTAATGTTATAAACATCTTTTCATGTATGTACTCACCATCTGTATATCCTCCTCTTTGAAAATGTCTATTTTTTTTTGCGGAGATTTTCTACTTTTTCATTTATGTGATGCTGGGTGGGGAGGGGTATCCCCCAGGCCAGGCAGGCAGGTAGGTGTCTGTGGGTTGGGGAAGAGAGTCTTAGGCCCATGGGCACGAAGACACTTTCTGGCCTGTGGGGCCACTTATGTTGGGATCTCTCTAGCTGGTGCTGCCTGCTTAGATATCTCTCAAGTATCTCTTGGGAGAGGAGAGGAGTCTCAGCCTGGGCAAGAAAGCAGAGCACTTCCCCTACCACTTACTGCTAGTAGTGTTCTCCATTGACCAGCCCCCGCACCCCCTACCTTACTGGTGGTACTGGGCTTGCCTGGTGTTGCCAATAGGACTTCCATCTGATCCAGAAGAAAAGTAAGCCCATCTTGGTGGTCTTCTGTTGCCAGGTTAGGGGTCAGGAAACCCCAGGCCTGGTCATCTTCTTCTGTTGAGTGAGCATGACATAGGACCCCTGAGGCTGTGCTGGCATTTTAATTCTGGGGTCCCAAACCAGTTTACCTTTCTTTTACCACTTTCAAGACTCCCCCCTTGGCTGCCTTTTGAATTATATTTCCAGGATTTATAATCATAGTTAGCTAGGAAGAGCAGGGAGAAATGTGTCTATACCATCTTGTCTGGACTGGAAGTCAGAGATGTTCTTTTGAGTTTGTATTTCAGCTCAGTTACAGCTTAGTGTCACCTTCTGCCATGTTTAGAGAGAAAAGAGAGGTAATTTTTCACCCAAGCTGGCTCTTCTATGATCTTAGATGTTGTTCCCAGACATTACTCATGGAAGTTTGGAAGAAGGCAAATTCTCTCATAGACTCCAAAAATTTTACAGAGTCCATGGAATCTGAGAGATGATGTAGGCCCACAGTTTTAAACATTCTTACTCATGAAACACTTTCTTCTTCAAATAAACTGCAATAGGGAAGGTCAACATTTTCACATTTAGTCAAGCTATCTGGGCGATGTAAGAGTGGAGACTCAGCCCCCTTCACTGTATCCTCCCCTCTCCCCCAACCAACAGATTCAGAATCTAAAGGATTTAGGGAGAACAGTTCAAAAAGATCTATCTAGGGGTGCTTGGGTGGCTCAATCAGTTGGATCTCTGACTCTTGATTTCAGCTCAGGTCATGATTTTACGGTTCATGAGTTCAACCCCGCATGAGTTCAAGCAGTACAGAGCCTGCTTGAGATTTTCTGTCTCCCTCTCTCTCTCTCTCTGCCCCTCCCCTGCTCACTCTCCATCTCTCTCTCAAAATAAATAAATAAACACTTTTAAAAAAAGATTCTTTAAAAAAAAAGACCTATCTAGTCCAACTCCTTCTTTTCATAAATGAGGACTCTGAAGTCCAGAGAGGGGCTATAATTAGCTTGAAGTAACAACAAATTAGTGGCAGAGCTGGTATTAAAATCTAAGTCTCCTGAGCCAGCAAGTCTAATCCTAGCTATTTACCCAAAAGAAATAAAAACATATGTTCATCCAAACACTTGTACATGAATGTTCATAGCGGCTTTATTCAAAATAGCCAAAAGCCAGAGGCAATCCTTGGGCACATGAACACATGAATGGATGAACCAATTATGTCCACACAGTGGAATACTACTCAGCAATAAAAAGCAACGTGCTATTAATGCACACTACAACATGGGTGAATCTCAAAAGCATCATTTGTGGTTGGAGACTAGCCAGACACAAAAACAATCCATATGGTAGGACTCCATTTGCATAAAGATCTTAAATTGACCTTGACAGTTACATTTTGGGACTTTGCCATAACACTCACAACCTAAAATATTTAGTTTACAGAATTACTTTATTGAAGCTAAGGTGACCTCAGGATCCCAACGTATGCTGGACAATCCTGCGCTGTACTCCTAGTTTCCATGTTTGTAAAACGGAGCAGCTGCTCTAGATGGCTTCTATGGCCCTGTCATGCACTAAAACTATAAGATTATAATGCATGGGAGGAGACAGTGGGTGTTGCCAAATAACCAGGAACTTGGCTGGAAATATATTACAGGCATAAGACTGGAAGTACTGGTGCCCACTTGAAGGACACCAAGAGAGACTCTGAGAGTTAGGCTCTCTAAAGAGAAAAGCAACCCAACCATAATTTTCCATCCCTACTTACCATCAACAGGGCAGGGTGCTCTGTGTCCCTGTTCTGTCCACAGGGAATTGGACCAGTGCCTGGTAAGAGCGGAGGGCAACCATATATGGGCTGAGAAAGAAATCCAGGGCACCCTGAGTAGGGGGACCCTCCTGGGCAAAGAACTCACTCAAATCCTCTCTCTGTCTATCCAATTCCTGTTCTGGAACTTCAGCAAGAATGAGGTATGTTCCTCTGCTCATGGCTAGGGCCCAAGCCGGTTAGGACTATTCTCCAGTTTACCAGTGAAGCCCACAGCTGATCCCTCAGCCCAGAGAACTCAGCCTTCACAGAATGAGGTTGCTGAAGGGGCAAATTCTTCCTCCACCACAAATTCCTCTGTATCCTCAGTCACAGATTATTTTGGTAATGGGTATTTATTGTAGCCTTTCCCTGGGAGCCTTAGAAATTTAACCAGCCAGCCTGGAAACGCCTAGAATCAGAGGAGAAATTTTCCCTTCAGCAGGTCCAGAAAAATAGAAAAGTATAAGGGTGAACTGAGGGCTGGCCGATAGACACAATGCTCTAGAAACCCTCTGCTGACTTTAAAAGACAAGCAAGGCCTTCATCTCTCTTCCATACTTCATTCCTATTAGAAAGATGTTTGAAAATCAAGACCTTTATTTCATTCCACGCACAAGGGTGAGTACTGATGTGCCTGGCAAATTTCAAGACTCTCAATGGATCCTATTTTCTAGCTGATGGAATCACTGTGTATTAAAAGGTCTCCTGTTTCTTACCCCACTCAGAAGATGGGACACATTAAGACTAACTCTGCTGGGAGGGTGGCAGGGGAAGGAGAGCAGGCCACTGAGTTCTCTCTCCTGTCTACAGCAGGACATTGTGTCTCCTGTGTCTCATTTTCTGTAACTTCTCTGCCCTCACTCTAGGCCAAACACACCCCACCGCTCACTTGGACTATACAATGCACTCAGTGGGTTATGGGCGGGGGGGCGGAGAACAGAGGGGAAAAGAGGAAGTGAGGAGATCAGAGTGATTTTTTTAAAATAAATTGTATCATGTCTGGCCCATGATAGCCTCTAAAAGCCAACATTGCTGGCTTCCTAATCTCCTTTGATTATTAATAATTGAGGATTTTACCCTATTCAGTCTTTTCAGTTGCAAGGTTGGCTAAGTTCAACCCAAAGGGCTTTGCAGAGTTGAAGGAAAAACTGAACCAGCAGGGCTTAGGGAGGGCAGGAGATTCAGTGGCTTTAGGAATCTCAGAAACTTATAGAAAACCTCTTCACATGGACACATCAGAATGATGGCCCTGAATGTTCTCCATCCTTGGTCATTTTGTTTTAAGATTCAGATCCTCGGGGCAACATGGGTGGCTCAGTCAGTTAAGTGTCCCTCAGTCGGTTAATTTTGACCCAGGTCATGATGTCACAGTTCGTGAGTTCGAGCCCCACCTCAAGCTCTGTGCTGACAGTGAGGAGCCTTCTTGGGATTCTCTCTCCCTCTCTCTCTGCTCCTCCCCCACTCATGCTGTCTCTCTCTCTCTCTCTCTCTCTCTCAAAATAAATAAACTTAAAAAAAAAAGATTCAGGGGTGCCTGAGTGGCTCAGTCGGTTAAGCATACAACTTCAGCTCAGGTCATGATCTCGCAGTTCATGGGTTCAAGTCCCGCATTGGGCTCTGTGCCGACAGCTCAAAGCCTAGAGCCTGCTTCAGATTCTGTGTCTCCCTCTCTCTCTGCCCCTCCCCCACTCTCTCTCTCTCTCTCTCTCTCTCTCTCTCTCTCTCTCAAAAATAAACCTTAAAAAAAAAAGATTCATATCCTCAAGACCTGCACTCTGACTGGACTGCCTTATGTGATGTCCCTGCCCCGCGGCCATAAATAATGAGGGAAGAGCCTGGGTCTGCTTATCAAAGGGGAAATATCATCCTCATATTTATCATAGTCTCAAAGGCCCTGCCCCAAAGCCCAGCCACTTGATGTGCCACAGGCTCCAGGTCCCCTACCAAGGCCAGTGCCTGCAATTCCTCAAAACTCTTCTTGACTCCAGACCTCACACTTACTACTCCCTCTGCCTGGGACACACAGCATCCTAATTTTCACCTGGCTGGCTCCCGCTCACCTCCAAGGTCTCAGAGTGGCCATCCCATGAACCTTCCCCTCTACCTCCAGTCTAAATTAGATCCTTTCCTTGTTCGTCTGAGCACATGTTCTAATTTATTCTTTCACTCTGTGCTACTCTAAGGTCTGTCTCTCCACCAGGCTATAAACTCCATGACAACAGGCTCCACATCTGTTTGGTCCTCAGCTCTTTCCCTACTTCCCAGCAGGCCCATAGCACTCAGCATGTATTTGGGTTTTTTTTAATTATTATTATTGAGAGAGAGAAAGAAAGAGATGGGAGGGGCAGAGAGAGAGGGGAACAGAGAATCCAAAGCAGGCTCTGCACTGACAGCAGTGAGCCTGATGTGGGGCTCTATCTCATGAACCACAGGATCATGACCTGACCCAAAGTCAGACACTTAACCAACTGAGCTATGCAGGCTCCCCTCAGCACGTATTTGTTAAGGAACATAAAGGAAAGAGAATTTTCCTTTCTTCCTCTGGTATTGCAGGTGGGAGTCAGAACGCCCTTCACCTTTGAGGAGTAAGACTGTAGTTTGGACGAAGACCCTTCAGGCCTCTAGCTAGCTCCCTGAAGTCTGGTGTAGTTCAACAGAGTTCAGAGTTAAGGTTTGGAGACAAAGCCACAGCTCACAAGAAAATACTGCTTTACCATTCCTTGGCAGTCTTTCTCCTGGGCGTATAATTTCTCCAGGCATCTCACGAGTAGGAGTAAGAGATCATGGTAGGATCGAAGTATTAAATTCCCAATGTCATCTCATAACATTCCAAATCATCATAATTTCAATCATCTGTCTCTGAACATTTTTATTTTAAACATAAAAATAAAGAAGCCCTGAAGATGAAAGGTTCGGCACAGGGAATATAGCCAATGGTGTTGCAATGGCGTTGCATGGTGACAGGCAGTAGCTACACTTGTGGGGAGCAAAGCATAATGTGTAGAGTTGATGAACCACTATGTTGTATACCTGAAACCAATGTAACATTGTGTGTCAGCTATATTCAAATTAAAAAATTAAAATAAACGTTGAGCAACCGACTTCGGCTCAGGTCACGATCTCACGGTTTGTGAGTTCAAGTCCTGCGTCGGGCTCTGGGCTGATGGCTCGGAGCCTGGAGCCTGCTTCGGATTCTGTGTCTCCCTCTCTCTCTGCCCTTCCCCCACTTGTGCTCTGTCTCTCCCTGTCTCAGAAATAAATAAACATTTTTTAAAAATATTTTAGGGGCGCCTGGGTGGCACAGTCGGTTAAGCGTCCGACTTCAGCCAGGTCACGATCTCGCGGTCCGTGAGTTTGAGCCCCGC
>NC_064817.1:35395385-35432271 GCF_023721935.1 Panthera uncia | reverse complement strand
CCTGGCTGAAGTCGGACGCTTAACCGACTGTGCCAGGTCACGATCTCGCGGTCCGTGAGTTTGAGCCCCGCGTCAGGCTCTGGGCTGATGGCTCGGAGCCTGGAGCCTGTTTCCGATTCTGTGTCTCCCTCTCTCTCTGCCCCTCCCCCGTTCATGCTCTGTCTCTCTCTGTCCCAAAAATAAATAAAAAACGTTGAAAAAAAAAATTAAAAAATAAAAATATTTTAAAAAAATAATAAAGACAGTGCAAGTGTCATGGTTAGGTTGTTGGCCTCCGCACCAGATTGCTCTCGAGTCCTGACTCAGTTACCTAACTGCGAGACCTGAATACTTTACTTAAGCTCTCTGTACCCCAGCTTCTTTCATTCTAAAATGAGACTAAGGGATTGTTGCAATGTCCACATTGTGGAGTGAATATATAGGACTTAAGATGTGGGTTGGGCCCTGGGAAATAGCAATACATGTCAGTTAGCCATTATCGTGTACCTAAGGTGGTGTGCATGGTCATGTGTGTAGCAGGGTGCCTTAACAAGTTTGGGGATCTGTTAAGGTAAGCTGGAAGGTAGTTTGAGGTAGATGAGAGTTGCTGAACCTTTCTGCCTTAGAAATTAGTAGAAATGTGGGTGTTCAGAGGCTGGACACCAGAGAGGTATCCAGAGATAAGAGATCATCCAAGGTAAGGAGCAGCCACTGGGAATTTCTCACTGGCCACAACAGTTGTAAGAATGTGGATTTGTGAGAGTTAATTTTAAATCATCTGCTGTAGTGGCTGACACCCTCAAAAGGCTACTACAGAGAATTTCTTTGGGTAGATGACGGTTTGGGGACATTGAGGAAAGAGAGACCTTTTCCTTTGGGGATCGAAATGGAAGGGTCAGAGAGGGCAACAGCCATAGAACTTGGAACAATAGTCAGGATCCCAGGGCTGGAGCAGTGTCTTCGACTCAGGAAAAAGTAAGCTTCTCCCTCACAAATGGGCTGTTGGGCTTCCAGCCGTATGCAGAGTCACCAGTATACTTTGATCAAACATAATTCAGAAAGTAATGAAAGTTCAACTTCGCTGTTAGCTTGTCCTCACACCTTCCCTCTTAATGTTAATCCAGTGGGAGTTACTTTCCCTGCCCCTGAATGAAAATGCCTGCAGGCCCATGAATTTTCTTCTCCCTCTTAGGTAAAAGACAGTCCTCCTCTAATTTTGCACCCCCAGAGAATCTCAATTCCGAAATTAGAATGTCCAGTCTAACACAGGAGGCAAAACTGCACTTGATTTAGCCTTGTAACTTTTTCCTTTCCCAGCTGGGGCTTCAGATTGCAATCTCACAAAGGGAAGGTGTACAAGGTTGACTTCTGGTCCACTTCTTCACCTTGCGTGTTACCTCTCTTCCCTCTCACCCCTTCCCCTCTCCCTGATAAGCAGCCTGGCCAAGTTCCAATGCCTCCAGGGTGGTTGTTACAGTTACCTATGGCTGAGATTAAAAAAAAAAAAACCCGCTTCAAAACATACTGGCTTCAAGCAACAATGACTTATTATAGCTTGTAATTCTGCAATCTGGCCTGGGTTCAGTGAGGCAGATCTGCTTTTGCTGAGGCTGGAACATTCAAGATGGCACCTGAGATGACTGCAATAGCAAGAGGCTGGCCAGGGACGCGTCTTGCTCCACATGACCTCTCCATATGGCTAGCTTTGGCTTTATCAAAGCATGGTGGCCTTTGGATACTCAGACTTCTTACCTGGCTTCTGAGTTCTAAACTGAAGTCTAAGCTACCAGTCCTCTTAAAGGCTAAGAGTCACTTCTGCCGCATTCTGTGGATCAAAGCAAGTGACAATCCCAGCCCAGATACAAAGGAAGGAAAGACAGACTCTACCTCTTAGTGAGCAGAGCCACAAGTATGTACACAGATGGGAGGAATTGTTGGCAGCCGTATTTGGGCACTATATTACCACAGTAATGGTGGTGGCAGGTAAGGGTAGGAAAATCTGACTTAAACAACTGGCTCTCTACTCTTTGGTCCTGGCAGATGTTTGAAAATGACTCCTTCTTTCATGACATCCTCAGAAAGTTGAATCACCTGGCAACCTTCCCTACAGTTCTCTTCATTCAGGCAGCCGTATCTCCGAACCTCATGGTCATTTGTGATTACTTCCTTAGTCACTGAAAAGTGCAAGTAAAAGAAAAATTCCTTCAAATGTAATCTGGGACAAAATTTGTTTTTACAGGATATAATTCACAATCCCCTTCCTGAAAAATGCAATTTCCTAATAAGCTCAATGGGAGTAAGTCTCAGCTCTAGGGAAGTAATTACCTACCCAGTTGATTGGCAGCTGATTGTTGAAGTCAAGAGACTCGTGATCTTAAACCAGCCTGTCATATTTTGTTCCAAAAATTATTATTTAATCATTCCGTTTTCCTATAAAATGTTCCTACCCAAGAATACATCTTTGAATTGGCCCATATGATCCTCTTCCTTCACATGCATTAATATAATAAAAGTTTAAAGTTTAAAGTTCTTACTAAATTGGAATTTCTTTTAATATTAGCATATACATCCTGTCCTATCCCTTGTCGCACCAAGCCCTCGATACGGTAGCACCTCTAGAGGCAACTCCAGCTTTCTCGGGTGAGGGTCAGGCCCCAGGCACCAGCTGAATGAAACACATGTCAGACCCTCTGAGGCATCCTGAAAAATAGCACCTCATTAGGCTTGACCATTCCAACAAACTCTCATTCACTACTGAAGAGGGTGGACCTTCAAGGAATCCATTCTTACCTAATCTTAACAGCATCATTTTCAAATTGCACTTTGGTCTTATACTTTACTTTGGAATTTTCTATCCATTGCATCTGTGGCCTCACTCAAAGTTAAATGTTATCATGCTATTACTTATGTCATAAAAGCTTGGACTTTTTTTTTCTATTAAAAGGGAACAGCAGTTCCATACAGCTACAAGTATTGAAGAGAACCAGGCCACCCATACCTGGGTTAGGTATATAAGTTCATTTAAATTCAACCAGCTTACCCAAATTATGGAGATATTATAAATGTCTCTAATGAGTATTTTTATTACTCTGAAAATAATTATCTATCCCACTTTTCCACCCACTATCAATATACGCTAAGAACTGCCAAGTTGGTAGTTCCTCACACTCTCTCTTACATCCTCTTACCTCACACATCCTCATACATACATCCTCTTAACCTTGTGGACATACATCCTCTTAACCTTGTGGACAAGCCCCAGACTTTGCTACTGCCACTGTCTTGGTAGTTCAAAGTATGGGTGATAGTCTTTCATTACGTAGAATTGGGAAATATTTGTTTTTTCCCTTTCATGTCCCAGAGTCATAGAAACCAAACTCCCAGAACAGTAGAAGCCAAATAAATCTCTTTAGAGTTTATAATTTCCATCTGAAAATTTTAACTACAGTCATAGATTTCTTTTCACATGTCATTATGGGTAAGGGAAGCCTCTGACTTATGACTTATAAAGACCTAGCTTACAGATCTCTGTTCAAGCATTTTCCTCCCTCTGTATTCTAAAGGGTCTATAGCCATGAGAAGGGAAGGGAAGGAAAAATGTAGGAAAATTCTAAAAGCATCAAAAAAAAGCACCTATGTTTTCCTGGGTAGCAATATTTTGTCTTTCAATTGGAACATAGATGGATAGTTCACCAATCTGTTATGGACCAAAACCCCCATCATTATTATCGTTCGAGAATGTTTTGTCTTTCTCAAAAAACAAAAAAATCCAAGTTCATAGGAGTCTTCCATGTAAAAGTGGAGGTCAAGGGTGGGGAAGGGTACAACTCCTGCCACTAAATTCTCAAAAAGAAAGAAAGAAACTAGAGATGCGAGAAAGATAAAGTACTAGTTCCACCATATTACTCCCAAATTGCCACGTTTATGACAATTAAGCCTTCCTAATATCTTGAGCATTGCCTTTATTTTTATCTCCTCATTAAAAATGTAACAGTAGGGGTGCCTAGGTGGCTCAGTCAGTTGAGCATTCAACTTCGCTCAGGTCATGATCTCATGGTTCATGAATTCAAGCTCCGTGTCAGGCTCTCTGCTGTCAGCATGGAGCCCACTTCTGATCACTCTGTCTCCCTCTCTCTCTGCCCTTTCCCCCCTCAAAAAGAAATAAACATTGAAAAATGTAACAGTAAAAGAACTCAAGAGAGAAAATAAAGATACTCTACAAACTGAAAACCCATCTCTGAGTACCCTTTAGCAATTATAATTGATTGCTACAAATCTCAGCTTCCAGTTTCCCTTTCCCTTCATCCACCAGTGAAGTCATAAGACTTGAAGGGACTTTACACGTCCCTATTATAGTGTCTCCGATCAACAATTGTCCAGGCTGTCTAGGAATACCTTCAGGGACAGTTAGCTCACTACCTTACAAAAGAACCCATTCCACTATTGACACGTACTTCTTGTCAGTTCTTGTATCCAGCTAAGAACATGCTTCCGTGCAACCTCCACCCTGGGACAGGTTCTAGTTCTGCTCTTTAGAGCAACATAAAACAAGTCTAGTCCTGCATCTCAATGGAAACACTTCAAATGAAGACAATAGAAATTCCATGTTCCTACATGTGTTATATGTCAATTACCTATGGCTGAATACCCCAGAACTTAGTGGCTAAAAATAACCACCATTTTTATTACTCATTGTTCTGTAGGTTAGGAATCTGGACAGGTCCACAGCACAGCTCATACCATTCCATGTGACTCCACTGAGCCTGGAGGACCCACTCACATGTCTGTAGCTTTGGTGCTGTCTCTTGGGTGGGTACTTGGATTCTCTTCCACATGGCTTCTCTCTCTCCACTTGGCCTCTCATTCAGTCACCCAGCCTGAGTTCATCTTGTGGCAACAATCTTACAAAAAGGACAAAATCAGAAGTTGCAAAACCTTATAAGTCTTAGGCTGGGAAGTCACATCACTGCTTCTGCCATGTTCTATTGGCAAGTCACAAGGCCAGCCAAAATTTAGGGGAGGGAAAAACAACTCTACCTCTTGGTAGGATGAGAGGCAAAGTCACACTACAAAAGGGCACGTGGCCTGGGTGGCATTGTTGTAGTCAGTTTTGGTAACAACCTACCATTGAAGGTTACAACCTAGAATGAAATGATAGAGTCTTCGTCATTCAGCTCAGCATCTTGTAGAAACACTCTAGTTGAGGTGGCACATTTTATGAAGGGTTATTGGCAGGCAGGAAAAATCACAGAAGAAGAATTAAAAATGGTCAATAAATATCAGGGAAAACGCTCAATGCCAATAGTAATGAGAGCTCACAGAGGACACTTCTCATCTGCCAAAGTTGCAAAGACTTTAAAAATTACAAACTGGGGCACCTGTGTGGCTCAGTCAGTTAAGTGTCTGACTCCTGATTTCAGCTCAGGTCATGATCTCGTGGTTCATGAGTTCAAGCCCTGTGTCAGGCTCTGTGCTGATGGCACAGAGCCTGCTTGACATTCTATCTCCCTCTCTCTCTGCCGCTCCCCCACTCACATTCAGTCTCTCTCTCTCTCTCTCTCTCTCTCTCTCTCTCTCTCTCTCTCCTTCCCTCCCTCAAAACAAATAAAAAAAATTAAAAATCTTTGAATGTAAAGGATCTGTAGCATAAACATTTGTAATTTCAACTATTTGAAAGCAACTTCAAAGGCTAGATTTGACCTTCAGTAATTTGAAAGTATGCTGAGGCACAAATTTGAATACCACATGCTAAGAATGCAGGACTGGGTCACTGGAACTAGAAATAGAGCCCTGGAGAGCCTCTAAAAAATAAATCTCAATTCAACTTTGCTATTTTCTGCTACTTCTGCATGTTGATCTACTTACAAGCTGGAAGGAAATACACCAAAATGTCAGGAATACCTGAATAGTGGGTGATCTATATTGTCTTCAATTTTTTTTTTTTGTATTTTTTACATGCTTTGTTTCCAAATATTTTACTTTTATACTCAGCTAAAAAGAGCAAATATTAGGCCCAGGATTGAACACAATATTCCAATTAGGGTTACTTTCATTATTCTTCAGCAAGATAAGCACATCCCCCATTAAGGTCTTGGCACTCATGGTTCCTTCTGCCTCAGGTGCTCTTCTCCCAGATACCCATCCATCTTATTCTTCACTGCCCTCAAATCTTTGTCTAAATGTCGATGAAGCCAGCTCCTGCCACTCTGTTTAAAATTGCAAATAACCCCTTGTAATTACAACGCTACCTTTCCCCCTTCCCTGGTGATTTTTTCCATAGCTCTTATGTCTATCCGATAGCTCATATAACTTATTTATTTGCATATTATCTCCTCACCCCTACTCCTCATAGAATGTAAGCTGCAAGGGGGCAAAGAGGTTGTATTCCCATAGCCTAGAACAGAGTCTGGCATATAGTAGGTTTTCAATATATGGTGTGGTATGAGCTTTTAAAAATCGGATTCAGTCCTAGGGTGCCTGCCTGGGTGGCTTGGTCAGTTGAGCATCTGTCTCTTGGTTTCAGCCCAGGTCATGATCTCGTGGTTCATGGGATCAAGTCCCACTTTGGGGTCTGTGCTGATGGCACAGAGCGTGCTTGGGGTTCTCTCTCTCCCTCTCTTTCTGTCTCTTTGTCTCTGTCTCTCTCACTCTCTCTCAAAAATAAATAAATAAACATAAAAAATAACAAATGAATAAAAATTGGATTCAGTCCTGAGACCTACATCCTACATTTCTCTTCATTCAACCTCCAGCTACATCAGCTTTCTTCACAGTCACACTACACAGCTTGCCTCTTATTAAATTTGTTGTCAGTGAAACTTCCAGACCTTTTGCACAGGAACGACTCTCATATCCTGCCCTAGTATCAATCATGACTCTATATTTTTTATTAAATTTTAAGTTCAAGTCCCTGCATTTATCTTGCAAGTGTTAGCCATCCTTCCAGCTGTCTAAAATCCTTTTTGAATTTTGACTCTAGCATCTCTTATATCAGCTACACCTTCCAGTTTTGTGTCTGCACATTTGACAAATATCTTAAACATCTTCATTGGCTTTGGAGCGGGGGGGGGGGGGTTTAACGAACAACTGTACCAGATAATTTATGAATATGTACATTCCCTTGCTTAATCCTCTCAATGACACCATTAAGTGAATGTTATTTCCAATTTACAGGTGCAACAATTGAGGCTCAGATAAGTAGGCAGCTTGCTCAAGGCCTCGCCTATAGTAAGTGCTAGAACCAAGATTCCTACTTGGTTCACCAAATCCCATATACAGCTATTATCTAAAGACTGTTTTAGGTCTTTGTGGCCACTGAGAACCCTTAAATTCCAGAAGGAGGTTGTTGGCTACAATCCTGATTGAAGTTACACACAGTGCACTTAAAACAATACTTCTGGGCCAATGGTTAGCCCTCACTGTGCATCAGAATCACTTGGGAAACTTAAAAAAAATGCATTACTGCTCAGGTTCTACCTCCCAAAATTTCTGACTTAACTGGTCTGTCGTGAGGCACCCTATTTTATAAAACTTGCCCACATGACTCTAAGATGCAGCACTGCATATAGACAGTGCAGGGAATGCAAAACTGCCAATGGTTAATAATTTCTAAATGAGAGAAACACTGCATTTGCAGAACCCTCAGATGCTCTCAAAAACCTAGGCATATGGTACATATGCCTATATAAAACCAAAACCAACCCCCCCCTCTTTCCTTCCTTTTCTTGACTGCACCCAAGTTTCCACTCTCACCTTCCTGGAGTGTTCTATGTGCATCTCATTCTACATGTGTATGCGTGTACATGTGTACACACACACACACACACACACACAGCAGGACCTTCTTGTTATCCTGTGGACATAGGTCCTAGGACAACTCTTTTGAGGCCCTTGAAGTCCTTCCTTGGGGAGATCCCTAATGCCATTTGGGTTTTTTTTCCAAGATTGAATAAGACATATTATGTTTTTGTATCTAAATTACACAGAGAAGCAAACATTTACACCAGTGGGTGTTACATGAACAGATCTATTTCTTCCCCATCCTTGTACTTTTGTTTTGCTTTTTGGCATAAATCTGTTTTATTCCTCATAGGCTTACATCTACTTACTTCTAAAATACCATTTGAATTTGAATGTATTTATATATTTTATGATCAAGCTTAGTTTTTATTGTTGTGCTCCTTTACTTTGTTTCCCTAGGCCACACTGCTTCTCACTCCATTTTATACACTCTCACAGACAAAAATCTAAAAGAGCAATGCAGAGAAACTTCAATTTTTGCAAACAGTGAACTGACCCAGCTGTGAAATAATAACGCAAAGAACAATTTTCAATTCCACATTAGTGGGAATGTATTTCCCAGGGGTCTTTTGCTTTGGGTTTTGTTTTGTTTTCTTCGCCCACCCCACTCTCATGAAGCATCAAATCCCCAGCCAGGTGACTTTTAGATGGTCAATCTGAAAATGCTGTAAATGTGTGTGTTTCATGTTAATGGACCCTACCTTTCTGGGATGAGCAAATAAAGGCCTTCAGAGAATGTAAAGAAACTACAGTGAACATCAATCAAAAATCCTTTAAATAGTAGCATACCTTTAATACATCTTCCCTCCTGAGGATATCAAACTCTAATACTCTGTAATGTTGAGACTTTAGCTGAGTATGTTCTGTGTCATGGGGATTGCAGAATGTAGCTGTGTCTCACTTTACTTATCTGATCAGCACAAAGAAATTAGCCCAAGTAATGTCTGATGGAGAGGACGAGCCCCATATATCAGCGACGGTTGTTTAGACTTGCCTGCCTCTCCATTGGGGGTCAGGCACAATCCTCGAAAGGTGTTCGGTTCAAAATATGTTTTCTCGGGGCGCCTGGGTGGCTCAGTCAGTTACCTGTCCAACTTCAGCTTAGGTCATGATGTCACGGTTTGTGAGTTTGAGCCCCACATCGGGCTCTGTGATGACAGCTCAGACAGAGCCTGGAGGCTGCTTCAGATTCTGTGTCTCCCTCTCTCTCTGCCCCTCACCTGCTTGCTCTTTCTCTCTCTCTCTCTCTCTCTCTCTCTCTCTCTCTCTCTCTCTCAAAAATAAATAAAACATTAAAAAAATTTTTTTAAATATGTTTTCTCAGGGACTCCCCTCTTTTTGGAAAATAATTTATTTATTTTTTTGCAAAAGAGAGAGGCAGAGTGCGAAAGGGGGAGAATCAGAGACAGAGAGGGAGACACAGAATCTGAAACAGGCTTGATGCGGGGCTCAAACTTACGAACCACGAGATCATGGCCTGAACGAAATTGGATGCTCAACTGACGGAGCCACCCAGGCGTCCCAAGGATTTCCCTCTTTTCTACATCTTCCTCCTCATCACAGTTCCTCCAGCAGACACACACACATAATACCCCCCTCCCTCTCCGTTCTCAAGCTGGTCCCTTGCCCAGCTTATTCTACCTAACAAACCTTCCATTCCATCCATTCATTCAAGGAGCTGTCAGGGGTCACCCACCAAGTGCAGCTTACTGAGGTAGATACAGAATATAGGTAATAAAAATTGCTCCCTGGCTCCTCATGTAACCAGTGGGGTTGTAAGGATTCTAGATAATGTAAGTATGTTATCTCCATTTCACAGATGACAAAATGGAGGTTTAAAGAGGTTAGCTCGCTTGCCCAAATTCATACATAGTTAATTAAGTGGTAGAACTGGGGTGGAAGCTCATGTCAGTCTGACTCAAAAGATCTCCTTCTGACTGCCCCAAATTAACTCTTTCCCATGTGATGATAGAGGGGCAAAGGCATGGAGACAATTTATCTGGGAAGTTAAAGAGGGTTCTGAGTTCAAAGGTTAACATTTTCATTTCATCGAGAAGATCAGCAGGTCTTTGGGAAGTCAGTCTTTGTAGACTCCAGGGTAGAAAATTGTTTTTAAAAGATATTTTCAGAGCCTAATATAGCACAAATAACTGGAGGGGGAGAAATGAGTCTTAACAGAGACCAGGTAGCAAGCAGCTGATACAGAAGTGAAGGCCTGGCCTTTGGAGTTCATTATATTTGGTTGCCAAACACAGGCTGTGTAATCTCGGGCAGGTCACTTAACCCCTCTGATCCTCAGTTTCTCCATGCTCATCCCGTAAGAGGGGGAGTGTGATATGCACCTCACCGCTGTTGTAAGTATTACATAAGAAAATATACATAAGGACGCTAATGGCACGTAGCACATAGTAAGGACTTGCCTTATCACCCGATGGGATGGCATGTTGAAAGAAAGTAGTGGGGAGGAAAAAGGTATGGAAGGAACCAAACCTACCAGAAAGGAAAAATTGAGTATATTCCGTAAATGATTGATGACAAGGCTGAGGGAGAGGGGTGGAGCAGAGCATTTGGCTCTCGGGCTCAGCGAGCCCCACCTCAACACAACATCCCAGTAACCAGTACTAGAGCCCTTTCCAATCCCTTCTTCTGTTTTACTGTATATAACATTGGGACCCACACTGGCTTAACGAGACAGTCCATTTGGGGAAAAGCCTGATAAATATTTGCACGTTAATAGGAAGAATGAAGTCATCTTAATATTCTCTTCAGTAGTTGCTGCTTTTGGTCAAGGTATCAAAATGGTTATAGTCACAGTTGGTCTTTTTGGGAACTTCAAGCCCCCAGCCCACTTCATAAGGATCGGCAGCCTGATTATGAGTCTACACACAGCCCTAGTGTTATTTCCATGACTGTGAAAATACATTACGGGGCTGTTCATTGTTGTGTGGTTTGTAATAGAAGAAAAAAGGATGGGGCGCTTGAGTGGCTCAGTCGGTTAAACGTCGACTACGGCTCAGGTTATGATCTTGCTGTTTGTGAGTTTGAGCCCCGGCATCGGGCTCTGCGCGGACAGCTCAGGGCCTGCTTCGGATTCTGTGTCTCCCTCTCTCTCTGCTCCTCCTTCACTCACGCTCTCTTTCTCTCAAAACTAAATAAACATTTTTAAAAAATTAAAAAAAGGAAAATGATCCAAGTAACCATCAGGAAAGGACAGATTAAATAAATTTTGATATACTAATACCTGGAATACTGTCATGTTAAAAAGAACAAAATAGAGGCACCTGGGTAGCTCAGTCAGCTGAGCGTCCAACTTTGGGTCAGGTCATGATCTCGCAGTCTGTGAGTTCGAGCCCTGCGTCGGGCTCTGTGCGGACAGCTCAGAGCCTGGAGACTGATTCAGATTCTGTGCATCCCTCTCTCTCTACCCTTCCCCCACTCATGCTCTGTCTCTCTCTGTCTCTCTTTGTCTCTCTCTCTCTCTTTCAAAAATAAATATTTAAAAATTAATAAATATAAAAATAAAAACAAAATGTATAAAGATGTGCAAATAGAGAAGAGTCTCCATCATGCATTATTAAGAGAAAAAAAACAAGGTACAGAACAATATGATCCTATTAGCTATTTTTTCCAAAGAAGATATAGAGATAAATACACCTAAACATGCATCGAATATTCTTAGAAAGATTCCAGAAATGACTAACAGGGTCATTTCTGAAGGGTGGGGTGTGTCTTGGAGAGGGAAAAAAATAGCCTACACAGCAGATTTCGTCTGATAAAGTCCTATTCAGCTTGAAATATTTACTTTGTGAATGTATCCATTTTATGCTAAAAAAGAAAAGTAGTTTGAAAAAAAATCTCTGTGGTTCTGTGAAGTCCTGCAGGCTGAAAACACTCCATCAAATCCAACAGCTTGAATTAAAGAGACAGATGTGCCTCCCCCCCAAGTCGATAATTGTGTTTGTATTCTCTGTGCTATTAGGTGATTGTTTTGCTCCAGAGGAATTTTATTTGATTTTAAATTAGAGATAAGTGAGTTATATTCATAGGGCTATTGTATTGATACAGAGTGCCGGAATTGAATGCCTATTAGCAAAGGCAGCCTCATTGATGGGTATCATGAGCAAATATGTTTCCAGACGTCAGAATAGCAGTGCCTCCAACACAACAGTGTTAATAGTAACGTCAGCTCATCTTTGGGTGCGCCTGGTGTGAGCCCAGCAGGCTCCTACGTGTTTCACATGCATTATCTCATGGAATCCTTACAACACACTGGCAAGGTAGACATTGTTAATGCCGTTTTTGTGATGAAGCCAACTATTAACCATCGTAGCTAAAGAAATCTTTCAAATAGGTTTTTTTTCAGTTTATTTGTTTAGTTTGACAGAGAGCGTGCAGGGGGAGGGCAGAGAGAGAAAGAGACAGAGACAGAGACAGAGACAGAGAGAGAGAATGCAATGACAGCACAGAACCTGATGACGGGATCGATCTAAGGAACTGTGAGATCACAACCTGAGCTGAAATCAGGAGTCAGACGCTTGCTTAACCGACCGAGCCACCCAGGCACCCCTCAAATAGTTCTTTGAAATGAGTGAACTTGCAAATTACCGAAACCACATTTAGAAGGCACGCTTGATTGTCATCATAGCGTTGAGTACTTAGCACTTCCTTTAAGGCCCCAGGTCCTCTGACATACCAAGGTGTTCAGGAGCCACCCCCTCCAAAAATTCACTTGTTGGAACGCTGGAAGTCAAACATGGCATTTGGGGTAGATTAATGAATCCTGCTTGACCTCAGCTTTTCATCTCTAAGATGGGAATAGGAATACTCTGCTAACCTCCTTCAGAAATGATTAAAAGGATCAAAAACGGTAATTATGTGAAGTCTCCCAGTACAGTGGTGGAAGAGGAGATATGTGGCCTGCCTTCATAGGTAATAAGACTTGTAGTCAACAGTAATGAACTTGACAATGCATTCACTTCACAGAGTCAAAGATTTTTAGTGCTACGAAGATCCCAGAAACCATACATCCCTGATTTTCGAGATAATCAGCCCTCCGACCTCAGTGTTTCAAATCCACACGTCAGACGCTTTCCACTGCCTCAGCTGTCTCCCCTTGTGTCCGTAACACTGCGTCCTACCATCTAAATCCTTTGCATGCCACGAGCTGTTTTAGCAGGCAGATCCCCCCAAGAAAGGATCTCAGTGCCAAATAAAGTCTGAAATCCCACTAGCAGAAAGTCCCCCCTTTGGGTTAAAGTCTGGGTCTCACAATTCTCTGTTAATGTGCAAATATCCCTGAAAGGGATGGCCAGTGGCCACTTGAGGCCATTAATTGGGAAATAGATACTGGCTTTGGAGTTGGAGTTGAGCTCAGATCCAGTCTCTGCCACTCTTCAGCTGTGTGGATTTGGGAAAGATGTTGAACTGGTCCAAACCTTGGTTTTTGCACTTGTAAAATGGGTATAATCACCCTCATTTCACCAGGGTTAAATGGGTCACGTGTGTGTTTTTGATGATGCTGCCTTTTTAAGGTGTTTCAAAAAAATATTACAGGTATTACAGGGTGCATGAAAGACCGGGGAAATAGGTTTGGTGGGGGTGAAGAAGATCAAGAACATCAGAGTATACTAAAACACCAGGCACAGAATCAGACCCAAGAATCTGTTCAAGGATAATTCAGAAAAGAAGGCATAATTATGGCTCTCTTGTGCATCTGAAATGAACACCTGTCAAAGGTGTGATTTAACTCATTAGCTAATAAGGGAACCAGTAAGATTTTACAACCTATTCCAAAAAGAATTCAAAGCACCACCCATACAGAGGCAGATAAGGAATCCTGAAACAGTATTACAAATATACAAAAATGAGTCAAAAACCAATTGTATTCCACCAGACACAACTAAGGTGCATTTCTGTGGGGAAAAAAAAATAGTTTGCATTATTATCAGTTGTCAACAATTTACAGAGTTGTAAAAAAGCTCAAAGACCATGAATGGTGGAGATTAACACCAAACAAGACACTTAGTAACTTTCTTTTCTATTTCAAAGACTGACATACTTTTTCCTAAGAAGTCCTCCACGGTGGTCTGGCACAGTGGCTCCTTGAGGCCAGGGCCCTGGGAAAGGCGGGCAGGGAGGAGAGGAGACTTGGAGAGAATATGGAGGGAGACAAAGGAAGAGAACAGGTTTTCCCTTCCTCTGAAACATAAGGACAACCTGTAATAGAAGACCATCCCTGCTGGAGGTCGGTTTGCTTTGCCCTTAATAAAAGACAAGCAGTGTGTGACAGAGACTGTTAATTATCTCTTGAAATCCATTCTCCTCTTCTTTCTTAGTAACAGAATCCTCCATTTTTTTTTAAGCTGGGCACAGAGCCATCCAGAATAAAGACAACACTTCTCAGACTCACTGATGTGTCCCGTGACTAAGTCTTCCGGCCAATGGGATGTAAGCTGAAGGGTTCTGGGAAACTTCCAGGATTGGTCTTTATAGGGAAAGGACATGCCCTTCTTTGACCCTTCTGTTTTTCTGGCAACAAAAGATGAACGTGATCACTGGAGCTTGGGCAGCCATCTTGGTGAAAGCCACCTGTTGAGCCTTAGCTGAGCATCAAGCTGGCAGGAGCCCCTGACTGTGATAACTTCATAAAACTGCCTTTGGCATAAGAGAAAGATGGGCCTTGAACTTTTATATTTTACTCACATTTTTTTTTTTACATTCTTTTACATTGGGTGTTCTGTCACATGCAGCCGAACCTAATCCCAACCAGTGGTGGGAGGGGCCCTGAGGAAAGTTTGAGTTGTTTTCCTGGGGAATTTCCATTTAAATTTACAGTGGTTTCTCTGAAAAATGCATTTCTATTTATAGCTAAACTTCAACCCTGTATCGCCCTCCATTACTACCTTCTGCTCACTCACCTGTACACAATTTCCTAGGGGACAGAGTAATCTTTGCATGTGACCCATAAGGGGCATTTGGAGACCTCGCCTAAAATAATTTCCAAAAACTGTAGTGGGGGAAGCCCTATGTGGCAAACGCCCCACCCCTGCACACAACAGCCAGCACTCTCTCCCAGCCCAGGAAGCTTGGGTAGGTTTTGAGCAGAAAGGTAGCCAGTTGAAAGCAGGGCTGTGGGAAGGAGACCAAAAGGAAGTCCCACATGCTGGGAGGGAAGATTTCACTCCACTTCTGATTATCTGCATTTTTATAGCCTGAATAATCCAAAACCACATCCAAAATAAAACCCAGTGGCGTCTGGCTTTTGGACATATTCGTTTTTGCAGCAGCTGCAGATTTACCTTGGTGATTATATTTTCCTGGAGCTAATATTAGAGTTTGTTGGCATTCCCCAAGCACATGCTAACTAATTGCAGACAAAGCAAGCTGAAGAAGCCATACTGGGATTAAAATTTTGTTGCAGATAATCAAGAAACCAAATAATCCACCCACTGATAATCAAATTGACCAAACTATGTAATTTTCAGACTGTGCTCGCCTTTTGTATGTGTTTCCTGTGAGATAGAATTCCAGCCCCCAGATTGTTTTATACTTTCTTTTTACAGCACCTGAAATTCCATCCACTTCTTGAAATGTGTTCTCTAAACTCGGTGGTCTCTGTGAAAGTTATGGCTTTACCTTTCAAGCTCCATTAATAATCCATATTTTGAGAAATTGTTTGAAGATCTTTCCCAAAGAGTAAGATAATATTTTACACAAAGAAGCCTAACCCTTCTGCAGACACGACAACCCTGGGAATCACATTTCCATCTGACTGCTGCTGGAAATCTCAGGTTGCAGACTTCCATAGAGATATGACCAAAACATTGAAAAATAAACCTATACACTGTTTCTCCCTGTTTTACCTCTCATAATTCAAAATATTGCTTCCTATACTCCTTTCTGGGGTTTTTTTTTTTTTTGGAAGCGGAAAAGAAAATCTGTTGCTTTTGTTTGCTGTGCTCTGAAACTGTTTTGTATTTTTACTCTTCAAAACCCCCTTGTAGGTAGGGCACCTGGGTGGCTCAGTCGGTTAAGCGTCCAACTCGTGATTTTGGCTCAGGTCATAATCTCACAGTTCATGGGATTCTCTCTCTCCTGCTATTTCTCTCTCTCTCTCTCTCAAAATAAATAAATAAACTTAAAAAAAAAAACCCAGAGTGCCTGGGTGGCTCAGTCGGTTAAGCATCCGACTTCAGCTCAGGTCATGATCTCGAGGTCCGTGAGTTCGAGCCCCGCATCGGGCTCTGTACTGACAGCTCAGAGCCTGGAGCCTGTTTCAGATTCTGTGTCTCCCTCTCTCTCTAACCCTTCCCCGTTCATGCTCTGTCTCTCTCTGTCTCAAAAATAAATAAACGTTAAAAAAAATTTAAAAAAAAAAACCATGGAGGGATGAATGGGCAAAGTACAGAGGATTTTTAGGGTGGTGATAATACTCTACATACTCTAAATGGTGACTACAGAATGTACAACAGCAAGAGTGAACCTTAATGTAAAGGATGGACTCTAAGTAATGATGTGTCCATTTAGGGTCATCGATTGTAACAAATGTAGGGAGGACCCAGAGGGAGATATTGATAATGGTGGAAGTCACGCCTGTGTGGGAACAAAGGTATATGGGAAATCTCTGTACATTTCCTTCAATGTTGCTATGAACCCAAAACTGTTCTAAAAATTAAAACCTTAAAAAAAAGCATGCACAGGTCAGAGGGGGCACCTCATCCCACACCCCCACCATAATGGACCATAATGCACCTGTGGTTTTGCGTCAAACTCAGTGCCTTATCTCTCTGCAGCCAGTCAGGAGGTTAGGGATAGAGCCCCCAAGAGGCTGCCCACCTTTCCACAAGTGGCTGACCTGTCGTTCACAGCCCATCTTCACCAGGAAGGTGCAAAGTCCCCTTTCTCTGCAAACCACTGGAATCAGTCTCATTAAATGACCAACCCAATTATCCACACTATTGAATGTGAATCCACCTCTTAACCTTCCCATCCATGGCTCTGGACAATTGTTTTCTTTCAACCTGACTTAAAAAGGTTTATTTCTTCATTTGTTTGTATCTTCTTCCCTAGCCTTGGGGCTTAGGGCTGCTGAAGTTGTAACTGAGCTCCCACTGTATTAACGCAACAGGAAGCCTTAAATCAACGGCCTTCAAGTGTGATTCCCAGACCTGTAGCATCAGCATCACCTTGTTATAAATGCAAATTCTGGGGCCCCACTACTCTCGATCTACAGAATCAGAGTCTGGGAATTGAGGTGGAGAACGGGTAGAGCCAAGCCCTCCAGGTGATTCTGATGCACCTAGTTGGCAAACACTGACCATGCCAGCTCCCCATGCCCAGAGTATGGGATTGACTAGGTCTGAGATGGGGCCAGAATGTATAGTTTTTAAAAGCTCCCTGGTGATTCTTAGACTCAGTCCTAAATAAGAATTACTGTGTGTGCCACCCATTAGAGCTTTAAAGAATGCATTTGGCCAACTACCTTATTTCAACAATATTTTATTTCAAAGAAAGAATTTTGGAGGGCTGGGTGACAGATGGACGGACTGATGGAAGAAAATAGCCAAGAGATCGGCTTTGCTTCTAGTTATAACAGCCAATATATTTTAGAAGCCGAATTCGAACCCTTCTCAGAACCAAGAGATAACTCCGTAAATAACCAAAGATCAAGGTCATTTAAGACCAAGACTCCCTCCTCTTTTCCTTTTGACACGCAGCCTTTGCTTCATGCATTTCCATCTTTAAATGTTCTTATTTGGGGTAGTAGGAAAGCAGAGAAAGGATACTGAGTTCTATGTGCCAGGTGCTTTGTATCAAGTGGCTCATTTAATCAGCCCAGCATCCTCCTCAAGGAGCTGGTTAGTGCCTCTCACAGAAGGAGAAACTGAGCCTCAGATATTAAGAAACATGTCCAGTTTCTAACAACTACTAATTGGCCAAGATGAGATTTGAACTCCATATTATTCACTTGGCATTTTGCGGCTGTCATATTTTCAAGCAGCAATGTGTTTCCCATGTAAAAATTGCCTACGTTTACAGCAAACTTTACTTGCTTCAAAATGATAAAGTTTGAAAGAGTTAAAAACTCAGGCCGAATGGGAGAAATCAAAGACATCTGAATGTATTTATCCTGGAAGAGAGATTTCAGGCTGAGAGCACTTTAATAAGAGTTTTTGAAGTTCTGACAGATCATTCCGCTTCATAAAATGGAAAGTAGAAATAGGTGATTTCTCTATCCTCACTGGGACCTGAAGAAGTACCAACCCAGCGCTGTCGTGTGTGGGTTGTGGGTTCCAAATAGGCATATTTGGTATATGCCCTGTGAAATCTAAGAGTTCTTTTTATCTCTGTTTCAGATAGCACCTAGCACAATGCCCAAGACATGGTTGGAGCTTTCAATATTTGCATATCCAATAAATACAGTTGAATTTATTAGCAATTGTTAAACAGAAGAAAGGGTCACCTAGGATATCCTTTGAGAAGCTGAGAGGTTAACAGACTAATTGATAAATAGATATTCCTCCATCTGAGCTGGCTGAGATCAGCTTTCCACAACCATAGGGGATGAGAAGCGTTGCCCTCCTGCTCTAAGTCAATGCGAAAACACTACAACTATAGTACACTTGGCTCACTTCACCCCCTTGGTGGTTAGCTCATAGTTTCCCTTCCAGAAGTTTACAAAGTAACCAAATAAAGATAAAGCACCCAGGCCACCAGGTTAGATGGCACACACCACACTGCAAAGATACTGATCACTGTTTTCAACAAAGAATTCATTCTTTCCATTCCCATAAACCAACATGTTTGATCCCACCCCTTGAAAAAAAATCTGGGGTTCAAAACCCTCCAAATTCCTGAAAACCCTCCTAGTCTGGCCCCAGGAGCTGCTTTCTCATGCAGATGATGTGCTGGTCTTTTCAAAGGGGTATCATAAGCTCTTCCATTTACCTCCCTTTTTCATACACACACCATAATGAGCTATCCAGGAAGTCCTAGGCAGAAGGAAATTCTAACCATCTCAGAATGCATATGCTAATTTCAATTGCATGTCCTTGGTAGGTCATTTGTCAGTTGAAGCAGAGAATTACTAACAGCTGATCTTGCTTGTGGCGCTGGGGAATCTTATCCAGAAAAAGCGGAAAGTAAACACAAAGCATATGCATGGCAGATACTCACATATAAAGATCCCGCAAAAGGCAGAATGCAGATGCTTTGGCAACTTGAAAGAAGGGAGCAATCCCGGGACACAATACCCAACGAGGATGAAGATCATCACTCTGTAAGGGACACAGCCTCAGCCATAGCTGGGTGCTGTACACAGTCTTTCTGACAATGAGGTCATCACCTGGAGAGACGGTTATAAATACAGTTTCATCCCCAAACATCCTGAATCGGAATGCTTCGGGGTGGGTCTGGGAGTAAGTACTTCCAACAAGCACCCAGATGATTCTTTATGTGACACACCAAAGCCTGAGAATCACTATTGGCAGAACTTGAAGAACTTTCATTCCAGATGACCAGCAGAGCTCCATTGCCATGGCAACATACTTGACAGCCATTTAGAAGCAACTTGCTCTAATGTCACCACTGGATGGGAAACGCACTCGGAGGTGTCCCAGAAGTCACAATTGAAATCATTAAGGAATGGTCAAGTCACCACGTGGGGAGATTCACTCAGCACCACAAACTGGTTTGCCGAGAAAACGTAGAACTAAGTGCTTTTAGGAGACCAGAACAATACAGAAGACAGGCTTTTTGTAATCGAAGAATTTAAATCAGATGATCAGTTTGAATCTCTTTTTTTTATAGGAAATTCAGAATATTAGCTCCACTAATATCCTGAGATCTGTAAGGGCATAAAAGTAGGGAGAGAAGGGCTAAAATTAAAACTATTTTCAAAAAGCTAAGTTGTTGAGTTGTGAGCTCTGCCAGAACCTGGCCTATTTTTAAAGACTCTGGAAACCCACTTAAAGTGGTTTTCAGAGGATGTGGCCACAAATGGTGCCCGTGCTACATCAGATCCTGAATAATATACGTGTGGATCTGGGCAACTGGAAAGGGAAAATTTTCATCATGAAAGAGCAAATGAAACTGGCATGTGTGAGGTAACAGTTTTAGTATCCACATTAGTCCCAGATGTTTTTCCAAAAGGACTGAGCTTTATTTGAAAGCTGAGACAGACCATGGTTTCTTTTCTCTCTTGCCATTCCCTTAGTATAGGAAATATAGGCTGATTAAGTAATAACACGCAGACTAATTAATATTTCAAGGTTATCAGAAATAGGCCAACCCTGTTTTTCAATACTTTCGAGCCTCAGTCATTTTCAATAAGTTCAGGTATCTTCAGGGGGAAAAATGTGATGAGTAGGTGGAAATAGAGGATAGGGGCGTCTGGGTGGCTCCGTCAGTTAAGCATTCAACTCTTGGTTTCGGCTCAGGTCACGATCTCACGGCTGAGACTCAGAAATCATAACATCAAACAGTGTTCCCACTTAGCCTGTGTTCAAGGCTTTCCAGAACAAAAGCCCCAGCTCCCTTTCCAACTTTCTTTTTGCTACTCCTCTGATATTGGAAGAACTGGGCTTCCTCTGTGTCCCCCAAGTTCATGATCTACTTGGCCACCTGTGACCCTCTGATCATGCAGTTTGCACCTTGCCTCTTTCTGCATACCTGCCATCTTCTCCCTCCTCCTCTCCTTGTCCCATCCTTCAAGAGCACCCCCAAGTCCTTGTCTTCTGTCCTTCCAGCTTCTGAGCTCTCTACCATCCTTCTCACACTGACCCCTACCCCCACCCCCGCCCCAAGCATTTACTGTCATAACCTGTTATGGACTGAATTGTGTCCCGCCCCCCAATTCATACGTGGATGCCTTAATCTCTGGTATCTCAGAATTGGACCTTATTTGGAAACAGAGTAGTTGTGGATGCAATTAGGTCTGATGATGTCATTCGGGTCAGTCGTAATCCAATATGGGTGGCGTTTTTATGAAAGGAAAACCATGTGAAGAAAAAGAGATTTGCACAGAGGGAAAATAATGTAAAGATGCAGGAAGAAGATAGCCATCTTGCAAGCCAAGGAGAGAGGCCAGGAACCCTCTGAAGGAACCACTCCCCTTGCTGACATTTTGATCTTACATGTCTGGCTTCTAGAACTGTGAGACAAGACATTTCTGTTGTTTAAACCACCCAGCATGTGGTTCTTTGTTCTGGCAGCCCCGGCAGACTACTGTATTTTATATAGTTTATATAGATACACATTTTGATGCCCCTTTCTGCATATAAAAATACCAAAAATTATATTTTTATGACTTGTTTTTTACATGAATATAGGAATATTAGATATTTGAACGCATTCCTCAGCCTCAAAGTTTATTTTTATTTCTGATTTTAAAAGAAATTAAAACATTTTCATGGGCCTCAGGCACTGTGGCAGTTGTGCCTAATGGATAAATCAGCCCTACTTGTCACTCTGGTGACAACATCTTGTGCTACCAAGTAGACCGTAAGCTTCAAAGGGCAAAGACCATGTATGACCTCCTCTGTGTCCTCCACCTGTAGCAGATATTCAAGAAAAACTTGTTGATTAATTGATCTGGTCTAACTTCCTGTTTCTAGGAAGGGCTGTGGCATCTAAAATGACCAGCACAGTTCACTGTAGTGTCTTCTTCCTTTTTACATGTCCAGGGAATATAACTCCATTCCGTTTATCAGGGCTTACATCTGGAATCATCTTCCCATAGATAACCAACATGCCCTTCAAGACAATCCACCAACATTCCTGATTAGAAATGCCCCCAACTCCATATAACCTGTCATCTCGCAGTGTAACCTTGGACAACCACACTAAAACCACGGGTCTCAGTTTCCACATATGTAAAATTGGGAGGCAGCTCCACATGATCATGTGAGGGTCCTCCCAATTAATTAGTGGAGCAAGAACTAAAACCTGGCTCCAAATCTGGTGCCCTTAAGTTCCAAAATTTTAAGACAGACAATCTTTCAAAGACAGAGATAGGACAAGAAAGCCCACATAATCTCATGCCCACTGGCTCTGTCAAAACATGAAATGCTCACCCTGGTTGTAGTTTTCCTAATCTCTACCCCACCCCCTTTGTTTTCCTTGGATTCCCAAAGTAATTATGGTCGACATTTCACTTCCCTTCAGGACCTGAATTTGAGACCCATAGGCACCTACTGAATGAAGGATTCCTCCCCTGAAACCCAGAGGGGTAAGTATGCACACACCACTGTCACCTCCTGAAAACAATGTTATTATCCCCATAACCATTCTGGATCTTCAAGCACATGTTGTGCTAAAGTTTGTTACCATAACCTTTCAGAAGGATTTCTTAGGCATTTGGAGGGGGATGGTACCAGCATTATAATAGACATGATACAAACTGAGTCTTAACAGGAGTTCATTGCTTCGTTGTTAGTGGGGTGAGGGGGGGAAGCCAGGAAAAATAAATTTCCATCAATAGAGAAATGGTCAATAAAATAAGATGAATCTATACTTTCTACTGTGAAATGCTAAAAATGAGAGATCGGTGTGTACTGACATGAGATCTCCAACACTTATTTTATATATATGTTATACAGAATATACAATATGTATTCTAGTGTGTAAAACCTGGAGATAAAGATACAAGAACAAATAGTTTTTTGGGAAGGTGATTCCCTCAACCGGAGAGTGAAGATATAAGGCAAGGAAGGGAAGAAAGCCAAAAACAACAAAAAAATGTGTTATCAAGCAGGCTAACACTGTGAACAACTGGAGCTTAATTCCTCTGGGGCCCACTGGGGACACTGAAGAACACACCTTAGAGTTATTCCAACTGGGAGATGAGGAACTTAGGGGGATTAAATGCCAATGCTCATCAGTCATCAGTTGAGGGCTGCTCTTGGGGCGTGCTGAGACTATAGCACAGCCAGCTTGTCTCACATGCTGACAAGACGCCCCCATAGTTGGAGAATATCCTCAAATCCAGGTCCACACTTTAAGTCCGGCTAGCATGTACAAAATTGGTAAGTGTCAAGGGCATTTGTTATGGTATACAAGGCATTTGCTTATCTTCAAGCACAGAGAAACAGTTGAGGGATGCCCATTAAACTGTTGACAGAAGCTACTGACCTAGTGGTCCGTCAAAACAGCTCATGGCCACCTTCCTCCATGTTATCTTCCTCTACTGCAGACAACTGGATGACACTTCAAGGTTCTGGTTGGAAAGAAAAAACCTACTTTTGTCTCCTTGAAGGTAACTATACCTCATATTCTTCTCTGTATGCAGGAGCACACTGCCCGATCTATCATGGTAGCTGTTCAGTAACCATGGTGGATCATGTGACCAATGAAACAGACTCTTTCTTGCCCCCCTCTAGGAATCCAACACAACTAACACATTTATTTTTTTAATCAATAACCATTTATCTCAATTAAACATGTTTTAAGATACTATGGTCTTCTATTCCACTCTACTCCAAACTTCTATCTCCACTTGTCTACCATTTTCTATGCTGAGCCTCAGTAAATTAGCAACACTACTCCTTGACCATTTGAGTAGCACTAAACCAACACTTACATGACAAGGGCTCTCTGGTTGTTTAAAATCCTTCTGCCATCTACCAAGAGTTCCAAGGAAGGCAGTAAAATTTCCTGGGCTTGAAGTACTGTAAGAGGCTCCTTGCCGTATTCCAATTGACTAGCCAAGTAGAGACCAAGACATATGTGGTAGGTTAGCCTGACTTTTACCTAACGAGTCCAAATAAAAATGGTCTGAACAAAGCATAATTCACTATATATTATTTTAAGTCTAGCCAAACAAAAAAGGGATGAAAATATGAGGTCTCTAACTAGAGAGGGGTCTTGGGTGTCAAGAAAGGTCTTGGGTGTGTTGGCGTTGTTTGAGTGCTGGTTCATTCACTCATCCATTCACTCATTCCTTCATTCATTCAGTCAAACATTTACAGAGGGATTGTGATGTGACAGGCACTATGCTGGGCACCTTGTCGACTCTTGATGAACAAAAAGTCATAGGCCAGACTAGAGGGCAATTTAAAGGGAGGTCTTTCTAGACTAAGTTCTCTAGTGATCTTGTCTATTTTATAATACCAAAGCCTGGCTAATCTCTCTTTAGCCAGTTTTTGTGTTTGTCAGGAAGCATATAGTTCTTGCTCGTGGCTATATCCTAAAACCCAAAGACCAGAGGGCAGGGGATGCTCCATGGTTGGAGAGCCTGCCTTCGCACCCCCAGCCAGCACAGGATCCCATCTAGGGTAACCATAAGCCTGTTCCAGCCTCACTGCTTCTGTCATTGGTGTGGTTGAGTTTCATCTTGAGGTCTCTGCAGCTTCTTACCTGATCCTTCCTTATCTTCTAAAGTACAGTTCAGAAATCTGCTCAAACACAACAGAGCAGTCCCACACAGGCCAACAGTGGAGCTGCTTCTTAAGCTGGCACTATCCCTTTATGGAAAAACAGGGGCTGGGAAAGGAAACGGGAAGCAAGCACAGATTGAAATCCAGGGCCTTGAGCTAAAGCATCAGGCCCCCCAATGTGTGATTTATTATAGAACATAGACCAGAGATGCTTAGCTGAGCCACCAAAGACTATCTCCTCTGGCTTTGTAACAATATGATTCAAATAACGTCCCTAGATATGAAAAGATCCATTAATCCATACAGCCTCCATATCACATCTTGCAGTCAAACGTGTATTTGGGGCTTAGGACAAAATGGAGCCTAAAATGCTTTATTCTAAAGGGATGGTTCTTTTGAATAGAAATGGTTCCTAAACAGGAGAGCAGGTCCAAAGAATGAAAATTGATATAATTTCCCCACTCTTTGTGAAGAAACATTTAATTTGACATCTTTTATCCAGTGGAAATCTGGAAACTAATCGCTGCTCGTTATTGTTTCTTGCTTTGATGCACCCCTCCCACAGCTCCACTTTGAATTCTACCTCCCAACCCCTTAAAGCGGAAGGCTGCAGGTGGATAATGAAAAAAATAATTGCCCTGGTTAAAAGGGAACATTAAACTGGAACAGAATTTAAGTGACTGTAGCTCTGAATTAAGCAAGCAGAAACAGGCAACACGCTCAAAGACCCTTCTTTCGATGCTTAAGATGTTCTAAGCACTGCTTACTGTAATGATGGAGAAAACACTTTCAAGAATCTTCTTTCCCCCCTGTACTGTATATTTGTACAAAAATGGCGCTAGCTAAAGCTCCCACGTACAGGTAGATTTATAACAGGAGCAAATCTGACTCTACTAACCCAGGTGTGCAAATAAAAGTACATTATTCTTCAGAAATAAAATCGCATTTGACGCTGAGCTCCCATTCCCACTGGACTGAAGAAAAACTATCTCAGTCATTGGGGATTTCTCTCTGTGTCTGACTCCTGAACGTTCAAATGCACCCAGGGATTTGGTGCTGAACTCCAAGGTCAGGGAAGGCCCACTTACCTTCAATCTAATCTCACTGCCACCAATATTGGTGACTCCATAGTTGTTGGAATGCAGATCCACCATGTCTATTCCCCGACTTGAGCTCCTCAGTGCCTGGGCATCTCCTTCCCTTGCACACGTCCTAGCCATGTCCCTCTCAGATTTTTCTGCCCCTCAGGCACTGTAAAAGCCAGGCCCCCATTACCCAAAACCATTACCCCTTTCTTTTCTTTTCTGTCTTCAAGAGGTCTCCTTCTTTTCTTTCTGCTCTTATAGCATCTGTTTTAAAACCACACAGCTGTCCAAGTGGATGGAAGGATGGATGAATGTGATAAAGCAAGTATAGTAGAATGTTTATAGTAAAACCTAGATGGTGGGGAATGGGTATTCACTGTACAATTCTTTCAATTTGGTCATATGTTTGAAATTTTTCATAATCAGGGGTGGAAGAAAACGCAACTCTCTCCCCAATCCCTAGCCCTCCATGCTGTGGCTTTTGAAAACAAGAGCCAGGAAGGGAAGTGGAGCACAGTGGGGTACTTAGCCCTATGACATAAATCTCCCCAAGACAAGGGAAATGATCTGGCTAGCAAGCCTTCTTGGAATCCAAGAGGCAAAAATATAGATAGGACAAAACACTCTTTAATAGCTCAATGGATTTTCCTAAGACGCTTTCTAAATGAAAGAGAAGCAGGTGTGATTGTCCACTTCGACACCTCATGACCACTCCTATCTGAAATCTAGTTGCCCACATATCGTAACCACCTTTTCACTCAAAGATGTTTCAGAATGAAGTAATATCTAACCCTCCTCACTTCTGCATCCCACAGCCACAATGTGAAGGATGGGCTCTTGGCTGCAGGACACACAAACTGAAGACAGCCCAAATTTTTGTAGCCAAGAACTCAAAGAAACTATCAAGTAGCTCTTGGCCTCTGGATATATCCCAACAACAGGTTTTTAGGGCTGTATTGAAAAGATCTTAGTGTTGCTCTGAATGCTGAGAAATGTTGAGCAGGCTCCAGAGGCACCCGTCACTCCTACGGTTTCAGCTCTAAGCAGCTATTAGAAACCTCTGAACACACAAAGCAGAGGGTAAAAATCAAACGCTTCTCATCTAAATTAATAAAATCGCGTTTCTGTCTGACTGTCACCACATCACATGGAAGTGATTGAATGGATTGTCATCAGATACGGAATATCTATTTTGGATCGCCTGATAAATACATGCTGAGTGGTGTATGGGAAATACATACTGAGTTACCCATTAGAGCGCCTTCTCCATGAGAGAAGTAGTCTCTAGAGAAGGCAAAACCAAGGTACGACAAGATACCCAGAGGCTTTCAATGAGAAGACAGATGGATGAAAAAGACTGATTTCAACTTTGAGTCCTTAACTGGGTTCTGTGATCTACAAGCATTGATTTGTAATTGGGAGGTTTCTAACTTGGACAACTCCAAGAAGAAGCTCCATGATGAGAAGGAGCGGGGATTAATTGATTTATTTAAAGATGGCTAGTGATTCTTCTAAGAAATGCTGGGAGGCTGGATGGTTAATACGACAAAGAAAGACTGTAGTTAGACCAGCAGTAATAGATGGCATTGCAATGAAAAACAACAACAACAGCAACAAAAGGTATTTCACTTGTACCGAGGTATTTTATTTCATTTATTCTTGTCCTCAGCTACATTCCTCTATAATATTTATCAATTACAGATTATCTAACCACTTTACCAATATTAGAATAAAAGCTCTCTAAGAGCACCTGGGTGGCTCAGTAGGTTGAGAATCAGACTCTTGATTTTGGCTCAGGTCATGATCCCAAGGTCGTGGGATTGAGCCCCATGTCTGGTGCCACACTGAGTATGGAGCCTGCTTGGGATTCTCTCCCTCTCCTTCTGCTTCTCTCTCTCTCTCTCTCTCTCTCTCTCTCTCTCTCTCTCTCAATTTAAAAATAATTTGGGGTGCCTAGGTGGCTCAGTCGGTTGAGCATCCGACTTCGGCTCAGGTCATGATCTCACGGTCCATGAGTTCGAGCCCCGCATCAGGCTCTGTGCTGACAGCTCAGAGCCTGGAGCCTGTTTCAGATTCTGTGTCTCCCTCTCTCTCTGACCCTCCCCTGTTCATGCTCTGTCTCTCTCTGTCTCAAAAATAAATAAACGTTAAAAAAAAGTTTTTTTAATAATTTAAAAATGAAAATGAAAAAAATGTTAAAAAGCTCTCACTCCCCCCTCACCCCATCTTTCACACACACACACACACACATACACACACACACACACAGCTTCTCTCAGCTTCTCCTCGGGCACAGGTTGTTTTAGATACGTCTGTGAACCTCTTCTGGTAACTCTATGAGTTTCAATAATAATAATGATGATGATGATGATAATAGTAATAGCCTGTGATGACACATGCCCACTCCTCCAATAACACTAATTCAGATACAGCCCCTCATCACAGTACAGTCCAACTGGTCCCTCCCCCAGGGATAGAGTAGGCATTTCCCCTTCTACCCTAAGCCCCTCTTTCTGTTTCTCCTCCACTACCTCAGCCTTCCCTAACCACCATCCACAAAGGCTGATTTTGCTTCCAGCCTTGTTGCTTGGATAAGCCAAACTATCCAAATCAAAGACAGAAAGATTTTCATTACTATGACACGAATACTAGAAAGAAATGCATTGTTGAAATTGTTCCCCTCTAGGCAGGCAGAGGCAGAATAAAATCGCAAGCCTACTATTAAGACAAGTGAGAATGAAATTAGGTAGCCTCCAAATGCAAAATGCAAAGAAGAGTGTTCTATACACTGTGTCTTTTTTTTCACTGTATTAAGCTTACACCCACTCAGCGTCTAGGGATGCACATTTCAATCTCCTTCCTGTTTACAATCCCACTTGTATTCATTCCCATTGGTAGCAAGCTCTGGGAGCCAGCACGGAATATAAACCAGAAGGTGCAAACTCCTCAAATGAGGTCAGTGAGCATGTTAGACAGAATAATTTGGATTATAAGTAAGCTTTGTCATTGTAAGAATAATGTTTCAACTAGCAGATCACGCTCTGGATCGTAACATGTGATAAAGAATAAAAAGAAACAAGAACCACCTTGCTATCAACTATAAGATTTCACCTTTCCAGAGATAAAGATTCCCCAGTTCATCAAGGAAGCAATAGTGAGTTTGCACTCTTTGAAAAGACCACCTCCTGGCCACAGGACCAAACTGTTTGCCCCCGATTCAACCATCATTAGTGAAGTCACTTAGAAGCACAGACTCCAAATTCCTCCAATACGGATCAGAGTATTGCTAGAAGAATTAGCCAGAACTCTTTCAGTTGCAAACTACATTTCCAACAGCTATAATAGCGGGCACTCAAGAAATACTGAATGACTGAATACATGATAGAATATGCATTCGTGTATATTCACGGTACCGATGCATGCTAAAAAGTAAAATATACTCACCACATATCCTACCAAACCAGAGCTCTGAGAGAATAAAATGGCTTGCTGAAAAGAATCACAGGGAAGAGGCGCCTGGTGGCTCAGTCGGTTAGGCATTTGACTCTTGATCTCCTCTCAGGTCATGATCTCACGGTCATGAGATTGTGCCCTGCATTGGGCTCTGTGCTGATAGCATGGAACCTGCTTGGGATTCTCTCTCCCTCTCTCTCTGCTCCTCCACCCTGCCGCACTGGTACACCCTCTCTCAAAATAGATAAATAAACTTAAAAAAAAAAAAAAGAATCATGGGGCAAATCATGGCAATAAGTAACCTTGAGGCCAAACCCAAACCCAGAGACCCAGTTCATTGTGTGAGTCCGATGGACAGAGAGTCTGATTGCCTGGTGCTGACGGCCACACCAGTATGACCCTGGCACTGTTCTGTCTTCTAACCAGGAGCCAGACAGACTGAGTGGCAGAGCTGGGCCTCTCACTCTCTCCCTTTACATCTGTGGCTCCTTCTGCTAATAACGAACCCACTGAACAGGAACACTTCCTCGCTGGCACCCTGGTGGGCCTCTGGTGTGCCCCGGGGGGCCTCTGCGTGGCAAGCACATCCACCTGGCAGGATTGAAAAAAAAGGGGGTCAGGGCAGGGGGTTAAGGAAAAACCCCGTGTAAACAGCTAATCTGCCCAATCCAGCCATAAAGCTGAACAGTGCCTGCCCAAAATCACCACCACGATTTTCCATAAATGACTTTCAGGCTGGCTACAAAACCCCATGTGAGTCTCAACAGTAAAGGGCCTCTGGGTAATTCACCAGCTGGCTAGCTGATTTTAGCACAGTTAGTAAAACACTGCATTAACATTTAGCTTTTGTGTGTAGAACAAGTTGTGCAGTAAATTTTTCTAAATGTTACTGAAATATATTACCTGCACTATGGGCTGAGCTGAAGCAGTGATAGGAAGTCTCTGTTCTCAGAAAGTCCACATTTTAGAGGAAGTTTAAAATGTGTTTGGAGGGGGGCGCCTGGGTGGCTCAAGTGGTGGAGCGTCCGAGTTCAGCTCAGGTCATGATCTCAAGGTTCGTGGGTTCGAGCCCCGCGTCAGGCTCTGCACTGGCAGTGTGGAGCCTGCTTGGGATTCTCTCTCCCTCACTCTGCCCCTCTCCAACTTGCACTCATTCTCAAAATAAACAAATAAACTTTAAGAAATAAATAAATAAATAAAAAGCACCTGGAGGATGCACACAAGAAACAGTTCTTAGTAACAAGTGATAGGCGCACCGGACGTGAGGTGCCCACTGCTTGCAATAGATTGGATGTTTGTGTCCCCCCCCCCAAATTCATATATTGAAAACCTAACACCCAAGGGGATGGTATGAGGTGCTGGGGTCTCGGGAAGGTGATTAGCTCATGAGGGTGCAGTCCTCATGAACGGGATTAGTGCCCTTAAAAAACAGAGGCACCACTGGGCTCCCTTGCCCCTCCCACCACATGAGGACACAGCAAGAAGGTGCCATCTACCAGGAGGTGGGCTCTCACCAGACACCCAATCTGCCAGGGCCTTGCCCTTGGACTTCAATCCTTCAGCACCGGGAGAAGTAAATGTTGGTTGCTTATAAGCCACCCAGTCTGTGGCTTTTTTGTGACAGTTGCCTGAACGGACTAAGACACTGCCTGCAAAGGCCTCTACTGGGTCTGAGTCACTTGAGGAACATCGAGACCAAGCTTAAAAGGGGGACATTTTGTGTCTGAAATGGCCCTTAGGACTCTGGTGTTGTATCAGCTGCTGTCAGTCCCACCCATGGCTTCTCAGCACATCTCTGATTCCTATCCCTGCCAAGAATTTCTTGCTGCAAACATCTGCGACGCTGCCTGGGGCCTTTTACTGTCTCAGAGAACATGTTTCCCCCGAGCACTGGCAGGCTGGAAATGCTGGGCAGTTAGCATCCCCAGAGGCAACTCTCAACCAATTGCAGGCTGGAAACGGGGGCAAACAGCCCGGCTGCCTTGCCCCTCGAGTGGTATCAAATAGAGGCATATCCCCCACCCCACTGCTATCTCTCAGAGTTCCAGGCACCCACGTGATAAGTGGCTTGGAGGTACACCTATTAGTGTCTGTCTTCCCTTCCCTGTCCCATCTCCTACCCCCCTGTGGTGCTTCCTGGGGTTTCGACCTCACAACATCCTCATGGAGTCAAATTTCTGAGGACTCCATCTTAAGACACACCCTTTCTTGTCTCTTGGGATTTCTCACCCTCACCACACAAATCGTTTTGGAAACCCAACCATGTGCAAAATCTTTTGGTAATGTCCTCAGACTCTCCACTGAAACTTAGCTGTTTGATTACTTAATTAAGTTTCTTTTCAGGAAAGAGCCCCAAATTTATTCAAGCTGAGGTGTGGCTGATGCAGGCGATCAGAAAGTGACCCCTGCCCCAACTGGACCAGAATGGCAGCCTCAGCCTCGGGATACCTTCTGACACCATAGAATTCCCACCAAAGAGAAACTTGTAACCACAGGCAAGAACGGGGGCCAAGAAGGGGCCAGAGTTCTAGTGTGGAAGGTACAAAGGGACCTTGTGTATCATGAGACCTGGGCTCCCGAGAGGCTAGAACCAACATAAATATCTGCACAAACAAGCACAAGGCAAGGCAACCTGAAAACAATCCGCCCACTCTTAATTATCCCCAGGTGGATTATCTAGCTGGTGGACCCTCAGTAGCAAAATTTACACCCTAGCCTGGTTTTCCTCTCCTATTCACCCTGTACCCAGTGACCTCCCCGAACATGGGCTGATATAAGGAAATGCAAAGTCATTTTAGGAGAAGTCTGATGAGGAGATAAAGAGATTTGTATGCGTGCAAAAGCCCTGGAGAAATAATTTATGATTATTCTGACTTTTTAAAAAATTATTTGGACTTGTGGAGGTCTCCTCCACCAGCGTGGTGGTTCAGGAAGGGACTCCATGCAAAAACAGCTCTGCCAAGAGACAAACGCCATGGGAAGGGTTGGCCCCCTTGCGGAGTCTTCCCGCCCAAGCCTGACTGCAAATATGCAGCTGGATAAATTTAGAAGCCACAGCATACATAAAAGAAACGGTGTATATTCTGTGCGGTCCCACTAGCATGCTGGCTGGGTGGTTTGATCATTCAACAGATACTTCTTAAGTGTCTACCATGTGTGGCGTGCCTGGGTGTCTCAGTCGATTAAGAGTCCAATCTTGGCTCAGGTCATGATCTCACTGTTTGTGAGTTTGAGCCCCGCATTGGGCTCCGGGCTGATAGCTCAGAGCCTGGCGCCTGCTTTTGATTTTGTGTGTGTATCTCTCTCTCTCTGCCCCTTCACTGCTCAGGCTCTGTCTCTCTCTCTCTCAAAAATAAATAAACATTAAAGAAAAAGGTGTCTACCATGTGCCAGATGTGGGACTACCCGATAAAAGGAGGTTGCCTCACCCACAGGTGTCAGAAGGCCCTCTTTACCTCCAGAACTAAAACCACACATTAATAAGTGCTTTAAAATATCTTGGATTGTGATGATCATCTCATTACTCTTACTAATGATGTAGAAATAACCAATTGGGAGATAAGGAAAAGCCAGAAATGGATGAGCTACTGTCTCTGGGTGTTAAAAAGTTACCTTAAATTTCATATAGGTCTGATACCCTAATAAGAAACAACATGTTGGGGTGCCCAGGGGCTCAGTCAGTTAAGTGTCCAACTCATGATTTTGGCTCAGGTCATGATCTCAGACTTTGAGAGATTATTTGAGCCCCACATCAGGCTCTGTGCTGATAGTGCAGAGCCTGCTTAGGATTCTTCCTCTGTCTCTCTCTCTGCACCTCCCTCACCCCTCACCCCCGTACTCTCCTGCGCGTGCTCTCTCTCCCTCTCTCAAAATAAATAAAATAAACTTAAAAAAAAGAAATGTCATGTAGTGTCAGTGGCCTTTGCTCCTCTGAACCTAATAGAGGAGGTGATAAGAACATGGCTTTTTTAAAAATCGAAGCACCATATCACCAAGGCCTTCCCAGCACTAGAGAAGTATGTTCAAGACCATCAGCCTAAAATATGAGTTATGGCCCAGTTTCCCTCTTATGTCAGAAAGTGATGTTTCTCTGAAATGCACCAGCTCCCTTGGTTACATTGGTGTTTCCCGTCTACCTGCCTACCATGGTCCTCCACCTGGATGCCCAATAAACATCATAAACCGGTAGCAGTCCAAACTACATTCTGGATTCCAACACTCACTCCAAACCACTTCCTCCCCAGTCTTCTTCCCAGTCAACCACACTTTACTCTTCCGGAGGTTGACGTCAAGACCTAGGTGTTGTCCTTGATTCATCTCATTCGCTCACACCCCACATTTAATCAAATGTGCAAAATCCTGCTGGTTCTAGCTTTCAAATATATGGGGTTTCAGCTACTTCTCCGCACTTCCACTGCTACCACCCTGGTCCAAGCCACCATCATCTCTCCCCTGAAATACTCAAATGGCCTCCTAGGAGGTCTCCCTGCGTCCACCCACACCCCAACCCAGTGCATTCCCCAAGCAGAGAGCATGACATTTTTAAAACACAAGTCAGTTCATATTAGCCCTCTGTTCAAAGTCTTCTAACACCAGTGGCTTCTCACTTCACTCAGAGGAACAGCCAAAATCCCCCAAATAGCTTTTAAGATCCTACATGACCTGCCCCCCAATCTCCTCCCAAACTACTCTCCTCTGCTTACCTCTGTGGCAGCCACACTGACTGGCCTCCTTGCTATTCCTCAAACATTCCAGGCACCCCAGAGCCTTCGTAAGTGCTACTCCCTCTGCACACAAAGCTCTTCTTCAGATACCCACACAACTCACTCACTCAACTCTTCCAAGGCTCTTCCCCAAATCACCTAATCATTAGGCCTTCCCTGACCACTCTATTGAAAATTGCAGCCTTTCTCCATGTCCATAATCAGTTTTAGTTTTGTCCATAATCTTCATCATCTCTCAGCATAGTACGTGCTTGTATTGACAATCATCTTTCCCTCTAACTTGAATGCAAGCTGTGTGAGGACAGGGGTTTTTGTCTTCTCTGTTCGTTTCTGAGCACAGCAGCAGCTAAAGGGGTATCTGGCATGTAGTAGTTACTCAATAAATAAATAATTGTGTTAATCAATTAAATAATGAATGGGTAAGCTTCTGGGATAATGATATTTAATACAGCAAAAAGAAATGTGCATGTTTTAGGGCTGAGGAGCATGCCCTAGAATTTACTTGATCCTAAAATACAATTTAAAGTATAACATGCCTGGCACCTGGGTGGCTCAGTCAGTCAAGTGTCCAAACTCTTGATTTTGCCTCAGGTCATGATCTCACAGTTTGTAGGATCAAGCCCCACATCGGGCTCTGCAATGACAGCACAGAGCCTACTTGGGATCCTCTCTCTCTCTCCTTTTCTCTCTCACCCCTTCCCACGCTCATTCTCTCAATCTCTCTCAAAATAAATAAATAAATTTTAAACAAATAAAGTATAACATGCAAATTGGGTCATCAATTGGGGTTAATTCATTTGCTTGTCTAAGAATTTCGACCATGAGCTTTTAAGATGCAAAATATAATGGTTTTAGGCAAGGTCATACTTGCAGAGGACAAGTTTAAATATTGGGACCAACTCCTGTCCTAGGCTGCTCTGGTCTACTGAAGAAGTAGGTGATAGGAAGTATCCTTAAAACTGTCCTCTGTCCATTGGCCTATCCAGATGTGCTCACGCATTCTTTCATTGACTGAATAAAACAAGCAACGAACCCTGCTTAACAAACTTTGCATTCTCCTGGGAGACAATAAGATCTACAAAAAAGTACAGGGTATGTCAAATGGTGACCAACTCTAAGGATTATAAAAAAGAAAAAAGGGAGACCAATGGGGAGGGGAGATGGACTATAGGGAAGACCACCACGAGGGGAGAATGTTGTAGACACAAGAAACAGGAAGTCCAAAAGCAGGGTGTTGGGATCGTGCTTGGCAGGGTTCCCAACCAGCGAGTGAGTGAGGGGCCAGTAGGAGAATGTCATCAGAAGGGTCTCAGAGGATGGGGCCATGGAGGGCCTAGTAAGAACAGGACACGGTGTTCATGCTGAGTGACGTAGGAAGTTTAGAGGACTTTTGAATGGAAGAGTGACCCGCTCCGATTTACATCTTAACAATGCTGGCAATGCCCACACTCTGTCATTCTGTTGGAACTTTCTTCAAAAGGTGTATGTGTTCAGAGTTTACATTCCCTTGGAAACAAAGAATGCACCTCTTTTCTTCCTGAACCCTAAACCCTCAGCATCTTCCACACCTAGTTGGTCCTCAACAGATGTTTATGGATTCACTCACTGCAGTCACCTGGACAGGGCTGTCCAGTGGCTAACTTATCAGCAGAGATTAATGGATCCAATTAGGCATATGGTTGGCATAGCTCCAATGTTCACCCATCGGCTACAATGGGAAATTCTCTCTCCTTGGGCAGGTCATCCAAGACCCTCTTTTCACAATATTAAAACTTTGTATCTGCCCAATATACACAGGAATTCTTCACACGCAAAATGTCATGTTCAAGCAATGTGAGATCTCTGGCCATCAGTACAAACACAGCCGGTACAGGTCTGTCATTAAAGGAAGTAGGGTAAGGAGATGAGGCTGACATCAGGGGAATTACTCAAAGTTACCAAGTAAATCGCTAAAAGGAATTTGCTGTCTCTCTGCCTCATTGAATCATTTTGATTCAAGATCTTCCATAACCTTAACTTCAAAGAAAATAGATCATTAACTTGACATTCAACTCAATACAGCATCACATCTTATAAGACAATCCATTCCCTGTGTCCCTTTTATCTGTACCAGAAACCTAATAGGAAGCCCCTTTGCAACTCAAATTATTTTCTTACTGAGAAAGAAATTCCCCGAAGCCAAAGAAAAGGTGAGTTGTTTGTGGAACAAAAGCGCACCAAAATTAAAGTTATTAAAAATCTTAGGTCACCATGCCCACAGTTCCTATTTTTCCTGTGCCACCCACTTTCACAGTCTGGTACTGGAGGAGATCAGGGCAATCTTAGCAAATGAATACACACGCAGCAGTAGCACTATGTTCTCGGATGGAGTGTTCTACCTGATTTTTATTTGACCGTGTTGGTTTCAGTTTTAAGGACAGAAAAGGACAATGAAGCCCGAAGCAGTGAGCACAAATCCTCCTAAAGCAATGGTTCTCAAAACTCCAGCATGCATCAGAACCCCCTGGAGGGCTGGTGAAAATGCAGGGTGGTGGGTCTCATCCCAGAGTTTCTCACTTAGTAACTCTGGGCTGAGGCCTGACAATCTGCATTTCTCATAAGTTCCTGGTGTTGCTGCTACTGCTGTTGGGCCACACCTTGAGAACCACTGGCCTAAAGCTAGAAAATCTGAAGTATCTGGTTGTGGTTTCAAATCCCCAGCCATTTGGACGTAGATGCTAGCTGGATGAAGAACGGAGCCATAAATACAGAGAACAAACTGGTGGTTGCCAGAGGCATGGGGGAGGAGGAGTCAGGCAAAATGGGTGGAGGGGAGTAGGAGGTACAGGCTTCCAGTTACAGAATGAATCAGTCATGGGGATGCAAGGCACAGCATGGGGAATATAGTCAATGGTATTGTAACAGGACTGTAAGGTTGAAAAAACAAAAAGAAGCTGGTTGGACAAGAATCTATATAAGGCCTAATACATATGTGCATATTTTAATATATATGCTGGAGGATCCACTCCAGAAGAGCCTAGAATTGTCCTTTCTTCTTTAGCCTCCTATATGTGTTCAGATCTCCTTAACATGTCTGTCTTGTTGTATACTGTTTCTTCAGCTCCCAGACTCCCCTACAAAAGGGTTTGGCACATGGCGGGTACCCTTGGCCAGAGCCGTCTGGGCCAACAACAACAACAAAAAAAGGCAAAGCCTTCTAAAGACTGACGTTTCCTGATCACCATTTTGTTAAGACTTGCCCAGCTGGAGGCAGGAAAAGACTTTTGTTTCCAGCTATTTTATTAAATCAGCGTCTGAGCACTTGTTGATACAATGTCATGATCAAAGGCTGAACCCCCCTCCTCCATCTTCTAAATTCCCCCCACACCCTTAAGAAAACATCTTAAAAACATATCTGTTGAAATGGATTCAGCATCATCCCTGGCCTCCTCCCAAGCCCTCAAGAACATTCCAGAGCATACAAAGAGGGCAA
>NC_064817.1:35292582-35395375 GCF_023721935.1 Panthera uncia | reverse complement strand
TGGGGGCCTGGCACACATACTCTGCTTTTATTTCCTGCTCCAGGGTGAGTGAGAAGACTTCTATTCCAGCTGTATCATCATCACGGTGTCACGGCTGCACAGGAAAGAAAAGGCAGGAATCAGATGTGTGTTCCCTGAGAGAGACCTTCAGCTCGTTACAATTAACAGATAATTTGAGAGACTTCAGTGTGGTCAGCTGCCAAAAACAACTTAACAGGAAAAATGCAATACTGATTCGAAGAAGAAAAAAAATCCCCCCTCCCCCCCACTCATAGGCATTGCTGCTCTTTGTGTGGGCTTTGTTATGCTTTATGTTATCTTAAGGGAAAGTGCAGGATGCAAATGAATTCTTCCAGGCTGGGAAATACTGGTGGGGGAGCAGCAGTGAACAGCGGGTGTAAACAAACATGACAGAGGCCTGGATTTTTGCATGGTTGTCTAAAACTGAGATGCTTAGAAATTGGGAGCTATCAGGAGATCTCACTCACTTTGCCGATTGAGGTACAGAAAAAGGGCTGAGCAGGAGGGTTTCCAAATGTCACAGGAAGGCTTCATTTTACTTGCTTTGAAACTGGAGAAGGAAACGCTACAAAATCAAGACAAACATCTGATGGGGGAAGACGAGCATTCTGTATCTGACGTCCCAAAGGAGCCGAGGAGACAGAGAAATGCTATCTCCTCTGGAATAAGATGGGCCAGGGAGGGGGTGGAGGAACATGATCATTCTGGTTCACAAAGAACTCTTAAGGGACTACAACCCTTTTCAGAGGCAAGCACTAGAGAAGGGATTCCCAGGGGGAGGCTTGGGGAAAGCTAATTCCAAGAGGGAGTTCAAAGTGTTGAGATGAGAATGCTTGTCTAACCCTGTTTTAAAGAGACCATGCATGGCTGGGTTTATAGCATCAGGATTGATCTGCCCATAGCCAGTCTCAGCGGTGGTCATCAGAGTGGCCTCAGCCCCGGGACCTGGCCTACAGCAGTGGGCCTACCCAGGGGACAAATGGGAAGACAAAATATCTGATCCGTCCTGGAAATCCTGCATCGAAGGAGAAACCAGCTCTGAAACACACAAGCTCTTGTGGTTCATGAAATCCATCCTGCGTCCTGGTGTGCCCCCAGAATGAACCAAGGGTTGTGGCCTGGGTCTAAGCTATGGGGACCCTCAGTCCCTACATGGTTTGAAACTGTGTCAGGCTCCCAAAGCCTGCTGGAAAGACTCACAAGATGAAGATCAGTGTGGCAGATGGAAGGGAAAGTCGATTTTGATATGGGGGTGCCAGGTTCTGGTTCTGGACCCACCTGAAAACATGTGACCTAGGACACATTACTTCACCCTCTTCTAAAGTGAGGGTGACTAATGACCTTTAAGGGTGCTTTCATCCCTAACATATTTTTGTTTTAGAAAGTGAAAATGTGAAAGCACACCCTCTCTAGAAGACACTGGCTTCATCGTCCCCTCCCTGGCTCTCGAGTTTTGGGGTCCAGAAGAGCCACACCTTCATTTTACGTAGAGTGTTAGACTCTGCAATCAGCACATAAGGCAAAAATGCCATGTTGGGAAAATAACCCTCGGAAAAGCACTTTAAATTTTCCACAATGAACAGGATAGGTGATTTTGTATAGACACCACAACCCAACATACTAGTATAACTCTCTATACGTACCTACATACAGTGGTGGAGAATTGTTCATAAAGAGCAGATGTAAAATGGAATTTTAAGTATTTTAAATTTTATGAGATAGACAGACTGCCTAACTTGGAAGAATGTAGCAATGTATATAGTTGATCTCACACAAGTTAAATGCCCTGTGGAACTGGTTTATTAAACAGGCTGAACCTGACTGAGTCTAAACAGGAAATGGATGTATTTTTCTTCATTACTGCCTTCAGCCTTATTACATCAAACCAGTTTCCCGGCCTCTTGAAAACATCTTAGATAAATCTCCTGACTTTTAGTTCCTTTAAGAACAAGCCCTATTTTGGTATTTAAAAATCCAGGCTAGGTCAATACTTAATCTCATATCGAATCCAAAGCTTCCCCTTCCCCTGGCTCAGGCCTGACCAACCAGGCTCAGAGAACCAAAAAGTTGAGTAAGAAAAGTTGAGTAACCATTCTTTCCACTCTACTGTGTGGTGCAACCACTTAACTAAGCTGGAACTATGTTTCCCAGAATTCCCTGCCATGAGTTAGGGGGAGCACAAGAGAAATTTGCACAAGTGGGAAGTGAAAAGGCACCATTTTTATGCTCTGAAGGTGGGAATAGGGTGCCAGGCCCTAGAGCAAACTCACATGCATTGCTGGCTCACCTTGTTGGTGTGGACAGCACCCAGGCCTGAAGCCCCTCCAGCCCCCACTGGGTCTCCTTCTTCTGCTCCCCGAGGGCCTGGGTCAGACAGCCCTGTAGCAGATGGCCCCAGCCTTTCCCAAAGGTCATCCTTACCAGTTTGTCCTCATTTGTTCTAATGTGCACCCAACTTCCCTTCCTGACTAGCTGGCCTTGCTGACCTATAGAGTCATTGGCCCCAATACCAGACATAGAGCCAACAGTCTCTCATAGATTTCTCCGTCAGCTTCCATAGGATGCAAAGGGCTATTCCCTGTAATAAATCTATCATAGTATTTCACTGGTAGTAATTCTACTCCTCTCATTGAACCCAGGCTGACATGCTCCCTCTTCTTGCACACTTCTGCTTGCTTCTCTGGAATAGAGAAAAGATTATAGGAAAGAGGTAACATCTCAAGTCAATGATGCTATTTTAGTGTGTCTCTGTCATGGCAGTCACCAAAGTGCAAGCTCTTCTATGGGCTGCAGATGCAAGACGGGTGGGACCTTGGACCCTTGGATATTCCACAAGGACCTCTAGGTGACAGTCTCCTGGCTCTGATAACATACACTCTGGCTGACCAGTTCTGACCCCATGAGCTTTTCAACCCAAAAGAAATCCTGAAGCCTCTTACTTCTGGAATCCCCTTGCCCCAACACGTCACCCTCTTGGGCACAGTCCTTGAAAGATGATGCTGGCTACCTTGCCCACAGTCCTGTTGGCCCCCAGAAACGGCATCCTGGCCCACTAAGTGGTTAGAGTATAGCCATCTCATTCCCCTACCCTTGGACTATTTTTGTCCAGCCAGCCTGTTCCTTCAGACTTCTCCAGGTGAGAAGCAGGCATCAGTCTCTTCGATCCCGAGCACCCCTAAATTCCAAGGGAGGCATGTAAATTTCTCCCAAGAGTGGCATCACTGTGCTCTGCTCCATCCCAAGGAAACACTAGGAGGACTGGAGAAAAGCCAAGCACTTGCCACTCCCTTAAATTGCCTTCTTGAATTTCTAGTCTCATCTTAAATATGCTGCTGGGGGTTATAGGCTCTGGATGGCTTTCATTAAATTTTAATGACTTTTGTGTATGTTCTTTGGAACATGGGAGTTTTTGTCACCTATTATACTCAACGTTGGATCTTTGGTTCTATTGAATACCTTTATACTATCCCCTCAAACCTCAGCTTTGAGCAAAACCGTCCTTAAAATTAATAAGAATAGGGGCACCTGGGTGTCTCAGTTGGTTAAGCATCTGATTTTGGCTCAGGTCATGATCTCACAGTCATGAATTCAAGCCCCATGTTGGGCTCTGTGCTGACAGCTCAGAGCCTGGAGCCTGCTTCAGATTCTGTGTCTCCCTTTCTCTCTCTCTGCCCCTCCCATGCTCATGAGTCTCTCTCTGTCTCAAAAAATAATAATAAATAAATGTTAAATTTTTTCAAAAATTAATAAGAATAAAAATAGTTCATTTCATGGTACAATTTTAGGAATCCCAGGAAGGTGTGCATGCCCAAATATTCCCTCCCACCTTCCCTTCTATGATGCCTTGGACTCCATCATCAGAAATGCATTTTACCTGATTTGACAGATTAGGCCTTCAAGGGTCCTCAGTGACACTTGAATCTATGATCCTTTGGCAACACTTCGCCATGGATAAGTTAGATTGCTTTCCAGAGAGACAACTGGCTGAGGACTGGATGAGAATGAAATCCAACACAGGTAAGTTTTGATGAGAGAAATCTAAGCTGGCCCCACAGCCTGTTCCCTTACCGAGTCTGAGTCATCAGGGACCAGCATGAGAGCCTTGGAGCCAAGACCAGGTGTGCAAAGAAGGATACCTTCTAGAAAGCTAGAAAGAGAAGGTTGCCTCATTCAAATTTTTCAGACAGTCTTTGGTGCCAAGAATATGGTATGTGCTAAGTAAATGATTATTTACTTAACAATTGTTTAAGAACACAATAATCCTATTTATGAGAATAAAATACTTGAATGTCTTATTTTTTAAATTTTTTTTAATGTTTATTTACTTATTTTGAGAGAGAGAGAGAGTGAGCAGGAGAGAGGCAGAGAGAGAGAGAGAGGGAGACAGAGAATCCCAAGCAGGCTCTGTACTGCCAGTGCAGAGCCCAGTGTGGGGCTCAAACCCATGAACCATGAGATCATGAGCTGAGCTGAAGTCAAGAGTCGGACACTTAACTAACTGAGCCACCCAGGCACCTCTCGAATGCCTTTTTAAACCTCACATTTATGGTTTGTCCTCCTTTGCCTCAATACTTGTTCCCCCAAATTACTTAATTACCTAATGATATTTGAGCAAAGGTGCTGAAATGTTTTTTTTGTTTTTTGGTTTTTTTTTTTTTGGGACAGAGAGAGACAGAGCATGAACGGGGGAGGGGCAGAGAGAGAGGGAGACACAGAATCGGAAACAGGCTCCAGGCTCCGAGCCATCAGCCCAGAGCCTGACGCGGTGACGCGGGGCTCGAACTCACAGACCGCGAGATCGTGACCTGGCTGAAGTCGGACGCTTAACCGACTGCGCCACCCAGGCGCCCCTGCTGAAATGTTTTAAAAACAGGTTTATTTGGTGGCTGTGGGGTGACTTCATGGAAATTCATTTCTTGAGGGAGCTCTGTTTCTCTTAGCTACAGAAACGAGAGGGAGTTCAATGTGTTGAACTAGATTTAGACACATAATGTTATGCTTTCACTAATTATTTATGCTACTGATATGGAGGGAGAGAGAATTGTATAAAGATAACACAGACCAGAGTCATGGTTCTCAAACTTGAGTGAGTATTAGAATCACCTGGAAGCTTGTTGAGAACATTGATCCTGGGACAACCCCTCCCCCACCGCCACCCAAAGATTTTGATTCAATAGATCAGGACTATACTTTGAAAAACTGAGCTAGGGCTTACAAAGGTGGGCCTGTATGTCTGTCCCCACCCACAGCCCCCCACACACAGGTACCTCCATGTGCAAGCGCACGCACACACACACACACACACACACACACGTCAAGCATTTGTTGAGCTTTCTGTCTAACACCACCAGGTCCTTACTCAGTGCATATGAACTCCCAAAGTTGTTTTACTTCACCTCCCTTTGACCCAAAACTTTCAATGGCACCTCCAGAAAGAGTTTGCGGATTTGTCTTTCCAGGACAGACTGCCGTAACCACATTTTTCAGTGAGACTGATAGCAAAATAGGAATGCCAGATTACTGATTTACAATCAGTAAATTACAACTACAATAATTACTGATATTTCTGTCCACAGGTGGGGCTGGACACTTACACTACTGCATTCTCTCCATAGAAGAAATCTGCATGGGAAACAGATTGTAATCAACAGTTTGTTCATTGGACATAAATTCAGGCAAGGGCTTTGGGTGGAGGAATCACTGATGGGTGCCATGAAGTTAAGAGTGTCTGGTGCATCTATCTGCACAATCAGGACCTACTTGCTCCCAAGACCCAACAGGATAGGGCAGCCTCTGCCCTAGACAGCGCTTGGAGGAAAACAATTGTCAGCCCAAGTGACATGTCCATGAGGGAACCGACTTGCCCTCTGGTGGATGCATTCCCTCTTTTGGAGTTACAAAATAAATATCTGTTGAATTATTAATTAACTTATAATGACTGATATATTATCTAGTGGCTTACAGACCTGCACTCATCTTCTCTCTTTTTTTAATGTTTATTTATTTATTTTGAGAGAGAGAGAGAGAGAGTGCAAGCAGTGGAGGGGCAGAGAGAGAGGGAAAAAGAGAGGGAATCCCAAGTAGGCTCCACTCTGTCAGTGCAGAGCCTGATGTGGGTCTCAATCCCACGAACTGTGACATCATGACCTGAGCCGAAATCAAAAGTCAGACGCTTAACCAACTGAGCCACCCAGGCGCCCCTCGTCTTGTCTCTTTCAGAGGATTTTCTCTCTGAGATTTAAACTGTAAAATCATCATGTAAAGGATCAGAGGAAAGAGATGTGACCTGTCTTTCATTAATTGCTAGGGAGCAAATTTAAGTTCTGGTATACAACAGTTGCATGGTCCCCATACCCAAGACATAGAAGGAAAAGAAAATTCTCAGCAGAGGGCAAGGAAGTGGGGCAAAAGCAGCCACTGATCTGTATGTGGACCCAGGGCTGTATGGCCAGAGACAAACACAGGAACCCCTGGAGGACCATCCTAAAACCCTTCAGAGGGAGGTCCGAGTCTTTAGAGATTGAAAAAATACAGGGCCAAGTTACTGGGTTGATTTTGCATTTGGCTTTGGTCCTTTCTAAGTTCATCCAAAACGGCATTCCGTTACTTTGAAATTATAGTCTGTTAAAATTTTCTTCTCAAAATGATAGATTATGCCAGTTATGTATGTAATAAGAGAAAATTCAGTAGTAAATGCACCAGGTTAAGGTATACATTTATTGGCCAAAGTGCAGCTAAAAGGGACAGATATTTTGTAAAAAAATTTGCAAGGGTGAATGAATCCTCACCTCTGCTGACCCCGAGTTTCTGGTTTTCTTTCTGGCTCCTGGAATTCCTAATTCTAGACTGTGGGTCCTATGAATATGTCTCCCTCCCTACCCACCAACCTGGCTGAGAGCCCACAGGCACAAATATTCATAGGTTTTTGTTGAGTTTCTGTTGTGTCATCCAAGATGACACTTTATCAGGGTGCCTGGGTGGTTCGGTCCATTAAGTGTCTGACTTTGGCTCAGGTCATGATCTCATGGTTCGTGAGTTCAAGCCCCACATCGGTCTCTCTGCTGTCAGCACAGAGCCCACTTCGGATTCTCTGTCCCTTTCTCTCTCTGCACCTCCCCCACTTGCTCTCTCACTCTCTCTGTCTCTCAATAATAAACATTTTTCAAAAAGATGACACTTTATTATCCAGAAAATACAGAACAAAAATTAGCTTCCGAACCACCCTAGAAATGTCTTGTTTTCTAGTATATGACAGAAACTAAGACCACTGTCCCGTTACTATCAACAGGATCTGATATCAAGAGTTTTTAAGGCCATGGCTACTGACATCATCACCTCCCTCACCCCCTTACCCTCCCAGCAGCCAATGCCTCAGCCTGTCACTATGTGCTAGAAGCTACCACGCAAAAACCAAGCCCTCATTAAGGTACTTAATGAAAAATCAATAATAACATCGGTATCTACTGAGGCATATCCGAGGGCACACTTTCTACCCCTCCAAACAACCCTCTTTTGTGAAGATCAATAATAAAAGATCCTCTCACCTTTGATTCTAAGACTAAAAAGGTGAGTTAAAATTCAAGGCCTCTCTATATTTGAGTCATATTCTGCTTTGCTTTTTCAATGACTAAGTTAGATCTGTAATTGAAACATGCAAGGAAACAGTTACAAGGTTTTTCTGTTCAACATAGAGATAGAACCTTACTTCTCATTTATACTACGCCATCGTCAACTTTCTGTGATATGCAGACGATTTCCCCTCTCTGGGCCTCTGATTTCACACCTGAAAATACAGGGATTAGCCTGGGTGATCTTTAAAGTCTCTTTCCAGCCTAGTAATCTGTGTTTTATAAAATAAAGGCTAACACAGAGAGGACTCCTAATATTAACAGTAGTGTAGTGCCTGGAACTTAATAAAAACATTTAATCCCTTCAACATGAGGTACACCATTTCATTTAATCTTCTCGCCAAGCTTGTGAGGAATGCATTGTTTACCCCATTATTCTAGTGACTGTTGAGGCATAAAACAACATTTTGGGGGGCACCTGGGTGGCTTAGTCAGTTAAGCATCTGACTCTTGATCTCAGCTCAGGTCATGATCTTGTGGTTCATGATTTCAAGCCCCACATTGGGCTCTGCGCTGACAGTGGGGAGCCTGCTTGGGATTCTGTCTCCCTCTCTCTCTGCCCCTCCCCCACTGCTCATGTGCGCACACACTCTCTCTCAAAATAAATAAAAAATATTTTTACATATAAACAAATAATAATATAAGAATTATAAATATAAAATGATAACAAGATATTAAAGATATTTTTCTTTAAAAGCAAGCTGATTATATCTCAGTTTCTCAGGGTCAGGAATTCGGCGGGCTCTCTTGGGCTGTCTGCATGGGGTCATTCATGCAGCCACGGTCACACAGTGAGTGATGCTGGAACTGTAAGAGTCTGCAGCAGCTGGGGGCTGACTGGGCATCCACTCTGTTCATGTACAGTCAATTCTCATTACTAGAGGTAGTTATGTTCTATAAAGTCACTGGGAACACTAAATTAGCAAAAGTTGAACCATTGCTCCTGAGGGAAATTCAGGGTTAGGCTCCTGCAAGCCTCTTGGTCACAATGTTTTCAACAACCGATCAATACAGTACCTTGGTTTTATGTGTGTTCCTGCTTAAAGACATCTTATTTGATATATATCGTTGGTTCATTAACATTGAACTCACAGCCAACAGCTCTACAACTCACGCCTGATGGAAGCTTATCTAACACATGTATTTTCTCCATAAGGCACAGCACAGACTTCTTGCACTAAGGAACACTAGACAGCCCTTCAGCATTGCACTTGAAGGCCATTTTAAATAGCAAATCACCAACCAAAAGCACAAAAATGCCAAAAAAAAAAAAAAAACCACACACATGGAAACTAAATAGAACACAAAAAGGACATTTGTTTACAGTATGAGAGCTGAAACAAGAAAGCAGAGCATCTCCTTGTTGGACCCCAGCTGGGAATGTGTGTATGGTGAGACTCAAGTATTTGCCACTATGTGCATGTCCCCAAATGGCCACAAAAGCACTGCAAGCACTGATGGGGGTTTACACACAAATTATGGCAACAAAGGAGATTCACCAATACAAAATTCACATAGAGTGAGGATTGACTGTATTTTTGGAGCTTCTCAGTATTGTTTCTCACATGAGCTCATTTGGGTTTCCTCACAGCCTGGTGAGTTCTAGGCAGCCAGACAGCTTAACGGCAGCTCATGGCTCCAGTGTGAGTTCTAGCAAGTGAGGCAACAAAGTTGCATCACCTTTTCTGACCTACCCTCTGAAGTCATGTGGCATTATTTCCACTGCACTCAGTTGGTTACAAGCAAGTCGCAAACATCCAGATTCAAAGGCCAGAACTTCCATCCCAGCTTCTGAGAAAAAAATGTGGGATGGGAGGAATTGTGGCAGCCATCTTTAGAAAATACAATTTGCGACACCCATTTTACAGATGAAGAAACTGAGGTTTGGAAAGTGAAAGAACTTGCTCAGTGTCACACAGTTCATATGTGGCAGAGCCAGAATCTGAACCCAGGCTTCTCTGACAACCAAAGCCTGTGCCCTAACCACTCTGTGTCCTGCTATGTAGCATCCCTTTGGTTTATAATCTATAGTTTCAATACAGCGCGAACAAAAACTCAAGATCAGCAGTGCAACTGAGCAAAGGGCTTGATGAAACAGATGGGATTTTAGGAGAAACCTATAGAAGGGAAGGGAAGTTGCTTGGCAACTGCTGTTGGGGAAATTGATTAAAGCATGAACTTAAATATGAAGAAGTCAGGGAGAATAGAATAAAGGTCAAGCAAAGCAAGGATTTGGCTTAGACACAGTATGAATAAGAGATACAAGAGAAATGATGAGCCCTGAGACCTAGGAAAGCACACAGAAAAGGACAGCCACACGGACAGAAATGCGGTGGAACTTGGACACCAGTAACAGTTGCCCACACCCACAGGTGAGCTGGTCAGCACAGAATGACCTTCAGCAGGTTCCAAAAATTCTCTTCCAAAACAAGCTCTTACTTTTACCCATCATTTGAGAGGCAGAGTCTGGCTCTGGGGCCCCCAGAATAAACGAGGAAAGTAAAAATGATGGTGTAGAATTCAGGGTCTACCAAGAACATGTTACCCATGGAGCCTTTGCTTATAAAATGGGGGAAGGGAGGACCTACCTCTCGGTGAAACAGAAGCTAGCACTGTGTTCTCCAGTGACAATGTACCCTGGGTCAGGCAAAACAGCCTGTTGATGGTAGGGCAAGCCAGGAATCACTGGCTTCATTACAACAGTCAACAGCAATAATCCCTGGTAGAATTTCTCCCCCCAAAAATGATTCCTTGAACATTCCGATGATGCCACCATTTGGGACACTCAAATGTAGGTTTGTCTCAACTGGGTGTCTCAGCATGAAGGAACATCACCCAACTTCCATGGAAACCTAGAAACACAGGACCTCTGATGAGGGGCTCCATAAAGGCCATCCTCCTGGTGATGATTCTCCCTGAGTCTTGGAGCTCCCAGTGCTCTTATTGGCTGACCAATATTCATTTTCTTCTTGTTGTTGATTATTATAGTTTTCTAGTGCTGGGCAACAACTTACCAAATTTAGGGGCCTAAAAAACAATAGTTTGATTTTGTTCATGATTCTGTGAGTCAATAATTCAGGAAGGGTTTGTCTGAGCAGTTCTTGTTTGGAGCCTCTGACGTGGTTGCAGTCAGAAGCCAACTGAGGTTTTAGTCATCTGAAGGCTCAAATGGGCCAGATGTCCAAGATGGCACATTCACTGAGCAAGCATTAATGCCAGCTGTTGGCCAGAAGCTCAGCTGGGACCAAAGATTGGAGCTCTTATTCATAGCCTCTCCAGGATGGCCAGACTTCTACCGTGGTGACTGGCTTCTTCTAGAGCATCCTGAGAGAGCCAAAAGGGGGCTGCAAGGCCTTCTATGACCTAGTTTTGAAGTCACTTCTACCATATTCTAATAATCAACACAAACACAAGCAATCAGATTCAAGGCGGGGGGAGCACAGACCTCACCTCTTGACAGGAGGAGTGTTGAAGAATTTGGAAGCCATATTTGAAAACTGCCTATTATAGGTTAAACTATGTTCCCCAAAAGGGTGTTGAAATCCTAGCCCCCAATACCTGTGAATGTGACTTGATTTGAAAGTAGGGTCTCTGCAGATGATCAAGATAAGATGAGGTCATTAGACTAGGCCCAATCCACGTAATCCAATATGACTGATGTCCTTACGAAAATGGGAAATTTGGACACAGATGTGCACACAGGGAGAACACCATGTGAAGATGAAGACAGAGGTCAAGGTGATGCCAAAGAACAAGTCAAGGAATCCAAATGTTGCCAACAGACCACTAGAAGCTACAAGAGAAACAGAACAGGTTACCTCCCACAGCCCTCAAAAGGAATCCACCCTGCCAACATCTTGATCTTGGACTTCTGGCCTCCAGAACTCAGAAACAATAAATTTCTGTAGTTTAAGCCACCCAGTTTGTGCTTTGTTATGGCAGCCTTAGGAAACTAATAAGCTCTCCTACAGACTAAAAGAACCTTAATTTTGTTTAAGAGGACAAGAAGCCCAGGTGAGAACACATACCTTCCCAGACTCCCTTGCTGCTTAGAGATAGCCATACAATACTGATCTGCCAGGGACTTCTGGCAGAAAGGTTGTACTTTCCTCTTTCTCCATTTGTGTTTCTTACCTACCTATAATGTGGAGATGAAGGGTAGGAATGGATCAGCCATCTTGCAGCCATGAGGACACAAGCAGATCTGGAAGCTAGAAAGAACCTGAGTCCCTGAGGGCAGTCCTCTCTGTTCAACAAACAGGCCTCCAATGGCAGAGCATCTCTTGTGCCCCAGGCTCCATGCCAGGTGCTAGGGACAGTCTCCCCTACCTGCCTCTAATGATCTGTCCTTAATCTCAGTGGCAGATCGTTTCAACTTAATGAGATAAAATCAGGCATAAGGTGTGGATGTGATGTCATGGACTCCCAGAGGGAAGCCTCCTACCCATCCTGACAGGAGAGCTTCCTGGAGCTCCCCTCTGGGAGGGACCCAAGGGATGTATGGCCTTAATAGTCCCTGTCAGCCCCTGGGGAGCTGAGAGCCAGGGAGAATGTTCTCCTCTCCCTCAACAAGAAACACAACTTCTTGGGGTATCAGGTGGTAGGACCAGGGCTCTCTGAAGCCCCCAAGTGCTGAGTGCAGTGTGACTGAGCCTGCCTGCAGTTCTCATGGCAGCCACCACCACCTCAGAACTCCCAGGCTGTCCTGGGAGACACTTCAGGCTGCTGCAGAGTAGCAAGCTTCCACTGTTCTCAAGAGGGCTAATCAACAGAAACCTGAAAGAAGCCACATCATGGATAAGACCAAGTGAGCCTAGAACCTGGTAACTTCCATTAAGCTATAACACCCTCCAATCAATCCATTTCTCATTATCACCAAAACCGGAGTCAGAAGCCACAGTTGCCACAGCAACATGGCTTCCAAGGTTTTCCACAGAAAGCTAGGACACTAGGTTTCCTGCTGAACCATGTCTGGCTTTCCTCATGCCATAGGTAATCCAGTCAGATCATCAACATGGCCCTAAAGACTCTGACAGAGGAAGTCACTTGAGAAAGTTCTCAGCCCTTCCTAAACTTCTGCCAGTCCAAGGACAACATCGCCCTCCATGACCCAGACGAATGTGTATGATTCCTTTCAAAGGCAACAGCTTACAGGAACCCATGGAAGAGTTCTGCTCATCACTTCACTTCCATAACCCTTACTTGCCTCTGAGAATAATTAAAAATGAGCCCCTCAAAACAGCAGGAGAGGGATGAACGTGGGTCCCCATAGTCCCTTGGCCAACAAATTGAAAGATACTGAAGGCCGAGTGGGGTCAAACATCAGCCACACAGACTCGTCTTAAAACCTCTACATTTATGGACTTGCACCAGTTGTCAAAAGTCTCTGAGCCAATTTCCTCACCTGTCAAATGAAAGGATGATACTCACCCCTGTGGTTGTTGAGGGCATTAAATGTGAAAACGTAGGTACAAGTGTCTAGCACACTACCTGGCATGTGACAGGAGGTCCCCCAACAACCAGGGGACTCCTTTTCTTCTTCCTTTGTCATGTGGTTTCCAAAGTCTTCTGGGAAAAGAAGCAAGGAGGGATTGGAGGTGTTCTGTGTTCTTTGAAGAGTGAGGTTCATGTTGTCTCTTTAATATACCCCCATGGCACCTGCCATGGTGTTTCCCCATGGTACACACCCAACAACACAGTAATAAAGGAGGTAAGAAGAGTCAGGGGAGAAGAAAGGGAGAGGACAAGAAAGAGATGGTCTCATCAAAATGGCATTTGCCATTAAAAGAACATTTTTGAAGCTGGGATGAAACCAATGGTGCAGTGAGCTAGCAATAAAAGCCAGTGCTCCCTTGCATTCTGAACAAGCCCAACATTTTTCCCACAGGCAGGGTCAGTGTGGAGGAGTTCAGCATCCCCCAGACTTGGAAAGGAAAGTGCACAGAGGGAAGCCCCAAGCATACTGGCAAGGGAACCTTGACCTCACCCCCTCCCGCCCCATCCACGCCCTCACTTAAAAATGTTTTTTTCCACTCTCTCTCATTTTAAAAAACATTTTTCAGGGCACCTGGGTGGCTCAGTCGGCTAAGTATCCAACTTCAGCTCAGGTCATAATCTTCCGGTTCATGAGTTTGGGCCTGAAACCTGCTTCAGATTCTGTTTCTCCCTCTTTCTCTGCCCCTACCCTGCTCACACTCTGTCTCTATCTCAAAAATAAATAAATACTTTAAAATTTTTTAAATAAATAACAATGGTATTCAACTTATATTCCACTTATTTTTAAAATGTAACACATAAATAGTATGCATTCCTTAAGCTAGGTTGTATAAATTTTTTCCAGTTTTATTGAGATATCATTGACATCTAACACTGTACTAGTTTAAGGTGTATATGTGTATATATTGCTAAATGATCACCACAATAAACTTAGCTAACATCCATCACCTCACATGGTTATAGATGTTTTTCTTGTGATGAGAGCCTTTAAGACCTATTCTTTTCACAACTTTCAAGTATACAACACAGTATTGTTAACTACTGTTGTCATGTTGTACATTACCTCCCCAAGACCACCTTCATCCACTGCTCATTTCTTTTTCTTTAATGTTTTTATTTATTTTTGAGAGAGAGAGAGTGGGGGGGTACAGAGAGAGAGGGGGACAGAGGATCTGAAGCAGGCTCTTTGCTGACAGCACTGAGCAAGATGCGGGGCTCAAACTCATGAACTGTGAGATCGTGACCTGAGCTGAAGCCACCCACTCAACCAACTGAAACATCCAGGCTCCCCACCATTCATTCTTATACTTGACACTCTCCCTTCTCACTGTTACCACCAGCATCTCAGCCCTTCCCATCTTGCTTTCCCCACCTTGAACTCCTCTGTCCAGGACACTGCAGATTCATTATCCTGATGGCGGACATTGACCCCCCCAAAGAGACTAATCACATAAACCAATAACATTTTATAACACACATAATGTATAATCATCATAGAAAAATTTGAAAACCAAACATGAACCTCCCCCAAATTTTTCATAGGATCACTCCCCCCAGAGATAAAAGAAACAGAAGCATGGAAAGGCTCAGTCACCTTTGCATCTACAAAGTGGTAGACCCAGGCAGGATTCATTCCAAAGTAGCCTCCTCTAGAGCTGTGTCCTTATTACTCTCTACCACGTCCGAGATGGAAACAAGATTAAAAAGAGAATTTGGGGTCATATCGTAAATCACAGATCAAGCACCATCATCAGAAATGATCATCTTGTTATGTTTGCACAAAAAAATCATTGTAGATTCCAGGGAAGGGTGTGATAAAGCCAACACTCTTTACAGGAGATGGCAACCCAACTTTTTGGAGGGTAATATAGTATTATAAATTAAAAGGCCTAGAAAGGGCCTTTTGGTTCATTGATCTCATATTATTTATATTCAGAAAATAGTTGGAGAAATGTATAAGGACATATGTGTATGACTGCTCATGGCCAGAAAATTTCAAATAGTGGGGGGGTGGGGGGCACAGAATAAACATTCTAACCTAAACTAACCTAAATATTCACAGTCCTCTGCCTCGGCCTGCAAGGTCTTCATCCCACTTTTCCCCAGGTTGCTTCACAGTGTCTCTTATTCTTCCCTTGAGTCTTATCAGCTCCTGCCTCTCACCCTAGGCCATTTCTGCCCTCACATTCTGTGTCTAACTTGCCCCACCCATGGTCCCCAGCACAGAGGGAGTACTCAATGATACTGAATTGAACTGCCCATGAAATTCGATTTTATAGAACATTATGATTTGAAAAGCACATTTGCAGAAATTTACCTTTGATTTTTAAGACATTAAAAAGCAGCAGAATAGGGGCGCCTGGGTGGCGCAGTCGGTTAAGCGTCCGACTTCAGCCAGGTCACGATCTCGCGGTCCGTGAGTTCGAGCCCCGCGTCAGGCTCTGGGCTGATGGCTCGGAGCCTGGAGCCTGTTTCCGATTCTGTGTCTCCCTCTGTCTCTGCCCCTCCCCTGTTCATGCTCTGTCTCTCTCTGTCCCAAAAATAAATAAATAAATAAATAAATAAATAAATAAATAAAACGTTGGAAAAAAAAAAGCAGCAGAATAATAAAATCGCTGTTAATTTTTTTGTATGTGTTTTGTTTTTAATTTTTGAGAGAGAGTGAGCAAGCACAAGCAGGGGAAGGGCGGGGGTGAGGAGAGGACAGAGGATTTGAAGCAGGCTCTGTGCTGACAGCAGACAGCCGACGGCCTGATGCAGGGCTCAAACTCAAGAACCGTGAGATCCGGACCTGAGCCGAAGTTGGATGCTTAACTGACTGAGCCACCCAAGTGCCCCTAAAAATTTTTTTTAAGCAGCAGAAGCAAATATTTTCGTTTCCAGTTTCGAGTTAAGGAAGCCCAGGCTCAGAACAGGGCTTTCCGAAGACCACACAGCCAGCGGAGGACAGATGCAGGTCTATCATTGGTCTTCTGACTTGAACACAGTGATGTCTCCACAACACCAAGAAAGAGAGAATGGGGCTGGGGTGGCCCCCTAGCAGGTGCCGGGCCACCTTCACTGGGGGAAACTTTAGGGCACTGAAGGGAACAAGAAGGGATCTCCTAAGGAGCCAGAGCTCTTAAGATTAAGTAATCTTTCCACCTCCCATCCTAACTATCTTTTCTCCTCATGCAACCTTTCAGGGCAGTTCCAAACTCAGATTTACCCCCATTACATACACACAGCCCCAATCTTTGAAACTGGCTTGAAGTGGCATACCTCATTGCTCAGGTTTTTTTTTTTTTTTAATGTTTTATTTATTTTTGAGAGCCAGAGAAAGAGACACAGAGCATGAGCAGAGGAGGGACAGAGAAAGAGGAAGAATCAGAATCTAAAGCAGGCTCCAGGCTCTGAGCTGTCAGCACAGAGCCCGACACAGGGCTCGAACTCACAGACCGCGAGATCATGACCTGAGCTGAAGTCGGAAGCTTAACCGACCAAGCCACCCAGGCACCCCACGTTGCTCAGATTCTTAAAAGCTCTCCATCTTCTACGTTGGGCCACCCCCCCCCCCACCCCTGCCCAGCACCAATATCAGTTTGGTTTCTTGATTTTTCTAGCCTTCCCACCTTACTCTGGCCCTGGCTGAAGCCTGAGCTTTTATTCTTCAGCACAGAGACACCAGGAAAACAGAATCTCCTTCTTCCAGGCTGAGGGACAGACCTCACCCTGCACCAGTTCAGGGCCTCTCAGATCAGCTCTCCAAAGTGGCCCTATGTTGACATGCTTTGAAGGGCTGCTCCAGTCACCTTCTAAATAAACCCTGGTGCCTTATCCAAGGATCTTCCCAACCACTCTGCTTCTTACTGTGCAAACTAAAATATGAGAAGATTTTCCACCCTGCATGCAAGAGGGTTTCAAGGGACTCAAGTTTCAGACTGAAATCTGCCTAAGGACATGCAAACCTACCTTTGCTACCTCCCTTTTTGCAGCTGCCCCTCTTCCACTCTGCTGAAATGAGGCCCACCTCTCATCCTTCCAGAACCTTATACTGGGGCACTGTCCCAGACAGTAAAAATGTCTTAGGCATCAAACTGAGGTTCAATTTCAAATTTGGGGCTGGTGTTGACAAAGTAAATAACTCTCATCATTCAGTAACGAAGCTTGTTGCAAGCCAGGTGGTGTCCAGTTCTTTGCTTTCACCAAAGCTGCAGGAAGACCTGATAATCAGAAGTGATTTTTTTTAAGTGTGTATTTATTTTTGAGAGAGAGAGAGACAGAGTGTGAATGGAAGAAGTAGACACAGAATCTGAAGCAGGCTCCAGGCTCTAAGCTGTCAACACTGAGCCCGATGTGGGGTTCGAACCCATGAACCGTGAAATCATGACCTGAGCTGAAGTCAGACACTTAACCGACTCAACCACCCAGGTGCCCCAGAAGTGATTTTTGATAATAGTTTACTACTACAGGATCCGTGGCAGAGGATGAAGAAGGGGTTTAGAGAACCAAACAACGCTACTGTAAATAAAATTCTTTCTACTCTGATCTGCGTTTTTCTGTGAGCAAGATTTCTGGGCTCTTAAATGGGAACACAGTTGATTCTGAAATCTGGCTTTTCCTAGTGATAAGTAATATTCATTCACACATATGTCTTATAAAAAGATGCGTGTGCAATAAAATTTTACTTTTATGCTTAGTAATTGACATTTTGCTTACCAAGATTTGGTATCTATGCTGTTTTGATCAATTTCGTGCTAGCTTCATCAAGACAAGATGTTAACTTAGAGTCTTACTGATCATAATTTGCTCTCTGTAACATGAACATCTCCCCCCAAATCTAGACATGTTTATCCATTTGCCTATTTGATACTTCTACTGGGTGTGCAATAGGTATCTCAAACTTAACATGTCTGAAGCCATACTTCTGATATTCCTCCTCAAAGCAGCTCTTCCCGCAGGCTTCTTATCCTTTCAGCTGCGCGGGTCAAAACCTTAGGGTTGTCCTCTGAGGCAGCCATGAGAATGTGCCTCACAGACCTCCTATACAGGGAGTGTAATCGAGAACCCCACATGCTGTGCTTGAACCCATGATTGCACTTGCATTGAGGCCACCCCTTCCATGGACTACTCCCCACCAATCATTGAGTGTGGCAGGGATACTGAGTCAGACCCTTTCCTGGGAGACACAAGATTCCTCTGCTGGCCAACTTTGGCTCAGGAACTTTCCAGGGGCTTTGCTGAAACTTCCTTAGACTGCATGGTGGCCTTGGACCTCCGTCCAACCTTCTCTCCCTCTCCCTTCCATCCAGGATCAGACTGCCATCACAGTCTGATGGCTGGCCCAGCTTTCTCTGGCTCCTTCCTGATTTCCTTTCACACTGGAAATAATATGAATACAATCCTTACGTGTTTAATTCCATTTGGGCATCTGCTTCTCAGAAGACACAGATTAGCACAACTCTTCTCTTTCTCTCACACCTCACTTCCAGTCAGCAAACCCTGTTAGCTGCCTTCAAACTATAAGCAGGGTCCAGCCTCTTTTACCCTGGTTCAAGCCATCATTGTCTCCCTCCCGGATGATGGCAGCAGCCTCCTGTCTCAGTTAGCATGGTGTGTTAAAGATGGCCATAGATTCATTGTGCTCCTTTTTACCCCCTTGAATCTGGCGTTGGCCTCTGACCACTGTAGCCAATTACACATAGAAGCAGCAATGCTGTGCCAGTTCCGGACCTAGGCTTTAGGAAAGCTGGCAGCTTCTGCTTCCTGCCTCTTGGAACCCAGCCTCCACGCCGTGTGGAAGCCCTAACAGCCCACTTGGAGGAGAATCAAAGCCCCCGGCCGACAGCCCCAGCTGAGCTCCTAGACAACAGCTAGCACCAAGCTGCCAGTCATACGAGTGAGCCATCCTGGAAGTGAATCCTCCAGCCCCGGCTACCCAGGCCACATGGGGTGAAGATGAGGTATCCCTGCCAAGCCTTGTCAAAATTATAAAATCGTGAGCAAATAAATGATTCTGATTGTTTTAAGCCATGATGTTTTGGGGTGGGTTTTGACCCAGCAATAAATAACTGAAAGAGCCAGAGCCCCAAGAGGAAATAGAGGGCACGATGAGGGTGGCTAAAGAGAGTTTAATTAAGGGGCTATGTTGGCAAACATATGGCCAGGGTTAAGGGATGATGAAGCACCAAGGACTCACATGAAGGGGATGCCATGGCTACCTCTAGACCTAAAGGAGCAATGGAAGAAGACAATTACCAGAACCCCAAAAGGGTAGCTATAAGAGGAACACTACTACCCAACAGGAGTTATGGCCTTAGGTAGAGGGACACAGCCAACCTGCAGTGATTCATTAGGGAGGGAACCAGTGAAACAAATGGAATAAATGCCCCAGTCTCATTCCCCTCCCTCCCTCTCATCTCCTACTGGTCCCTATTAGCTGAACCTCCTCCCTGGAAGCCAGAAAACAAACAGCCCATTGATGTAATCCTTAGAGATCAACCTCCCAGGGTGCAAGCAGGGTAGAGAAAGGTGGAGAGTAGATCTGAAGAGCAAATGAAAGACATCCAGCACCTTCCCTAAAAGCTGTCCATACCTTGGCTCATACTCCCTTCTTGCAGTCTATTTTCAATATGGCTACCACAAAAGTTTTGTGAAAATAAGTCAGATGACATAATCTCTTTGATCAAAATCCTCCACAGTTAGTCAAAGCTAAAAATACTTAACATGTCCTACAAGGCCCTACGTAATCTTACTACTCGTGCCCTCTGAACTCATCTCCAGGGCCCCCCATTCTCCATCTCCCGGCACCAGCCATGTTGGCCCTCTGATTCTTCTCCAAACACAACAGTCACAGTCCAGTGTCAGGGTTTTTGCATCAGCTATTTCCTCTGTGTAACATGCTCCTTCCCTCATGTTCACATAACTGGAGCCTTCACTTCCTTTGGCTCTTGTGTAAAAGTCACCTTTTCAGGGACTGAAATGCCCAACACCACCTCCCATCTGACATTATGTATCTCCTTTCCTTGCCTGGTTTCTCTTCTCGCCATAAAGTAAGTTCCATGGGAGCAGAGAGTTTTGTGTTTTGTTTACTAGAACAGCATGTAGACCGATGTCTGGCACATAATGAGCACTCAACAAATATTTGTTTAATAAATGAATGAAAGGACACAGAAAATGGAGATGTGTAATTTCTGTGTGTGCGTGTGCACGCAGGAAAATGTAATAGAGCGAGAAATAAAAACCTCTCAAGCATGAAGTATATTAGGACAATTTCTTGGGGAGAATAGAAAGAAAATTCAAGTTCAAAGAGGAAAAAGAAATGACATAAAATTTCTATTAAGAAAGAGCTTGTTCACGTATTTTTTTTAAATGGATGTTCATGAGCAGCAAATGGCTCCGGTATTTAGATTCCACTTCCAAGTGTGACATAACAATTTGATTTTAAAATGACAATATTTGCAATATGCTGGAAATTAAGTCCTTTGCAGTTTTTTTAAGGTATGATTAAAAATATTTCAGAAGTGAACCTCAAAATAAGTGAAGGGAGTTCACAGTTTAAAAAAAATAATTTAGGGGATATGCAAACAAAAATGTTTGAAGACCACTGCTCTTGTATGTATTTTTTAAAAATTCTTAATGTTTATTTTTGAGAGAGAGAGAGACAGAGCGTGAATGGGAGAGGGACAAAGAGAGAGAATCTGAAACAGGCTCTAAGCTCTGAACTGCCAGCACAGACCCCCACGCGGGGCTCAAATCCACGAACCATGAGATCGTGACATGAGCCAAAGTCAGACACTTAACCAGCTGAGCCACCCAGGTGCCCCTGCTCTTGTATATATTAAAAGAAATCTGGCCTAGGAACTAGAAACTCTTAATTCTTAACTTGGCTCTACCTCTAACTAGCTGTGCAACTTTGAAAAAGTCATTTAACCTCTCTGGACCTCAGTGGTCCTCATCTGTGAAATTAAAGAATGAGAGAACATGAAGTCTAAAATCATGTCTAATTCTACAACCCTCTGCTCTGTGACCTCTAAAATTGGTTTTCTGTCTCTTTATAATTTTTATTTCTTCTTAAGAATCTCTTTCTCCCTTCTTCTCCTGCTTCTATGGCCACAGGCCCACCCCTAACACTTGTGGACTGAGGAGTGAATACAAATCAAGGCTCTCAGCCTGCAGCAGGCCCCCGCTTATGTTCCCATGAGGAGACTTGCATGCATGAACACAGGCAACTCAACCTGCACATCCAAGGTCCATGTGCCCTCCCCACACCCGCAGACCACCAGCCTTCAAGCTTGGGGGTATAGCATTGTTGTCTTAGTCCATTCCAGTGGCTATAACAGAGTACTATAGACTGGGTGGCTTATAAACAACATGAATTTATTTCTCACAGTTCTGGAGGCTGCCAAGATCAAGACACTGGCACATTTGGTGTCTGGTGAGAGCTCACTTCTTGGTTCATAGACAGCCATCTTTTCACTGTGTCCTCATGTGGTAGAAGGGACCAGGGTGCTCACTGAGGCCTCTTGTAGAAGGCACTAATCCCTTTCATAAGGGCTTCACCCTCAGGACCTAGTCACCGCTCCAAAGCCCCAGCTCCCAACACATCGACGATTAAATTTCAATATATGAATTTGAGGGGAATACAGTTAGTCTATAGCCACCATACACCCACAGGAGGACTGATCTAGGGGAAAAGCTTATGCAGGCCTGGCAGCAGATTCAGGGCCATTTGAGCAGGGGATTGTCTGGTTCTGGGTACTTAGGCAAGGTTCCAGATGGCCATGTCTCCTTGGTCCCACAGCCATTTCCCCTCATGAGGAAGGACATGTCTGAAGGAAGGACAAAGGGAGGTCCTCCAAAGCCCACGGTCAAGGGAGGAGTCCTCGCTGCCCAGGGCTAAGGTAGTTCTGTATGACTTTAACCTTTGCTGAATGATTGCCCGTCAGGATGAATGGGTTAACAGGTATGGGTATGCACACAAGGATATACTACAGGGCAAGAAAAAGGGATAAACGGCTGATAAACAAAACAACACAGATGAATCTCTGACACTATGCTCAACAAAAGAAACCAGAAACCAGAGTACAAAGTGTATGACTTCATTTATATGAAATTCTAGAACAGTCAGATTCTATAGAGACAGAAGGCAGGTCAGTGGTGACTTATGGTTGGGAGTAGGGAAATTGGCCACAAAGAAAAGCAGGAGAGAACTCTCTGGGATGATAGGAATGCTTCATAGTTTAATTATCGTGGTGGTTTCACAGCTGTATACATTTGTCAGAACTCATCAAACTTAAAATGGGGGCATTTTATTATATGTAAATTATACCTCAATGAAGTTGATTTATACAGAAAAACAATAAGAAAAAAAAGATTGCCTAGCAGAACTAACATCTGTGGAACTATACATTCCACATCAGGGTATGATTTTTCTTGCCCTATCCGAATAGAATTCTCCTTAAATCTATGCATTCATGTTCTCAAATAAACAGGTATGTGTGGCTATATGGGGAGCGGGGGATTGTTACCCATCAATCAAACTTAGCTGACTCTGAACCCCAAACTTTTTCCTTGACCCCAGTCGATCTTCATTTTGGAATCAAAATCCCCCCACCCCCACCCCATGGAAGGCAGCGTAGAATGCCACAAACTGTGAGTCCAACAGCCCTGGGGTCAAGTCCCAGGCTTGCCACTTGTGAGCTGCCTGGCCTTATGGGGTAGTCAGAGCAGGAGCCAAACATACAGGATCTTATTTCAACCTCACCCAAACATAACCGACATAGGTGGCTTTGACCATTATCATCTCTTTTTGCACTGATAAAATTTCATGAGAAAACTGAGGCTAAGATCCCACACCTAAAAAGCCATACACCAGTATTTGAATCCACAACCCTTCAGCTCTGCATTTTAATGCTCCTCCAGAGCACGTTATTTAACTTCTGAATCTAGAGTGCCCTTCTTCCTAAAGTTACAATAACACTGCTTACATTTTAGGATCATTGTGAAAAACCAAATAAGGTGCCTTGTGCTATTGAGGTGGTCAATAAATTCAGCTATCTACTATTAATGGCTGCTCGCCTTTCTCCTGGCAGGCTCCCCAGCATGGGAAACTTGGGTTCAATCCCTGAGGGCTCTGAAGTGACTAGAAATTTCGTTACAGCCACTAACCAATGTTTAGTCAATGTGAGAATGTCTGTGCAATTTGCTCTTTAAAGCCAATTGAAGGAATTCTTCCATTCCAAGGGGCAAGGTACTAACATGTTAAAGCTCTTTGGAAGCACACTTAAGTTCAAACAAAAGACGTTTAGATGTTTCATTTGAAGTTTCTCTTCTGATCCCTCATCCTTTGCAAAAGAGTAACTCCCCCACAGCAAAGCCCCCACACGTGGACACCATCCCTGCTTAGAAGTGCAAAAGGATTTTAAGGGTGGGTTCTTTTCTAATACAGTTGTGCTGTGTTACTTAAAAAAAAAAAAGGCCTCCAGTAACCCTGTGCCTTTACTTCATGCTCCAAGAAACGAGAGGAACTGTGATGATTCCATGTACAGGAAAAAAAAAAGTGATATCTAAGTAAGAAGTTACGTGGCTACAAACCCACTCACCACATGGGACTTCTCTCTGCTGTGCATCACATCATCACTATGAGATCAATAGAGGAGGGTGACCGAAGGGTTCCTAGCACGGTGCCTGGCACATAATAGGAGCTCAATGCAGGCTAGTGCCCTGCCCCTCTCTGGGGGTTGAGTGGCAGGATTTTCTCAGAAGTACCAGACTCTCTTCTTTATCGAAGCAACCAAGTCAACAGGGGCTGCCTCGACCTTAACTTCTGGGAAAACAGGGCAAGAAAAAATGCAGTGAAGGTGCCACCATGTCTAGGCTTAAATGCCCATCGGTCCATCACAGGAAGCAAAGCAAAGGAGGGCTTTCCTGGAGGCTAATTAACAGACAACTACAGTTATCTGAGACTTAAAAGAATAAAAACAAACCACCAGCTGTCACAGATCCTTTTCATCTCCTTTTGGAACAGTGTAGCTAAGGGGAGGATGTTCCTAGCAATAGCTGCCAAAAGTGTCCAGAATGGTTTCTGAGGACAAATTTGGCCTTATAGGTAATCAGATATTAGGTAGAATCTGCATGCAGGGTGCTCTCCACACAGAAGCTCACCTCTAGCGCAGTAGAGGTGACCACTGTCTCCTCTCCATGCAGGGCTCCGCTCAGAGATAACCTACCGACAACCTCTTCCTGATTGGCCAAACTTTCCTACAGCTCAGTGTACTAGGGGAGGGTGGATCCAAGCTGGGCTACAGCCTCTTGACCAAAACTTGGAAGCAGGACTCAGCTGTTTCAGTACTTAGCTACAGGGGATGGATGTGTAAGGTGATACAGACTTTGGGGCCGAGGACACCCTTTGGGGGTGCCATGTTGGGCCCATGTGCTCAGAGACATAAAAAAAAAGCCATTCAACCTGAAAAAGAGAAAAACGTTTCAGAGCTACAGAGAGAAGCAGGGAGAAAAGACAAAGAAACCCAGAGAAGAAAGAGGAGGTGGGAGGGGGAGGGTCTTAGATGGCTCTTTATGTAGCCCTACTGCATTCATCCCTTTTTGACTCAAGCTGATTTAAGTCATATACAACTCCCCTTTTGCCAATTCTAGACATTCTGACCCTCATGGCTTCACTCCTTTAGTTTAAATGTTAGACAACTGATGTCCCACAAAAAGACACCTTCATATGGATGACTCTGTTAGAATCTTTCCCAAAGGCAAGTTTTGATATGGAGGTCATCACGGAGAATCCAAGGGTGGGCCCTTGGATGGGCAAAGTGACTTACAACCAAGAACGTGGAAGAGCCCAGAAATGAGGTGGGCCCCGCAATCCAGCCAGCCACTTTGATACACAGCGAAACCCAGTCCAGTGCCTGCTGGTGCTTGGCTCTCCTGTCAGCCTCTCTCCGTTCTCCCTCACCCAGTCTTCTCCCTCTTCCTCTCTCATCCGGACTTTACCTCAGTCTCATAATTGGCTTCCCATGCTGCAGCCTCACCCACTCCACCCCATCCTCCCTTTGCCAATGTATTCCCTTGGTTAGTTGTTTATTCCTTTATTGACTATCTCCTCCCTTGGGATGTCCACTCATGAGAGCCAGGAACTTTGCTATGTTACTTGCCAGTCAGATTTAGCCACTCCTAATGTGGAGTTTCCAAAGCTTACTGTGCATGCCTTCTTGCCACTCTTTTATGTTTTCTATGGTTTGAGCTGTTTTACTCGTGCCGGTTTTCCCCTTCCCCTATTCTCTGGACACTTTGCAAGGCCATGGACAGGGACTGATTTGTCTTTAAGGCACCAATTCCATGAGAGTCATATCTTTTAAAATGCTGGCTGGATGGAGGAATTGGATGGACAAATAGAAGAATGGAGAGAGAGAGTGAAGGAGCATCAAGGGGAGACAGTTACCATCACTATGGCTGAATAAGAAAAAATCTCAAAACTTATTGGCATACAACAATAATTTATTTGGACCACAGAAATGTAGAAGGGGAATTTAGATCAGGAATTTGGGAAGAGCTTGGCTGGACAGTTCTCATTTGGCATCTGTCATGTGGTAGCAGGCAGATGCTAGTGGGACTTGCAATGATCTGAAGGCTCCCCTGGGCTGGACATCCAAGATGGGGACTACCAAATGAGTGTGACTATGAATAAGCCATGAAAATTCTCCAAACCTTGATTTTCTCTTCTACAACAAAAGGAAGTAGACTAGATGAATCTTAAGGCCAGGCCAGCCTGAGGCCAGGTCAGCCTCCACCTACATCATTACTTTGGGGAGGCTTCTGTTACTCAAAGTGTTCTCACTTTTAAGCAACTGAAACCAACTTTGACAAAACTAACGGCAAAAACAAAAGGTAGAGTGAAATTTAATTGAAAAATTCTTCATGCATCTTTCAGAATCAAATGAAGTGTTAGCTGACCGCATGAGGTAGACCCCAGGGTAGCCTGAGGGCCCTTGGGAGAAGGTGTTTACCAAGTTTCTCAACAGGCACTTGGTGTCAACACCTTTCCAGTGCTGTCTCTTTCTATTTCAAGGTCCAAATTTCCAAGATAGAGAGAGAGCCTCAACTGGCCCAGTGGGGTTGGGTTTCTACCTCCCCATCAGCCATGGCCAGGGAGACCAGGTTGAAGAGTACAGACATGGCCAGGGAAGGGCTTCCCTGAGTTTCAGGACATGTCCAGGAAAAGGTACTCACCATGATCCTGAAAACACTGTGAGCCTGACTGTGCCTCATCTCAACAGAGAGAAACCACAGAGACATGTGACCCAAAGGGCCTGAAAAATGCATCCACATCCCCATCGGATAGTTGAGATACAGGCTTGACAGACACAATGTGAAGAACTAGAAGCTGGTCTCGTGTCCCTAGTGACCACAGTGCTGCGATTGTTGAGCTGCAGATGATTAAGGACGACTCAATGTGTCTCAAACTCCATATGTTCCAGCACTTCTTGCTGTCAGGCCAAGTGCAAAGAATTTGAGATTCCACAGCACAAAGCAAGGCAAGATGCAAAGAAACAGAACAAACATGCCATCGGGGCAGTAAAGGATTCTTGCAAAACATGTTGGAGCTTTGCTGTCATCAATCAGTGTTTCTCAAGCCACGCCATGCTAATGCATTGAAGTCAGTTTTGATGCAAGCCATGAGAAAATTTATGTTTACTAATAACAGTTTGAGTAGCAACTTGTAAGAATAGTTTCTTAAATAAAAAAGAATATCTGTGAACATATATATCCCCATAACAACATCAGGGTCACACATATGCACATACATTCTCTCGTGAGAGAAAAAGGGGTGGTGTTAGAGTGCCCAGATAACCCTGGGCAAGCCCAGGGGAATGTATCACACATGTGGTTGTCATCTGATATCATTGTCTTGCTAGAGAAAAACTTAAAAACAGCTGCCAAAAGTGATGTCTTGGCTGATCTGCCAAGACCAGGGAAGTTTAAAAGTGTACCGGGATCCTGATGCTTGTTCAGGTTCTGTCTAGAATTAAGAAAAATTATCCAAAACTCAGAACCAAAGCAGAAGAATGACTGCATTATCCCTTAGCTGTCATTTTAACCAGACTCATCCAAGAATTATTTGATTGCACAGGGGAATGTGCTTGTGTTTGGCTTTGCCATTTCCTATCTCCCCAAGACAGTGAAGTTAGATTTTAATTTGTGTATTTTTGTCCAGTAGAAAAGGTGACCCTTTTCAAGTTTCAGTTTTACAGTCTCATAAGACATTTACCAGCTTTGTCTCTATTAGCAAATTCATTTCAGCGTCCCTCTGACTGACTATATATAAATATCTATTCTTTGAGCCAGCCTCACCATCTTGCTGGTTCCCTCATTAATTAATGAGAGGAATAAAATCCTTGATATGTGTTCATTCTGTATTATATATATATATATATATATATATATATATATATGAGAGTCATGTTTTTAACATTTTGAAGATTACACCTCAACACTAAGAATGAGTCTGAAGTTTCTCCAGTCTCCTCAAATGCAGGGTAGGGGGTGAACTGGGTTTCAAGATCCCCTCCAATGCCAATATTGTAGGATTTCTTCAATAAAAGTATGGTATAAAATATTCACTGGGGTGGGTTATTTGTTAGAGTAAGAAACATTCAAGGGGAAATTTTTCAGAAAGGTTTCGGAATGGTTACATATAAAAAACATGTTCAGATAAACAAAAATCTCAAAACTATCACCACATAACCTGAGTATTCTAGTCCCTCCTTATCCACGGTTTCCCTTTCCATGGTTTCAGATACCTTGCAGTCAACTGCGGTCCAGAAGCAGACGATCCTCCTTCTGACTATTGTGAAAAAGTCAACAGTAGCTTAACTAAGGCTATGTCAACAATGCCCGTGTCATTCAGGTTACTTCATCTCACATCATCACAAGAAGTGAGAGTACAAACAGTACAATAAGATATTTGGAGAGAGAGAACCCATTCACATAACTTGTATTACAGTATCTTGTTATAATTGTTCTATTTTATTATTTAGTAAGAGTTGCTAATCTCTTGGACGCCTGGGTGGCTCAATGGGTAAAGCGTCTGACTTCGGTTCAGGTCATGATCTCACGGCTCATGAGTTCGAGCCCCACGTCGGGCTCTGTGCTGACAGTGAGGAGCCTGGAGCCTGCTTCCAATTCTGTGTCCCTCTCTCAATCTGCTCCTCTCCCACTTGTGCTCCGTCTCTCTCTGTCACTCAAAAATAAATAAACATTAAAAAAAAAACTAAAATAATAATAAAATGTGTATCTTCTGTAATTTACTGAATACTGCAGTGAAAGTGAAAAACAGAATGGTTGTATCATTTACCCTTGTGATCGCGGGGCTGATTGGTAGCTGCAGCTCGCTGCCTCTGCCCAACATCATGAGAGAGGATTACATCCCACACCACTAGCCTGGAAAAAGACCAGAACTTAATGTATCACTTTCACACCCTCTGAAAGTCCAAAACTCATTTAAATCAAACCACCGTCAGTTGGGGACTGTTTGCATAGGACAAAACACAGTATATAATAGGGTCTGCTACTATCTGCAGTTTCAGCCATCCACTGGGGGTCATGGAACATAAACCCCTTGGATAAGGGGGTATTTATTCTACCCAGCAATTAAGAGTCAGAGTGTGGCAAAAGTGTCCTACCTTGTCTGGAGATGGTTGTTCATCCTTACAGTGCCTGCCTGGCAGAACGGAGTCAGATCCCCTGATGAATAGGAGACGAAGCAAATGATTCCCGACTCCCCTTCTTCTGCCAGATGACAGCCTGTACAGGCCAGTGGTGAAGAGCAATCTGACCAGGTCATCTGGCTCCTTGCTACCCAAAGTGTGGCCCCCAGGGTCAGCAGCAAAGATATCATCTGGGAGCATGTTAGAAATGCAGAATCTCGGGTCCAGCCCAGACCTAGTTGAACAGATTCTACATTTTTTTTTAAAGATCTCCTGGTGATTGATAGGCACAGAGAGTTTGAGAAGCACTGGATCTGGCTGCAGGCTCCCAACGTGGTTCTCAACCCTGACTGCACATAAAAAGTTTCAGAGCTTACAGAGATCGGGCATTATTAGTGTCCCTCCTGGCAGGATGGGAAGGAAGGTGACAGGTGGAAAACATAAACCAGTCTTATCAAGTCATGACTGTGTAAGAAGCCCAGCAAAGTGGTTTTGCAGTACCAGGCTTTTTTCAGTTTGGGTTCTAGGAAAGGAGACAAGTAGAGGGAAGCTTAAGGGCTATAGGGAGGAAGTTGAAGAACAACAAGGCTGTAGATTCTTTTCTTGATTCTCTCCTCCCTGGGGGGCCGTGAAGGACTTTGTGCCTAGCCAAGATGCCTGTTCCCTGTTCATGCTAATTTTTTTTTTTTTTGAGAGAGAGACAGGGCACAAGTGAGTGAGGGGCAGAGAGAGAGACAGAATCCCAGGAGGGACAGAGGGAAAGAGAAAGAGAGAGAGATTGGGAGAGAGAAAGAAAGAGAGAAGCAGGGCGCACCTGAAGGCGGGCTCGTATTTTTACCTGAAGAGGGGTTCCTGCTCACCCAAGGCAGGGCTTGTGCTCACCTGATGTGGGACTCGAACTCACGAACCTGTGAGATCATGCATGACCTGAGCTGAAGTCAGATGCTTAATGACTGAGCCACATGGGCGTGCCCCCCCCCCCGCCATTCTTGCTAATTTTATTCCAGGAGTTTATGCAGAGTTTCAGAGCAATAATCAGGGGCCATAAAACCCCCAAGGGTCTCAGAAACTACAAGTAAGGGGAAGGACAGGCTGTGCTTTGACCATCCCTAACAAAATCCCTTTCCTTGTTCTTGCATCCCTGGCCAGGAATTTCGCTCTATTCAAGATTCTACAGTAAGAAATCCCCATGCTTGTTAATCAAGTTATCTCTCACTATCCCAACCTATAGTTGCCATTTTTAGAAACGCTGTGCTGTGAGCACAAGACGATTAGGTTAAGTACCGGTGGCCTACAAACACGGGCCCAAATACTTGTCAGAGATATATTCTGACAACTGCATCCAACAATCTGTTTAACAGTTTCTGGTGCTTTGGTTTCTATAATTACGGAGTGCTGCTTTGTGGGTCTAGTGGGTTCAGGGGAAACAAAGAGGTGTCGAGTTCTATAGAAAGTCTCTACCTGGAAAATTTTAAATTAAAAAGGATGACATATGTAGTTGGTGAAAACAGAGTCAACCGATGAGTTTAATTGGGGTTGTATTAGTTGGGAGAATGCAGGCTGCTGTGATAAATCCAAAATACATAGTGGTTCAAAATAATAGAAGCCTGAGGCACCTGGGTCGCTCATTCGGTTAAGCATCCAACACTTGGTTTCGGCTCAGGTCATGATCTCAGGATTTGTGAAATCGAGCCCCACGTCAGGCTCTGTGCTGACAGCTCAGACCCTGCTTGGGATTCTCTTTCTCCTCTCTCTCTCTCTCTCTCCCTCTCTGTGCCTCCCCTGCTCGCACTCATGATCTCTCTCTATATATATCACAATATAAATAAATAAACATTAAAAAACAAAGGAAGCTTATTTGTCCCTCGCATAAAGTTCAAAATAGGTGTTCTAACCAGAGACTCAGGGGCTGGGGCTCAGTCTCACTCCATCTTGAGGCATTGCTATCTTAAACATGTGCCTTCTAAGATCATCACATTTGCCTGCATCAGGTCAGTGGACTGGGGAAAAGGCTTGGTGGCTCCCACATGGAAGGTTGTTATGGGTCAGACCTGAAAGAGGCACACATCGTTCCTGACCTCATTTTATTAGCTAGAATTCAGTGCTTTGGCCACATCAAACCACAAAGGAAGCTTGAAAATGTAGACTGTCTGTGTACCCCGAAGAGGAGATGGGTTTGGTGAACAATTTTATCACAGTGGGTCAAGAGCATCATTTTGAAATGGGATAGAAAGAATACAATAGATCAAAATGAACTGGCATATAGGAAGGATTAGTATGGTTTTGGAAAAGCCTTGTTTCAATAACTTACATATTTGTGTATGTGTATGTAAGTACTGGGTTGAAATATAAAATGTATTTCTTACACTGGGTCATGATCAAAAGCTAAAGCCATTCTACCAAAGAAAGATCCCTATAGATAATAGCAGAAGAGACAGCAAAAGGATATGGTGAGACTCGGGCCCTGAAGCAGGGGTTAAAATCTTTGAGAGGGGCGCCTGGGTGACTCAGTTGGTTGAGCATCCCACTTCAGCTCGGGTCATAATCTCATAGTTCATGAATTCAAGCTCTACATCTGGCTCTCTGCTGTCAGCACAGAGCCCAGACCCTCTGTCCCCCTCTCCTTCTGCCCCTCTCCAACTCACGATCTCTCTCACTCACTCAAAAATAAACATCTTTTAAAAATTCAAAAAAATAAAATCACTGAGAAACTGGGCAAATGTGAATTTGTGTAAATATTTGTAATATCAAATATGAAAAAAACTAGACACAGCTGTGTGAATGGGGCTGATCCTGAGAAACACGGGCACATGAGTCAGCTTGGATCTAGATGCCTATTCACCCCCTGACAAGAACCCACCTCCAGTTTCCAGCGAACTTACCTGTGGCCATGCTTGCCGAGTCTGAGGGGATAATTTAGTAATTCCTAGCAGAACATGCATGGAAAAACCATCATGAATCAGAAGAATGAGTGTTCAAGTTGAATAAAGGGCTGCTTTCCCCACAGCTTTGGGGCAAAGACTCTTGTCCAAGAACAACTTCAAGTCATATCACATATCACATAAAGAGCCACTCGCTGGATGCTCTGTGCTGCTGTGTGTGAGTGTGCACATGTGTTCATTTGAGCACATGCTCACCTCCGTGCTGAGACACAGGAGAGGTAGAATGATAGAAAGTTCCAGAAGTATAGAGCATTCTTAGCATAAATGGAGTGAATGGAGCCAGGTCGATGTATTTTGAAAGGGCTTCATGTAGGGAACTATTTCGGTTGGCTTCTTAAAAGAGAGGCAGGGGGCGCCTGGGTGGTGCAGTCGGTTAAGCGTCCGACTTCAGCCAGGTCACGATCTCGCGGTCCGTGGGTTCGAGCCCCGCGTCAGGCTCTGGGCTGATGGCTCGGAGCCTGGAGCCTGTTTCCGATTCTGTGTCTCCCTCTCTCTCTGCCCCTCGCCCGTTCATGCTCTGTCTCTCTCTGTCCCAAAAATAAATTAAAAAAAAAAAAAAAAAAAAGAGAGGCAGGACATCATTTAGAAAAATACAGCAGAGATGACATTTTGAGCCATAGAACGTGCTTTAGAGTCTGTCAGCAGACCTGTATTGGAATAGCAAAGAGATACCTTATGCTTCCCATTATACAAATTAGGAAACTGAGTCATAGAGGATATACCCAATGACTTTTAACTCATAGGTGGAACTGGCACTCACAGAAGTAGGCTCAGGAATGGGAAAAGACAAGAATCTACCAGGCAGGATCGTCTAGCTGAGGACAGAATACACTGGGGGTGCAGGAAATTCAGATGGTGGCTGAGGGCACCCTGAGAGAGAGGGTAACTCAGGCTCTTGAGCATGGGGCAGAGACAGCCATTCTTACCAGGGTGCCCTGAGCCATTGTTCCCCAGCAGAAAAGGATGGCGCAACCCCAAGATGCAAAGGTGGGGGACATTCTGTAAAATGTCAGCAGCGAGATGCGGTCCACCTCTTCCCTGCCATCCGAATAAAAAGAGCTCAATCATCTGGAAGACAGGCACCCCTCTCAATTGTCCCATGCAGATCTATAACTCCAGCCCCTCCCTTTCCACGACCCACCAGAACAGGGCTGGAGACAGTCACTTCTTAGAAACACTAAAAATATACATGACATCATTCCTCCCCCACAGCCTCCAACCCCCACAACCAGCCAAGTAATTTGAGCCCCTCTGCAAGGCCTGCCATGGCCTCCCTTTGAGGTCTGTGTTTTCCCTATTTATCGTACCTGAGAGACTGACAGACATATGTTTTATGATACATTATATATTAGGCTTGGCTCAAGACTCCATTTCTATTAAAGATGACTAAAGCACTAAGTTATAGCTGCCTGGACCTCCCCTGCCATTTGTCCTCTGAAGCTAGTCTCTAAGCTGTATTTCTGTCTTTTAGTATGACATTTGCTCACAAAATGGACAGAGCCTGGCCATTAAAAACCAAAAACTCACTGCTTCTATGGTATTTTTTTTAGAACAGAGTGCTGGAACTCTTTTCTTAAATTCCTCCAGTTTCCAGTACTGATAACTACCCAGAATAGACGAGGGCTCCCCAAAGCTGCAAAATCCCATTTCTCTTGAAAACACCGGTGAAGACAGAGAAAGGGAAAATAAAAACAGATCTACTTTTTCAAAATGGGGTTATGCTCCCCTGGGGCATTTGTTCTGCAGTTGGGCACATGATTCTGGCATAATAATTGGTTAAACACTCAACCTCATCCATAAGACACACGCTTGTGGGGATTACTTTGCTTCTCAACATTGTTTTTAAATTTAGAATGATGCCTTTAGACCAATTTAGACACCATCTTTTTGCAAGACAATTAGTAAAATAAGCAAAAGGTAGTGCATGAAAGTGGAAGCAACATCCGAAAAAAAACAACCTTCATTAGCATTATAACCTATGCATTCAGGCTGGTAAGGAAGAAACACTAATTCCATTTATTCTATGTAAGAGGCATTGATTAATTGAAAATGCACATCAAAAAGCTTCATTTGCATATTGCAACTCTGGTACCCCAAGAAGCTTTCAGTGGGTGAGAAGGGGCTCCCTGTAACACACACACAGACACACGGAGATGCCACAATACTGTAAGAGTCATCACTGTCTCTAATTAAGGGTGTCCATGGACAAACAGACACAGAACAACTTATATAAATATGGAAAGAGGAAGAGAAACACATCCCTTGGGAATGTGTTTGAACCGGGAAGTTTCCTCCATAGGTGGTTTTCCGTCTGCACATTTTCCACAATTAATGTCTTATGAAGGAAAACATCCCCTCCCCACTCTCATTTCTTGGTTCTCCACCCTGAAGACTATTCCTCAAATGGTGTGTGGACTCCCCATCCACACCAGCCTTCACATTTGCCAGTGGCAAACTTCTGGGGCACTGGTTGTTCATCCTCTCTTTGAATACAGGAGGCTTAGTCCCCTTGTAAGTATCCTTTGAAAGCTGATGAGACACTAAAGAGACATATTAATGGAACTTGCTCCACCCTTGCCTTGCCCAAGACATACAGATACTACTCTGAATATGAATCAGCTAGGTTCTTTTTTTTTTTAAGTTATCTATCTATCTATCTATCTATCTATTTATTTGAGAGAGACAGAGACAGCGTGAGTGAGGGAGAGGCAGACAGAGAGAGAGAGAGAATCCCAAGCAGGCTCCACACTGTCAGTGCAGAGCCCGATGCGGGGCTTGAACCCACAAAACTGTGAGATCATGACCTGAGCTGAAACCACGAGTCAGACACTCCGCCGACGAAGCCAACCAGGTGCCCCTGAATCTGCTGTGTTCTGAGAAGCCTCCCAATCTGGGTGTGGTCTGCGGCAAGCCTAACCATGGAAGGCCATGGGGCAAGGCTTCCAGAATCACTGAGTGAGGAGCTCGGTAAATCCTCCGCCCCCAAAGCCACAATAAAACTGGACAAATTTGTCAAAAGTAACCATTTCTGGAATCTGGAAACTGACCGAAGGCAAAAAACAAACTGATAAGCATTTATACCCCCAAAAAACCTATTAAATCTCAGTAAGAATGGGGAGAGTTTACTGTGGTTTTTTGCCTAAGGCTGTTGCATTGCCCAGCCCCCAGCTCCGACACACAGGGAGTTCTACCTGGGCAAGGCAGGCCAGGAGCACCACTGCTGCTGGGGCTGTCAAGATTCGGAGACTGGTGGATGAAACCAGGGTAAGCTAAAATGCCACAAAACTCTTGCCAATATTCAGTCATTTTTCTTGAATAAGCACTCCCTGGGGTGCTGCAAGCTTTTGGTTAGTTTCCAGACTTCTGAAAAAGGTACATCTGCCCGTTTCTGCCATGTTTTTCATAGCTTTTATGAAGGGGAAGACTTTCTGGAGTTCCTTACTCCACCATTATCACTGATGTCACTGTCTATTCTCAGATAACATGACCAAATATGTAGAAAATACCAAGGACTCCACTAAAAAAAAACTATTAGCACTAATCAATGAGATCAAGATTGCATGATACGAGATCAGTATACAAAAATCGAATTATTTCTAGGTACTCATAATGAACAATTGGAAAATGAAATTAAGAAATGTAATCAAAAAATTTTTTAAAATCAAAAAAATCAGGGGCGCCTGGGTGGCGCAGTCGGTTAAGCGTCCGACTTCAGCCAGGTCACGATCTCGCAGTCTGTGAGTTCGAGCCCCGCGTCAGGCTCTGGGCTGATGGCTCGGAGCCTGGAGCCTGTTTCCGATTCTGTGTCTCCCTCTCTCTCTGCCCCTCCCCCGGTCATGCTCTGTCTCTCTCTGTCCCAAAAATAAATAAAAAACGTTGGAAAAAAAATTTTTAAATCAAAAAAATCAAAAAAAGAATAAAATGCTTAGGCATCAATGTAACAAGAGAAATCTGTGGTCTGTACACTAAAAACTATAAAACACTGTGGTGAGGAATTAAAGAAAATATGAATAAATGGAGTGACATTCCATGTTCACAAATTGGAAGACTCAATGTTAATAAGATGGCAACTCTCCCCAAACTGGACTACAGATCTCGTGTAGTTCCTGTCAAAAACTCCCAGGTGCCTTTCTTGGAGAAATTGAGAGGTTGATCCTAACATGTATATAAAAATGCAAGGGACCAGGAATAGCCAAAATAATCTTGAAAAAGGAGAACAAAGTCAGAGGACTTATACTTCCTGATTTCAAAACTTGTACTAGAAAACTACAGTAATGAAGACCCTGTGGACATATAGATTAATGGAACAGAATTTAGAGTCTAGAAATAAAATCCTTACATAAATGCTCAATTAATTTTTTACAAAGGTATCAATGCAGTTTGAGAGAGAAACAAAAATCTTTTCAGTAGATGACTCTGGGACAATTGGATATCCACATGAAAAAAAGGTGAATTTAGATACTTCTCTCATACTGTCCACAAAAGTTAACATAGACCTATACATCATAGACCTAAATTGTTTTAAGTTTATTTATTATGAAAGAGAGAGAGAGTGTGTGTGCATGAGTGGGGGAGTGGCCCAGGGAGAGGGAGAGAGAGAATCCCAAGCAGGCTCTGTGCTATCAGCACAGAGCGCAAAGTGGGGCTCAATCTCATGAACGGTGAGATCATGACCTGAGCTGAAGTCAAGAGTCAGACACTTTCCAACTGAGCCACCCAGGCACACCTAGACCTAAATTTAAGAGTTAAAAGTATAAAACCTTCAGAAGAAAATACAGAAGAAAATTTTTATGGGCTTGAATTTAAAAAAAAACACTTGATAAATTTCACTTTATAAAAATCAAAAACTTTGTTCTTTCAAAGGCACACTTGTAAGCATAGAGAAGTTGAATCACACTGTGTTGTACACCTGAAACCAGTATAACATTGTGTGTCAACTATACCCAAATAAAAAAAATTTAAGAAAATTTAAAGATAAGCCACAGACTTAGAGGAAATATTTGCAAATCATATATCTGTTGAAGGATTTGTATCCAGAACCTATAAAGCACTCTTATGACACAATAAGAAGACAAATAACCCACTTGAAATTTTGGCAATTTAAATAGACATTTCAGCAAAGAAAATATATAAATGATCAATAAATACTTGCAAACATGCTCAACAGCATTAGTCATTAATGAAATCCAAACTATAACTACAATAAACTACCTCTTCACACCCACTGGAGTAGCTATCATCAAAAAGACCAGACAGTAATAAGTGTTGACAAGGATGTACAGAAACTAAACCCTCATACTTTGCTGGTGGGAATGTAAAACGGTACAACTACTTTAGAAGACAGTTTGGCAAATTCTTTAAAAATCTAAACATAATATGAGCATATGACCCATAAATTCCACTCGTAGTTTTCTCCCAAGAGAAACAAAAACATACAGCCATACAAAGACTTGTACACGAATGTTCATAGCACCATTGTTCATAACAGCCAAAAGGTAGAAACAGTCACATATCTATCAGTGGGAGTGGAGAAACAAATGTATATCCATACAAAGAACCCTATCAGGCAATAAAAAGGAAGGACTGATACATGCTCCAACATGGCTGAACCTCAAAAACATGCTAAATAAAAGAAGCCAGACCCAAAAGACCACAGTATGATTTCATTCTGACAAGACTACCAGAAAAGGTAAATCTATAAAGACAGAGAATAGATCAATGGCTGCCCCAGGGCTGGGAATGGGAGGGTTTACAAATGGGCATCAGGGATCTTTTGAAGATGATGGAAATGTTCTAAAACTGGATTGTGGTGACGGTTAGTTACCACCATAAATTCAAGATTCATTGAGTTGTCCATTCAAGAATCATTGAATTGTACAATTAAAATGGGTGAACTTACAGTATGTAAATTATGTCTTCATAAATCTGTTGAAAAACAACTAAATGCAACCATGATATTAAAAGGCCATCCCTAAATAAGTTACTAATAATCATGGTAAGCACCCATAGGAGAGCTTAGTGTGGATGAGTATACTGGAAGCACATCCTGAAGGAGAGAAATTAACTCTTAGAGGCAGAAGGCTGACTTCAACACATGGAGAGACCCCCACTGGGAAAGAGGGACACGACCATGTACAACCCATACCAATCGCTGCATCTGCTACTCCTAATCTCATTCCTTTGGGACAGGGAATGGAGATCAAAGTACAATTTATGCTATCCTGAAAATCTTAACAATTGTGTTCCTATTGAGGGAGTCTTGATTTTTTTTTAATGTTTATTTATTTTTGAGAGAGAGAAAGAGAGAGAGAGAGAGACAGAGCATGAGCAGGGGAGGAACAGAGAGAGACAGTCACAGAATCCGAAGCAGGCTCCAGCCCCTGAGCTGTCAGCACAGAGCCCAGTGCAGGGCTTGAACCCACGAGCTGTGAGATCATGACCTAAGCTGATGTCAGACGCTCAACCGACTGAGCCACCCAGGTGCCCCGAGGGAGTCTTGATTTTCAAGCAAGTGCTTCAAAATAAGGTATCAGATGGCATTCCAGAGAGAAGACCAATAGTGAATATTAGGGAGAATGCAACAGGACCATACCTATTTTCTACACCAGAAACAGGCCCATGGAAATTATTTTTGTTACAACTCTTCTGCCACATCCAGCCACCACAAATTAGTAACCAATTTCCACAGATGACCATAATAGCTGCTATTTTTTGGACAGTTATGTGTCAGGCATTGTACTCAAGGCTTTAATCCTCTCAACAAACTTAACACTTTGAGGCAGGATGTAATTTTATCTCCACTTTACAGATGAGGAATCTGAAGTTCAAAGAGGTTGCGAAACTCACCCATGGTCAGGCAACTGATAAGTATGGAGTGGACATTCTTCTCTACAAGCCTCCTAACAGCAGAGGCCATATTCTCAGTCCCTACTCTCTGGGGCAGTGTTCCTCAAACTTTCTTTTTAACCACAACCTGGAGCAAAAAAAATACATTTACACACCATGACCCAGGACATATAGGTCTATCTATAAAAGAAGTTCCATAAAACGATACCCTTCCTGTGTGTAAGGCACACCGATGCTTTTATTCTATTTATCTTATTTTACTCTTTAATATCTTTGTCAATACCACTAAATCCATTTCATGACATATTAGTGGATCACCACTCACAATTAAAAAAAAAAACACTGCTAATAGCCTACTGTTGACTGGAAGCCCTATCAATAATATAAACAGTCGATTAACACGTTTTGTACGTTATATGCATTATATACCATATTCTTATAACAAAGTAAGCTACAGAAAAGAAAATGTTATTGACAAACTCATAATGGAGAGAAAATACATTCACAGGACAATACTGTATTTATTGAAAAAATCCATATATAAGGGGACCCAACGTAGTCCAAACCCACGTTGTTAAAAGGTCAACTGTACATTGGCGGACTCTAACACTTTTAGCATATAACACATATGAATTTCTAAAGTAAAATTTCTAAAGTTAAGCCAAAAAATAAAAATGAAAACTAAATTAAAAGTTTTTAATTAAAAAAAAATACCATTACTGTACATAAAACCTATATATGTTCAAGATCTCCGTAGGCCTGCCCATCAAAATCAAGTGCCTGCCAGCCTGGTCATCCATCCACTCTGGCCTATGGAGATCTTGAACATATATAGGTTTTATGTACGGTAGTGGCATTTTTTTTTTCTCTTGAAGAGAAAGCTAAGAACCCAAGTGAGTCAGCTGGCAGGTAGCCCCTTCTCAAGGGTGCATTCCAGAACCTGGCTAGAGGGAGGGCAGGAGAAGAGAGCAGCAATTCATTCGCCTGAATCAAATGTGCCATAACAGAATTTTTAGCAACGTACCCAGAGACCAAGGGACTCTAAAAAAAATTATAACGTTCTAAAATTCTAGGAGTAGAGTATCATGGGTCACTTTGCCTTAATACCACCTCAAGACACCTCATGGAGGCCTGTGAGTTCTCAAACCTGGCAGATTCTAGCACTCATACTTTCTACTCACATCGACAGCATAAAACTCAGATTGCCAATTCAGAGACGCCCAAAGTCCTTTCTGTTTAATTTATAATTAAAAGTATGTAGATTTTATTTGAACAGCTTCACCAAGTTAAAAAAAATTTTTTTAAATAATTTCCTGCCTACATATTTCCACTTTATTAAAATAAAAACATAACCCTAGGGTTTGGATTTTTTTTTCTTTTGATTTGTTCCTGGCATCATTTGGTATTTCATCTTGTGCTTATTTGAGGACAGCTCTTTTCTTTTCCATTAATCTTGGTAATCCTAGCAGACTTCTCCACAATTCATTTCTCTACAAAGTTGCCTCTATTTGCTTAGATTTTCTGCCGATGTAAGCACTTGGACTGATCAAAAAGGTGAAGAGGGGATTATGGAAGCCCATCCTGAAGGTCTTAAACATGTGTGTTCTCAATTCTTTTCTTGATCAGGGAGATTACATTGGAAGAGTTATCTCTGTCTACTTAAGAAAAGAGGCTGCAGGAGGCACAGCATTGTGCAGATTCTATTAGTGAGGGTCTGTTAAAAATTGTTCCTTTGGCTTCTGTCTTTAACCGTTGCATTCCTAAGATGACTCCTTTGTAAAGCCCCTGCTTCAAAGTAGACTTTCAAGGTGTAGATGTCCGCAAAGCAGCTCAGATCTAACATTTCCAAATCAGAACTTCTGACTGCCAACCACCACCCCACCCCAAGCGCTTCTCCTCACCTCCATCTTCCGTTAGGAAAAAAGTCACCCCTTTCTGCCACTCACTTCAGCCTAAAACCAAGTAGCCATGCTTAATTCCTTTCATTCCCTCACCAACCCCTATGTACAGGTCATTAGCAAGTGACTCCTCTTCCAACATAGATCTCAAATCTATGCACTGTTCTCCATCACCTGGTTCATAAGGTATTATCTTCCCTCACCTACATTATGGCAATAGCCCTTGAACTGATATCCTTGGTTCTGGTTTTGCCCCCATCAATCCATTCTCCATCCAGTAGATTGAAGATCTCACAAAAACTTAAAGCAGACCATGTCCCTCCACTGCCTAAAACCTTACATAGATTTTCACTGCAGTTAGAATAATATCCTTGTTCTACAAGGTTGTATACAGGCTGCCCCTTGGCCACCTTTCCCAGCTAATCTCCTCCCACTCTCCCCCAACCGGTTCACTACATTTGAGCCACACTGGCTTTAATTGTGTTTAAATGTATCATGCTCAATACCACCAAAGAGCATTTGCACTTACTGTTCCCTCTGTCTGGAACACTGTTCCCTCAGATCTTCACAATGGCTAGCTCCCTTCTGGTCTCAGCTCACAAGTCAAATCCTCAGAGAAGCCTTCCAGAACTGCTCTACTCGGTGCTGTTCACCACAAACCTCCCTCCCCGTCCCACCCCCCCCCCCAACTATCACATTATCTTGTTTCCTTTTCTTTGTAGTGCTTATCACTACTTGAAATAGAGTTTGCTTACTTGTTTACCATCTGTCTCCTCTATTGGAATGCAATCTCCACGGAAGCAGGAACCATTCTTTCACCATGTATTGTGCTACCTAGAAGAGCACTTGGCATCTAGAGGACACTCAGTTCATAGACAGTGAATGAGTTGGCATGCCACACTACTTCTGACTTCCTTTTGTACATCAACTAATGTACAAATAATACAAACTATCAATCGCTTTAAGTATGCTGTTTTCCAATGCCCTCCTTAGTAACGTCAAGGATATTAAAACTATGAAAATCTAACTCTGAGGAATTAATTCTACACTAGTCTATTCTGGCTCATTTATGCTCCTTATCATAATTCATTGGTTCAAAAAACACTTACTGAGTAATTACGAAAAGCCAGGCACTGTGTGAACCACAAGCATATCACCCAGTCAGAACCTTCAGCTTTACTTTTGTTAGCTACTGGTGAAAATTGTATCCTTGATACAGCCAAACACTGATTGCAATTATATATTTAAAAAGACATCTACCTTATTTTATATTGGACAATCAATCAGAGGGCTGGTAATAATTTCCTGTTACTTAGATGGAGCTTTGTGCCAAATAGAAAGGTTGATTTTTTTTTCTTCTTTTTTTATTAAGAAAAACTGAATAAGAATTACATGGAAAAAGGCAGTCCTATTCAAATATAAAATTTAACTATATGGGGGGAGGAGGAAATAGCTGATTTTTCCTCCAAGGTTGAAAGAAGTGGAATTTTTTTGAAATCCACAGCACATAATTTACTGCCTGAAAATACAAGCAGCCGGTTCTCAGAGCCAGAACAGCTCCATTAGGGCATCTGTTTCGATTACAAACAAGTTTTGGTTTAGCCATGAACATTCAGGAAGTTATTAAAATTGCACAAAACCAAAAAACAGGAGCTAGAAGGAAACTTGGCGCTTTCCTCAATTTATACATGAAGTCACTGCAGCCAGGTCATGTCAAGTGGCGTGTCCAATGCATCACAATAAGTTAAGTGGCCAAGTTAGAACTCACAATCAGATCTCCTGGCTCATTGGCTGTGACAGACACAGTTTACTGTCTATCCAATTGCTCATCCAACTGTCCTTCCCCATTTCCACTTCCCAGCTAATAAAACCCTGATTTGTTCAAGAAACAGGCAGAGATTCTGTGATTTCAGAGGGGAAAGTCCCTTTCCTTAGCCTCAGGAAATAAATTATTATTGGATTAAGTGGTTCTCATGCTATTTGGTTGGTATTGGTCCATGATGAGCCTGTGATCTATTTCTGGCTAATGACATCTAAAGGACAGGCATCCGGTAATGTGTCATCTCCCTCCTCCCCCCAAAAAATAGACCCTCGGAAGGCAGAAAAAAAGTTTCCCTTCAACTTTCTTTCTTCAACATAACTTTCCAGTTATGAAATGAATAAGTCACAGGGATGAAATGTACAGCACGGGGGAATATAGGCAATGGTATTGTGTGGTGACGGATGGTGGCTACATTTGTGGTAAGCACAGCATGACATACAGACTTGTCTGTTCACTATGTGGTACACCTGAAACTAATGTAACATTGTGTGTCAGCTATAATGCAATTTACAGAATTTCTCCTTCAACTTTCTTTCTGACTTGAACTCAGCTGTGACCTTTAGAGATGCTACAGTTCTTTTGAGACCATCAGGCAACAAGTCAATAGAGGAAGCATAGGAGAAATAGACAAAAAGCCACGGTGACTGAAACAATGGTGCTCACCCACGTCCAGACCTCCTGATAAGTAAGGTAAAGTGACTCCCAATTTCTCTAAGCCACGGTTGTCCAATTTGCTAGTGCTGACAGCAGGACACATCCCTGACTTCTACTACACAGCAGAGATTTACAAACCGTGATCTTAGGAGCTACACAAGGTGTGTTGACAAGAGTCAAGGAAAGTGGAGAGATGAAGAGAAGTCGAGAGAAGAATCTGCAATTACAGGTGCCTATCCCCAGCTTGAAGCTGAGCGGCAGTTTTCCATCTGACTCATTTACTGAACTTTCACAAAAGCTTTCATTGAAACAAAATATCCACAGTCTAGAATCATTTTGAGAACCATTACGGCATGCCATGCAGGCCTCCACTTTCAATAAAATGAAACCACAAATCAAATGCCCCAGGGGAGCTCAGTAGGCAAATTAGTCCCCTGGAGACTCCTTTTGTAAAGAGATGAACCATCTTTCTTTTATATAGAAATGTGGATTTCACACACAGGTTCACTTAGAATAGGGTGAACTTCTCTTTGTCACTAGGGGCCTTGAAAATGACCTCTGAGACTACGTTGACCTTGTTCCTGCCGTTTCCATCCACTGGGTCCTCCTCTGATACTGTGGAGCAGAAGCAATGATAAACATCACCAGCCATGATTGGTGTTGACTCTCTCCTCTTGGGACCAGAGAGTGGAGGCTAATGGTTTTAATGTGTTTTCCTGTCCACTGGAGTGCTGAGGGCAGGGGCATTGTTTGGGGACACCTGGCCAGACACTGAGTCCTGGTTTCTCCCATGGGATAAGGATGTGGCCCTTGCTAGAGCTATTTGTTTTTTTGTGTTTTTTTTTTCTCTTTTTTTCTTTTTTTTTTTTATTTTTTTATTTTTTATTTTTTAATATATGAAATTTACTGTCAAATTGGTTTCCATACAACACCCAGTGCTCATCCCAAAAGGTGCCCTCCTCAATACCCATCACCCACCCTGCCCTCCCTCCCACCCCCCATCAACCCTCAATTTGTTCTCAGTTTTTAACAGTCTCTTATGCTTTGGCTCTCTCCCACTCTAACCTCTTTTTTTTTTTTTTTTTCCTTCCCCTCCCCCATGGGTTTCTGTTATGTTTCTCAGGATCCACATAAGAGTGAAACCATATGGTATCTGTCTTTCTCTGTATGGCTTATTTCACTTAGCATCACACTCTCCAGTTCCATCCACGTGGCTACAAAAGGCCATATTTCATTCTTTCTCATTGCCACGTAGTATTCCATTGTATATATAAACTACAATTTCTTTATCCATTCATCAGTTGATGGACATTTAGGCTCTTTCCATAATTTGGCTATTGTTGAGAGTGCCGCTATAAACATTGGGGTACAGGTGCCCCTATGCATCAGTACTCCTGTATCCCTTGGATAAATTCCTAGCAGTGCTATTGCTGGGTCATAGGGTAGGTCTATTTTTAATTTTCTGAGGAACCTCCACACTGCTTTCCAGAGCGGCTGCACCAATTTGCATTCCCACCAACAGTGCAAGAGGGTTCCTGTTTCTCCACATCCTCTCCAGCATCTATAGTCTCCTGATTTCTTCATTTTGGCCACTCTGACTGGCGTGAGGTGATATCTGAGTGTGGTTTTGATTTGTATTTCCCTGATGAGGAGCGACGTTGAACATCTTTTCATGTGCCTGTTGGCCATCCGGATGTCTTCTTTAGAGAAGTATCTATTCATGTTTTCTGCCCATTTCTTCACTGGGTTATTTGTTTTTCGGGTGTGGAGTTTGATGAGCTCTTTATAGATTTTGGATACTAGCCCTTTGTCCGATGTGTCATTTGCAAATATCTTTTCCCATTCCGTTGGTTGCCTTTTCGTTTTGTTGGTTGTTTCCTTTGCTGTGCAGAAGCTTTTTATCTTCATAAGGTCCCAGTCATTCACTTTTGCTTTTAATTCCCTTGCCTTTGGGGATGTGCCGAGTAAGAGATTGCTACGGCTGAGGTCAGAGAGGTCTTTTCCTGCTTTCTCCTCTAAGGTTTTGATGGTTTCCTGTCTCACATTCAGGTCCTTTATCCATTTTGAGTTTATTTTTGTGAATGGTGTGAGAAAGTGGTCTAGTTTCAACCTTCTGCATGTTGCTGTCCAGTTCTCCCAGCACCATTTGTTAAAGAGACTGTCTTTTTTCCATTGGATGTTCTTTCCTGCTTTGTCAAAGATGAGTTGGCCATACGTTTGTGGGTCTAGTTCTGGGGTTTCTATTCTATTCCATTGGTCTATGTGTCTGTTTTTATGCCAATACCATGCTGACTTGATGATGACAGCTTTGTAGTAGAGGCTAAAGTCTGGGATTGTGATGCCTCCTGCTTGGTCTTCTTCTTCAAAATTACTTTGGCTATTCGGGGCCTTTTGTGGTTCCATATGAATTTTAGGATTGCTTGTTCTAGTTTCGAGAAGAATGCTGGTGCAATTTTGATTGGGATTGCATTGAATGTGTAGATAGCTTTGGGTAGTATTGACATTTTGACAATATTTATTCTTCCAATCCATGAGCAGGGAATGTCTTTCCATTTCTTTATATCTTCTTCAATTACCTGCATAAGCTTTCTATAGTTTTCAGCATACAGATCTTTTACATCTTTGGTTAGATTTATTCCTAGGTATTTTATGCTTCTTGGTGCAATTGTGAATGGGATCAGTTTCTTCATTTGTCTTTCTGTTGCTTCATTGTTAGTGTATAAGAATGCAACTGATTTCTGCACATTGATTTTGTATCCTGCAACTTTGCTGAATTCATGTATCAGTTCTAGCAGACTTTTGGTGGAGTCTATCGGATTTTCCATGTATAATATCATGTCATCTGCAAAAAGCGAAAGCTTGACTTCGTCTTTGCCAATTTTGATGCCTTTGATTTCCTTTTGTTGTCTGATTGCTGATGCTAGAACTTCCAGCACTATATTAAACAACAGCGGTGACAGTGGGCATCCCTGTCGTGTTCCTGATCTCAGGGAAAAAGCTCTCAGTTTTTCCCCGTTGAGGATGATGTTAGCTGTGGGCTTTTCATAAATGGCCTTTATGATCTTTAAGTATGTTCCTTCTATCCCGACTTTCTCAAGGGTTTTTATTAAGAAAGGGTGCTGGATTTTGTCAAAGGCCTTTTCTGCATCGATTGACAGGATCATATGGTTCTTCTCTTTTTTTTTGTTAATGTGATGTATCACGTTGATCGATTTGCGAATGTTGAACCAGCCCTGCATCCCAGGAATGAATCCCACTTGATCATGGTGAATAATTCTTTTTATATGCTGTTGAATTCGATTTGCTAGTATCTTATTAAGAATTTTTGCATCCATATTCATCAGGGATATTGGCCTGTAGTTCTCTTTTTTTACTGGGTCTCTGTCTGGTTTAGGAATCAAAGTAATACTGGCTTCATAGAATGAGTCTGGAAGTTTTCCTTCCCTTTCTATTTCTTGGAATAGCTTGAGAAGGATAGGTATTATCTCTGCTTTAAATGTCTGGTAGAACTCCCCTGGGAAGCCATCTGGTCCTGGACTCTTATTTGTTGGGAGATTTTTGATAACCGATTCAATTTCTTCGCTGGTTATGGGTCCGTTCAAGCTTTCTATTTCCTCCTGATTGAGTTTTGGAAGAGTGTGGGTGTTTAGAAATTTGTCCATTTCTTCCAGGTTGTCCAATTTGCTGGCATATAATTTTTCATAGTATTCCCTGATAATTGTTTGTATCTCTGAGGGATTGGTTGTAATCATTCCATTTTCATTCATGATTTTATCTATTTGGGTCATCTCCCTTTTCTTTTTGAGAAGCCTGGCTAGAGGTTTGTCAATTTTGTTTATTTTTTCAAAAAACCAACTCTTGGTTTCGTTGATCTGCTCTACCGTTTTTTTAGATTCTATATTGTTGATTTCTGCTCTGATCTTTATTATTTCTCTTCTTCTGCTGGGTTTAGGCTGCCTTTGCTGTTCTGCTTCTATTTCCTTTAGGTGTGCTGTTAGATTTTGTATTTGGGATTTTTCTTGTTTCTTGAGATAGGCCTGGATTGCAATGTATTTTCCTCTCAGGACTGCCTTCGCTGCATCCCAAAGCGTTTGGATTGTTGTATTTTCATTTTCATTTGTTTCCATGTATATTTTAATTTCTTCTCTAATTGCCTGGTTGACCCACTCATTCATTAGTAGGGTGTTCTTTAACCTCCATGCTTTTGGAGGTTTTCCAGACTTTTTCCTGTGGTTGATTTCAAGCTTCATAGCGTTGTGGTCTGAAAGTATGCATGGTATAATTTCAATTCTTGTAAACTTATGAAGGGCTGTTTTGTGACCCAGTATATGATCTATCTTGGAGAATGTTCCATGTGCACTCGAGAAGAAAGTATATTCTGTTGCTTTGGGATGCAGAGTTCTAAATATATCTGTCAAGTCCATCTGATCCAATGTATCATTCAGGGCCCTTGTTTCTTTATTGACTGTGTGTCTAGATGATCTATCCATTTCTGTAAGTGGGGTGTTAAAGTCCCCTGCAATGACCACATTCTTATCAATAAGGTTGCTTATGTTTATGAGTAATTGTTTTATATATCTGGGGGCTCGGGTATTTGGCGCATAGACATTTATAATAGTTAGCTCTTCCTGGTGGATAGACCCTGTGATTATTATATAATGCCCTTCTTCATCTCTTGTTACAGCCTTTAATTTAAAGTCTAGTTTGTCTGATATAAGTATGGCTACTCCAGCTTTCTTTTGGCTTCCAGGAGCATGATAAATAGTTCTCCATCCCCTCACTCTCAATCTAAAGGTGTCCTCCGATCTAAAATGAGTCTCTTGTAGACAGCAAATAGATGGGTCTTGTTTTTTTATCCATTCTGATACCCTATGTCTTTTAGTTGGCGCATTTAATCCATTTACATTCAGTGTTATTATAGAAAGATATGGGTTTAGAGTCATTGTGATGTCTGTATGTTTTATGCTTGTAGTGATGTCTCTGGTACTTTGTCTCACAGGATCCCCCTTAGGATCTCTTGTAGGGCTGGTTTCGTGGTGACAAATTCCTTCAGTTTTTGTTTGTTTGGGAAGACCTTTATCTCTCCTTCTATTCTAAATGACAGACTTGCTGGATAAAGGATTCTCGGCTGCATATTTTTTCTGTTTAGCACACTGTAGATATCGTGCCAAGCCTTTCTGGCCTGCCAAGTTTCAAAGGAGAGATCAGTCACGAGTCTTATAGGTCTCCCTTTATAAGTGAGGGCACGTTTATCCCTTGCTGCTTTCAGAATTTTCTCTTTATCCTTGTATTTTGCCAGTTTCACTATGATATGTCGTGCAGAAGATCGATTCAAGTTACGTCTGAAGGGAGTTCTCTGTGCCTCTTGGATTTCAATGCCTTTTTCCTTCCCCAGTTCAGGGAAGTTCTCAGCTATAATTTCTTCAAGTACCCCTTCAGCACCTTTCCTTCTCTCTTCCTCCTCTGGGATACCAATTATGCGTATATTATTTTTTTTTAGTGTATCACTTAGTTCTCTAATTTTCCCCTCATACTCCTGGATTTTTTTATCTCTCTTTCTTTCAGCTTCCTCTTTCTCCATAACTTTATCTTCTAGTTCACCTATTCTCTCCTCTGCCTCTTCAAGCCGAGCCATCGTGGATTCCATTTTGTTTTGCATTTCGTTTAAAGCGTTTTTCAACTCCTCGTGACTGTTCCTTAGTCCCTCGATCTTTGTGGCAAGAGATTCTCTGCTGTCCTGTATACTGTTTTCAAGCCCAGCGATTAATTTTATGACTATTATTCTAAATTCACTTTCTGTTATATTATTTAAATCCTTTTTGATCAGTTCATTAGCTGTTGTTATTTCCTGGAGATTCTTCTGAGGGGAATTCTTCCGTTTGGTCATTTTGGAGAGTCCCTTGCGTGGTGAAGACCTGCAGTGCACTTCCCCTGTGCTGTGGTGTATAACTGGAGTTAGTGGGTGGGGCCGCAGTCCGACCCGATGTCTGCCCCCAGCCCACTGCTGGGGCCACAGTCAGACTGGTGTGTGCCTTCTCTTCCCCTCTCCTAGGGGCGGGATTCACTGTGGGGTGGCGTGTCCCGTCTGGGCTACTTGCACACTGCCAGGCTTGTGTTGCTGGGGATCTGGCGTATTAGCTGGGGTGGGTAGGCAAGGTGCACGGGGGGTGGAGGGGCAGGCTTAGCTCGCTTCTCCTTAGGTGATCCACTCCAGGAGGAGCCCTGTGGCCGCGGGAGGGAGTCATATCCGCTGCCGGAGGTTTGGCTCCGCAGAAGCACAGAGTTGGGTGATTGCGCGGAGCGAGCAAGTTCCCTGGCAGGAACTGGTTCCCTTTGGGATTTTGGCTGGGGGATGGGCGGGGGAGATGGCGCTGGCGCCTTTGTTCCCCGCCAAGCTGAGCTCTGCCGTCCAGGGGCTCAGCAGCTCTCCCTCCCTTTGTCCTCCAGCCTTCCCGCTTTCCGAGCAGAGCTGTTAACTTATGACCTCCCAGACGCTAAGTCGCTAAGTCGCGCTTGCTGTCGGAACACAGTCTGTCCGGCCCCTCCGCTTTTGCCAGCCAGACTCAGGGGCTCCGCTTGGCCGGCGAGCCGCCCCTCCGCCCCGGCTCCCTCCCGCCAGTCCGTGGAGCGCGCACCGCCTCGCCGCCCTTCCTACCCTCTTCCGTGGGCCTCTAGTCTGCGCTTGACTCCGGAGACTCCCTTCTGCTAATCCTCTGGCGGTTTTCTGGGTTCTTTAGGCAGGTGTAGGTGGAATCTAAGTGATCGGCAGGACGCGTTGTGAGCCCCGCGTCCTCCTACGCCGCCATCTTCCGGAACCCATTGTGTCCCTTGCTAGAGCTATTTGTTCGTGATCCAGGAAAAGTCTGATCTGTACAAACTTTTTTTTTTTTTTAAGAGGAGTTCATTGATTACTGATGTAACCTATTCCAGGATGGTGACGTGGGCCTTGAGGAGAGTGTCCCTGGCAGCTGCACACCGTCTCAGTCAGGAATCCAGTGGAAGGGGAAAACTGAAATAAGCTCTACTACATCTGTTTGTGCCGTGTAGTGCCTTGCTTGAAAGCCTGTGTGTTTGGCTTAGTTAATGGAGAAGTTCAAGCACGTGCATGCATATCAGGTACCTCTTGTGGCCACCTCACGTTCTCCCAGCCCACCTTTTACCCCATGCGTTGCTATGGCAACCAGCTTCCTGCATGTGTAATTTGACAGCACCTCAGTTCTGCTCACCGTGTGTCTGGCTGTCTAGCCCAGGATCTGTCTGATGCTACAATATAGGCTACCATCATGACATAGATAGCATGGGTAGAGCTGGGAGTAAGAGAAAGCCAACATCCTGTGGGGCAGCCCCTGGCCAATGGGAGGTAGGAGTTGGGGTGTTTTTCTTCTGCCCCTCAGACAGACAATTCTGAGGTGCAACCACATAGCTCTTCAGAAGATCTCAGCAAGACTGAGCTCCAGAAGCTCACAGCAGTGACCAACTTGACCATGTACCCTGAGAATGGAGTTTCTTTCTTCCCTGTTTTACCCTTCACTGTCCCCTGCTCCTGTTCTCTGGGATCACTTCCCAAAATAAACCCCCTGCGCCCAGGTCTCAGGATCTACCCTCTGGGTAGGGGAATCCATCTGATGAATACATAACCCACATGGCATGCCGGAAACTTCCTCGTTCCAAGAAATGCTGGGCCTAGGAGGGCAGCACTTCCTTAGCATCCATATCATCTGAGCTGTCATCAAGGAGGCACAACTTTCTGCCAGATGGCCTTTGTAATGGTTTTTAAAAAAAATAGCCACAAATTATTTGACACTCTTCCCATCTACAGGTGGGGTTTACCATCTCTCCCCTTAAATCCGGACAGAACCAAAGATTCATGACAATTTCAACCAATAGAATAACAGAAGTAACACCATGTGACTTCAGGCTGGGTCATGAGAGCCCATGCACTAAATACCTTGTTTGGCAGATCAGTCACTCTTGGACCTTGAGCCAGTACATAAGAAAGTTGACTATCCTGAGGCCACCAGGCTCAAGATGCCACATGTAGGTTTTCTGGTCCTCAGTCCCAGCTGAGCCCAGCCTTCCAGCCACCTGAACACGGTGTCAGACATGTGAGTGAAGCTGTCTCGGACCTCCCAGACCAGCCCATCCACCTGTTGAATAACAGCAAGTGATCTCCATTATGGAACAGAAGAATCACCCAGCCAAGTCATAGCGAAATTCCAGACCCACAAAACTATGAAACGTGATAACATGGGTTTCTGTTTTTTAAGACACTAGGTTTGGGCATCATTTGTTTAGCAGCAGTAGATAAGTGAAATGCCCTGGAAATGCAGGTCAGGCCTGCAGAAGGGACAGCACTGGTGTCCTTGAGGTCATAGTAAAGAGCAATTCCCCACAGACTTCAAGAGTTCAGGGCTTCCTCAACTCTAACTTGATATTATGTCTTAGGTCTATTCTGTCCCTACATTCTGTGTCTCTTTTACCATGTAAGTGATTAAATATTGATATCCCTAAACCCACTGCCTCGCTCCTCATTTAAATAAAACTCCAAGCATTGGACCTTAATATCAAAGTGGCATTTCTGTGTCTTTGTCTCAGTCCTCTTAAAAGTTTATGTCTACCAAAAGACGTTTGAGAGTATCTGTTGGGGGGGAGGCATTATGCCAACACATGCATAATGTTTAATGCATTATAATCTCCATGTGTATGCAAGGGAAGGTAAAAAGAGCTGTTCAAAGGCCATCACAGGATGAAAATGCAATAATTGGGAACTAGCAGGGATTCTGAGGCAAAATGGTTGTTACTGCCTTTTATGCTTCTGTTTGTCACATTTAATAATAAAAATATTTTATTTGTATAATGCCTTACAGTTTAAAGAGCACTTTTATATACATTAGTTCACATTCTACAAACCCTCCATTGTGATCTCACCTACACCTATGGCTTCAAGACACATCACCTCCATGAAGACAGCTCCCAAATTACCCAAATCTCTCTCTCTCTCTCTCTCTCTCTCTCTCTCTCTCTCTCTCTCTCTGTCCTTATACTTCTAACTGCTTCCTAGACTTTTCCACGGAAATATTCTGAAGGCACCTCAAATTTATTATTCCAATACCCAAAGCACTTTCTTCAGAAGCCCACTAACACACACGTGTGTGTGCATGCCTGCCCTCCATTTCTTCCATCTTTGTTCCCATCTCAGATAGTGGTACCATTGTCCTCCCAGACTACAAAGTCTGCAGTCATTTTCTCATCTTCTTCTCCTCAAAGTCAATTGGTCATCAGGTCTAATGAGTTCTATTTCCCCCAGATATTGCCACCAGTTCAGGCCCTCCTCTCCCATCTAGAACAGGGTCTGCAAAGTACTACAGCCCCGGGCCACATCCAGCCCACTACCTGTGTTCATAAATAAAGTTTTATTGGAATTTAGTTATTCTCATTCCTTTTCACATCACCGAAGGCTGATTTTATACTACAGCAGTAGAGGTGAGTGGTTATAACAGGGGCCACATGACCTGCAAAGCCTAAAAGCTGGTCCTTTCCAAAAATAGCTTGCCCATCTCTGATATCTATAGCCTCCTACTGCATAAATCTGAAGGAGAAGAGACAGTCTTCAACTTACACCTGCATAGAGGTATTTTTTGTCACCGGGCAGAATATGCTAACAATACTGCCTTCATAGTGCCTGCTGGTGTGCCTTGCATACAGCCAGAGTTTACATTGTTGATTTATCACAGTGTCTGTTATTTAAAACTTTCTATAAATAAGCTTCATCCCCAGCAGCCTTGTTAACTGATCATTTACCTGTAATTCTGCACCATGCATCACAGGTTGAAGACCAAAGCTAGACTTGCAGCTGAACGTCCATAGTTAAAGGAACTCAAGACCCGATGTGATACCCTGTGGTTTCCTCGTTGCTGTTGGATTTTTATTATCTACTTCATATTCTTTGACATTCCAAAGCTCTTTAGGACATAGCCCTATCTTAATGCAATTCAGGGTCATGGAATAAATAAAAATAACAATTTTCACTTCCACCTATCCTTACTCCAAAAGGCAACAATGACAGCTTCTACACAGTTCCAATACAACCTGTTGAAAAGAGAAATGGTTTCTGTATTTGTTTTCTATTGCCATATAATTTAAAAAAATGTTTTAATGTTTATTTATTTTTTGAAGGGGGGGATAGAGCGTGAGCAGGGGAGGGACAGAGGGAGAGGGAGAGAGAGAATCCCAAGCAGGCTCCACACTGTGAGCCATCAGCACAGAGCCCAACATGGGGCTCGAACTTGTGAACTGCTAGATCATGACCTGAACCGAAGTTGTTTACCTTACTGAGCCACCCAGGCACCCCTATTGCTATATAAATTATCACAAACTTAGTGGCTTGAAAAAGACAACAAATGTTTATTATCTCACAGTTCTGTAGGTGAGAGCACGGTGTGACTGGATTTGCTGCTCAGGTCTCACCAGGCTGACATCAAAGTGTTTGCCAGGACGGTGGTTCTCCTCTGAGGCTTGTGGTCCTCTTCCAAACTCACCAGAAGTTGGCAGAATTCATTTCCTTGCAGTTGGCAGACTGAGGTTCCCTTTTCCTGCTAGCTATTGGCTGGGGACTGCTTTGGGCTCCAAGGGGCCACCCAAAATTCCTTGCCATGTGGCCCCCGGAGGCACTTTGTGTGGATGTCTGCTTTCTTCCAGGCCAGCCAGTGTGTCTCTCTCTGACATTCTCTTCTGTGATCATTGGGAGAGAATTCTCTGCTTCTAATTAGAGGGCTCATGTGATTAGGTCAAGTCCACCTGGATAATCTTAAGGTCAACTGACTTGAGACCCTAACTACACGTGCAAAATCGCTTCACAACACCACTGAGATTACTGTTTGAGTGAGTAACTGGAAGAAAGTGTGTGTGCACCAGGGCTCCAGAATCTTAGGGGGTCATCTTAAAATTCTGCCTACTACAATTTCTTCCTCAATAATACCAAACACTGATTTAACTAACTGTTCAATGACTTTAACTGTGTTTTATAAAGTTTATTCATCCTGTCAGTGATTTGTGGGGAGTCAAATTATGAGAAACTTGGGAAGTTTTCAAAATTCCTTCCAAGTCTCCCTTTTACATGAAGGTTAGGGGCATCTGGGTGGCTCAGGCTGTTGAGTGTCTGACTCTTGATTTCGGCTCAGGTCATGATCTCAGGGTTGTGGGATGGAGCCCAGTATCTGGCTCCACACTGAGCATGGGGCCTGCTTAAGATTCTCATTCTCTCTCTCTCTCTCCCCCCCCTTCCCTCCTTCCCTCCCTCTGCCCCTCTCCCCTGCTCATGCACTCTTTCTCTCTCTAAAATAAAAATAAAAATAAAATAAAATAAAATAGATAAATAAATGAAGTATAAGTTTATAGAGGTGCTTCCTGTTTTTGTTTTTGTTTTGTCTTGCAGTCACCAGATATTCATAGCACTAACTTCAAACATCTCTTTATGAGAACCACTTCCAAAAAAAAAAAAAAAAAAAAAAAAACCAAAACAGGCAGGATACATTTAGCTTTATTATAGGAAAAAACCTCTTAATATTTTCCATGCTATTTGATTTTGTCTTCAGGTCTCTTTTTTTTTTCTACTGGGGGGTGTTTAATGGAATGGAGAAATGGAAAGTAGAAGGTGTCTGGAAAACTAATATAAACTTCTTTCCTGGCTCTAAATGTTTAATAATTCCTTAGCCAGGAAACATATTTTTTTTCAATTTCACAATTTTTTGTTATGTAGTTCTCTTTATAATTGGCTAAATGTACTGCCAACACGTTTCTCATTTTTTAACTTTTGTCTGCAACATTTAAGCTTCTCATGCTCCCTCCCTTGTGTTCTCTCTTATATGGAATCTGACTTTGAAAATCATCATGCAATCACCTAAAATGTGTTTTTCAAATTTGACTCAATACAGAGACCTCTTTTAAAGGAGAAATATGCCTGTAGACTCCAGTGTTGTCTCATTATTTCTATTGTAATATTACTTAAATAGTCACAAACATACAACCAAAAATAAATTCCTTATGCTGATCATTCTTATTCAACTATAAAACTAACACTAATTTATAAATTAAATGCAAACAAAAGTATAGAGTCAATAAAATTCAAATGATCAGTATTAATTCAATGTTGGATTATGTTGCTTTGCTAAAACTAAATCACCATTGTTGAGCTTAATGCAGAAAGATGTAGTCTTAGCTGCAATTTTATATTTAATCTGTTTTTGTACTTTAACTTCTACACAGAGAATGTCTCTTTACATAAAAATGGCATGCAAAGATAATTAATAACTTCATGGCTTTGCTTGCTAGTTGGAGATAATCAGACAATATATGTAAATAAAACTTCCCTCGAGCAATCTTCAAATGCCACTTTTAATTAGGTGTAATGACACCTATGTCAACCTGTTTCACAGGTAGAAGGAACCACAAGTGCACAGGTGCTAAGAAGGAAGGCTACTTAGGGAAGGGGCTCAGACGACAGTCAGGCAGCCAGTGCCAAATGATAACAGAGACGGAGGTGAAGAATGGTAGGAGATAAAGCCAGAGAGTTAACTAGGGGCCTGCCATTTAGACCTTGTAGGTCACAGCAAAAACTTTGAATTTTGTTCTGAGCGAGATGGGAAGGCATTCAGAGGCTTTGAGCAAAGGACAGACATAATCTGTACACCTGAAACGAATGTCACGCTGTGTGTCAAATATATACCAATAAAAAAATTAAAAACTAAAAATGACACAATTTGACTTATGTTTTTATAAGCTGCCTGTAGCCACTGTTTGAAGAGGGGGCCATAGTGAAAGCAAGAGATGACAGTGCCTTGGAACAAGTGACAGTGATACAGGGGATAAGAACTATTTGGATTGGGGGCGTATTCTGGAAATAAGGCTAAGAAGATTTCCCGATGGATTGGATGTGGGGTATGAAAGAAAGAGGGAAGTTAGGATGAGGCTGAAGTTTTGGGTCTAAACAACTGGATGAAAGGTACTGCCATTCACCAAGGTGGTAAATATTGAGGGAGAAGCTGGTTTGGGTGGGAATGAGAATTTCAGTTTTAGACACACAAGCTAAGTTTGAGATGCCTCTTGGACATTCAATATTTGAATAAATATACATTAAGGGTTTATAGCTATACCTGGTATATAGGAAGCATTCAATCCATTTCACTATTGTTACTCAAGTGGAGATATCAAATAGGTGGTTGATTATATAAGTCTGGGAGAAAATGCTGGTATTAGAAGTTACCAAACTGGATGAAATCATTTAGCAACTATGTGTAAAAAAAATGGAAATAGGTCTGAGGACTCAGCCCTGTAGCTTTCCAAAATTTGGAGGTTGAGAAGATTAGGAGGATCCAGAACAGAAGCTTGAAGAGGAGCAGCTGTTGGTGAAGGTCATTGAAGAGACATGACCGTCAATTGACCTGTGAGCTAAACTCAGGCATTCAGAGTCCCTCCCCTATCCTAGGAATGTGGGTTCTGCTTGCCTTTCCTGTGCCCAGAAGCTGCTCAAAAGGACAGAGCCTTGAGATAGTGATGTGTTGAGAACACTTGCATGTATACGTGACTGAAGCCAGTGAAGGCCTCTCTCTATATAAATTCTTAAGATTTCACAGGCAAGTGCAGGGATCTGTTTGTCTTGCTGCCACCCAAGATAAGCCTCATATGTTAAGTTCCTTTTGTTTATTAAAAGTGTCACCTACTAAGCTGGAGTGGCTTCCCTCTTTCTTCACTTGCTCCCTGCCCTCTGCATTTGGGGGCCAGTTTCAGATTTCACTCAGAAAGTTCCCGAAAGGACTGCAAACCAATAGCAGCCAGTAAGATAAGAGGGGAACCAGGAGATGATGGTATCCACATAATCGAATGAAGAAAGTGTTTTAAGAAAAGAACAATCACACATGCACAATGCTGCAAATCAGCCAAGTAAGCCAACATGGAGATACTAGAGACCTTGACAAATGTAATATCAGTGAAATAGTAGGAGCTCTTGGGCAAAGTTTAAGGGAGAATGAGAAGAAAAGTAAAGAAGTGGGAAAAAGGGGGAGTCAGAGGGTATAGACAACTCATTCAATGAGTTTTTCTGTAAAACAGAGCAGAAAAGGGGTGATAGTTGAAGAATGATGTGGGTCAAGGCAGGGTACTTTTAAGATGGAAAACGGTGCCCATGTATTTTTATGTTAATGGGAACAATCCAGTGCACAGAGGGAAAATGGCAGAGAGAAAGGGGAAAATTGTAAAAGGGAGGCCCTTAAGTAGGGAAGAATGAATGGAATCCAGTGAAAGAGAAATTGGACTTAGAATCATCAACAATTCACCTGTGTAGCAAAAGGATAGGTTCATGTGTACATTGCTATATTGGTGGAAGAAAAATATGGAAGTTCTCTAATTGCTTACATTTCCTAAGTAAGTCACAAGGTTATCAGTCAAGAGTGAAGATGGGGAAAATGTTTTGGAGGAACAAGGCAAAGGTATGAAATAGGGAAACGTAGTAGAATTGTGGGCAGAACTGAAGCTCACTTGAAATTGATGGTGATGAATTTAAAGTAAGACTATTCAGCTTGGTTCTAGGTTTCTTTCCAGCCTCAATCAGCTACAGACCTGGAGAGTTGGCCCCAACTAGGTAGAGTGGATATTGTGCTGCACTGTCCAGATTCCCCATTTAGGGCTGAGATGTCCATTCTCCCAGTGTTGGGGGCTAACAGCTATCAGCTAAATCACTTTCCAGGTACTGCCCTTAGCTGGAGAGAGCTGACTCATCCCATTCCCAGGGTTTCCCACATTTCATGATTGGCCAATTGAAAGGGGTTAAAAAAAAAACAAAACCAGTCACCTTATCCCAAGGTGAAACAGTTCCAAAGGGTCTTCCCAGCTCTTCATCATACCCCAAGGACCAGTTGAAGCCGCTACTGCAAATGCACCACAGTTGAATACTGCTTCACTCTTCCCATGTGATGTTCTCAAAAGCACTCCCCCCACAAACCTCTTAAAGCAAACCTGAGTCTATTTCCTAGAGATGGTGACCTCAAACACAAGAGTTGCGATTTCACCAAGTCATCGTGACAGAAAAAGAGAGGGATAAAGGAATCGAAGGCTTAAGCAAAGGGAAGATAGTAATCACATGCCATGAATTATAATTAAGGTTTATCAGAATATATAAGGAGGTGAAAATAGGGTATGGACTTGGGAGGTCCTAGTGGGGTCAAAGAGTTGTTGGAGCGAGTGTATTTGAAGAAGCTAAAAGCAGAGGAGGTAGTAGTCAGACCAAGATGCTTGAGACTGAGAGCTTAAAGAAGGTAACACCATTGAACATGACCATGACAAAATGGAGTGGCTAAGATGGAGTGGAGGACATAATAAAACCTTATGAAATCTCAGCCCTGAAGCAAATTTTGTTCTATCTAACATAGATAGAGGTTGTAGTCTATAGTTCTAGTCTTAAATTTTATCTAATCTAGTCTAATCTTTATATTTTATCCAGTCTTTAACATTCCACAGGTGAGGCAAGTAAAACCCCAAAAACATCTATATATTTCCCAAAGTCATGCAGTTAGTCTGAGTTAAGAGCCCAGGTTCCCTGACTTCTAGTGATATGGGTGGATTCCTCTCCCTATAATCAACAAAAGACAACAAGGGCTACATTCTATTTCCCCAAGACTAGATGATAATGTTCTGCTATACTTTTTCATTTTTATTCCAGGTGTTCACCTATTGGAATAATCTCTGGAAAGGAAAAGAAGATAGTTTAAGAAAACAATTGTCTCTGCCTATGGAATTCACATGTAACACCCACAATGCCTAAAATACACCCCAATTCATATCTATAAGTATCTGTTTCAAAGCATTTCAATAAATGCTTTTGAAAAATATATCTTCAATATGTATTATATCATATATTATTATTTATATTATACATATATTTATTATGTATTAATATATATTTATTATATTCAGTTAAGCCTCTTAATTATGATGTGATATGTCTCCATTTGCTACCTGTACATATTTACCTTGTATCTTCTGTGTACAGTGGTGATCCAATCCATCATTGTCAGGAAAAAACAGTGTATTACATAAGTTCAACTTCCAGATAACCAAAACATAATTCTTCGAGAAACAAGGCTTTTGATGGAAATATTTTTTAAAGGCACAATGTCCTTCCCTACCTTCTAAAAGAGATATTAAACAGAATTTAATCTTTTTATGACTGAAAGCTGCCAGTAGCAACATCATATAGAGCAACAGAGTCATGCACTCATTACTAAATGGCCCTATCCTGTTGGTATTTGGGCCTACTCCTACTGCCCATGTCCTTGCAGGTCAGCAATCTTTTTTTTCCTGGTCCCAGGCTGCAGCCCCTTCTTGCTGACCACTGATATCACCTTATAGTTGGTTGTTTCTAATCACCCATGTGCAAGAAAACCATGTACCCAAGTGTGCTAAAAAATAAAATGGGCTTGACTACATGGACTTCGTGATAATAATTTCAACCACATGGAGACATATTTAGTATAATTCCAAAGTGAAAACTAAAATGTTTCAGAAATGAAAGAAAACTCTCAAAAGTTAGAACTTAACAACTGTTTGCCATACAAGGAGTGGTATATCATACTTAACTTGTAGCAAAGTGAATCCATCGATGATTATTTGATAACTGGCCATGTTATCTATCATGGATGGACATTTGACATATGAATGAAGATCATTAAACCTACTCAATATTAAAAAATTGCTCAACTGGGATCACCTGAAAATCTACACCTTAACATTAAAAATCTTTTCCGATTATTCTTTTTATCTTGTTAATTCCAAGAGAAAATACCAGGGTGAAAACTCACTCTGTTCCAATTGCCACATCTGATCTATCAGAGACTTAAGGAGACTTACATATCTATTCCACCTCCTCTATTTTTTTAAAATGTTTATTTATTTTTGAGAGAGAAAGAGGAGCACAGAGAGAGGGAGACACAGAATCTAAAGCAGGCTCCAGGCTCTGAGCTGTCAGCACAGAACCAGACATGGGGCTGGAACTCACAAACCGTGAGATCATGACCTGAGCCAAAGTTGGGCGCTTAACTGAGCCACCCAGGCACCCCAACCAACTCCTATATTTTAAAAATGAGGAAATTGAAGCCCAGAGTAGTGTGATGCCTTATCCAAGATCACACAGCAAAGTGTCACAAATAAGACTAGAACCCACTGGCTTCTGGATCAACTCTCACATTCTTCCATTGCTTATGCATCTGACCTCTCCTATATCAGACCGCATGGCTTTAAAGAGTGCTTCTCAAACTTTAGCATGAGTCAGAATCACCTGGAAGGCACGCTAAACATGCAGATGGCTGGGCCCACCCCTGTCTATTCCAGTAGGTCTTGGATGGGACTTGAGAGTTTACATTTCTAACAAGTTCCCAGGTGATACTGATGTTGCTAATCCAGACACCACACTTTGAGAATGCTCTTTTAGAAGGTAGGGAGCCAAGTGAAGTTTTGCTTTTATTCCAAACTGTGGCAACTGGAACAAAATGAATTTTCACCAGGCACTTTCCCCTGAAGTTACCAAAATGAAAAGAAAACTCTAGAAGGCTCTTTAATGTTAAGATGTAGTGTTTGAGGTGATCCCATCTGAGCACAATTCTTCAATTGAGTAGATTTATTATCTCAGTAAATAAATACCTAATGGGCATTTTTTTTCCTTACACAACAGTTCAGTAATTAAGCACAATTCTCATTGGAAACAAAGAAAAGAATTAAACATAGTACTTGTTAATATTGATAAGCCTATTGTCCTATGAAAAAATTAAAGTAGGATTTCTATCTTATCTAAAGGAAGGAGGTGGTTTGATTATTTGGGTATTAAAAATAATCCCCAACTAAAGTATTCTTTACCTGACCAAGTAATAGATGCAATGCTTCTAGAATAGTTATTTGAAATCTTAAGATATAAAATGGGGAGGGAGGGCACTGCATAATTGTATATATTTGCTTTTGAGAAGTCATAACAAGCAAATCTTCCAAAACCCCCTTCTTCCACATGAGCCTATTTTATCCCCAGGCTGGACAAGCCCTTCTCAGACTTTGGTCTGCATTCAAGTCACCTGGGAATCTTGGTAAAATGCAGATTCTAATTCATGGAACCTCAGTGGTCTGAGGTGGAACCCAAGATTCTGCACTTCTAATAAGTTCCTGTTGAGGCCCATGGTGCTTGTCTATGGAGTCTTCTTTAAGTACAAAGGGTTACACAGCTCTGCTATCACAGGTCACTGAGGCTTGTTCTATGGCCACATTCTCCAGAACTCACTCTTCGCTCTTTTGTCTTTACTGCATCTGAACCACATCAGCTTGAACTCACCAGCAAGTCAGGAGCTACTAGCCTTTACCTACAGAATGATGCTATGTTTCCCAGTGCCAGCCAATGAAACTTACAGAAGCATGTAATGATCCTCCAGGTATGCCCTGCTTTGGCCTCCCTTTGAGTTTCTTTTTGCATCTCCTGGCTTTGGCCCTAGCCAGCAATCAGGGCCTAGTAAGTCACTCCTATGTGATAATTTGTTCCACCCCTACCTGAAGATATCCTCAGTTTATTTGCTCTCAGACAATAGACTATCTGTTTATACATTCCTTCTCTGGGTTCCCACACTCTTTCCCAAGTCATGACTCATGGTTTTATTTAACAAGGCAAGAGCCTGGAATCCCAGATGCTTTTTCATTGGCTTAGCACAGGTGCTAGACTATTGTGGTGTGGGTCCCAACACCTGTCCTCGGCTTCTCTGGGAGTGCCAACAGCTGTTGGCATCCATTTCACCTCAACCCATCAATAATGGTTGATATCTCTCGATTGTTATTCTTCCTCTGCAACCTCCCCCAATATTCACCTCTCTGCGGAAGTCATTAACATAACCAAAAGCAATAATGGTCAACATGATTGAGCAGTAAACATGTATCAAGTACTTTATCAGTATTATCTCAGATCTTCACAACTAACTCACAAAATAAGAACTATAATTATCCTTTTAAGGATATGGAAATTCAGTCTCAGAGATTAACTTGCCCGGGGTTACACAGGTGAAAATGGTAGAGCTAAGATTCAAACCCAGCTCTGCCCAATTGCAAAGTGCATTGTGCTATGTTGCCTTCCCCGAGGCATTTTGAGGAATGTTTTCTTCAATCTAGACCCAAGGACATTTGTAGCACCTTGGATAGACTGCATGGTACAGTCAGTCAGTGGTTCTATCATCCTGACCATTTATTGACTTAGCATCCTCCTTTTTATTTAGCCGGTAACTACTAAGAATCTAAGTATTTACAAGTTTGCAGAAAGGAGTAGGAAGTGGGTGGTCCAGACTCTGTAGATACAGTGCCCTCTTCCCTCATGCCCACCAAGATACAGCCCACAAAGATAAGCTTGGTGGAGAAGCAAGTTATTGTGTAGGGCATAGGCAAATACCTAGAAATTCATTAATTAAAAATAATAAGGGGTGCCTGGGTGGCTCAGTCGGTCAAGTGTCTGACTCTTGATTTCTGCTCAGACATGATCTCACGGTCGTAAGATCAAGCCCCACGTCTAGGCTGCACACTGAGTGTGGAGCCTGCTTGGGCTTCTCTCTCTCTTTCTCTCTCTCTACTCCTCCCCTGCTCTCTCTCAAAATAAATAAACATTAAAAAAAAACTTTAAAAAATAATAAAATTAAATCCTTCACATCATACAGAAATATAAATTGCAAGTCAATAAAAGGCCTATAAATAAACCAACAAGCAAATACATATTTAAAGTTATCAGAAAATTTACAGTGATAACTGTATAACCTAAGGGTAGGAAAGGCCTTCGTAAAAAATACTTGAAAAGCAGCAATGAGGAAAAAATCAATATATTTGGCTACAGGCAAATTGGAAACTTCTATATGGAAAAAGACTTCATAAACAATTTTAAAAGACAATCAAGAGGCTGGGGGAAAGTATTTGCCATAAATATAACAGTCAAACATTAATAACCAGTATAAAGAACTCTTGCAAAATAACCATAAAAAGACAACCCAATAGAAACAAAATGGGCAAAAGATTAAAAAGTGGTCACTTAACAGAAGATGAGATATTAAAAAAATAAATAAATGTCAAAGTATGTTCCTTATCACTAATAAATCAGGGGAAAATAAATCTTTATGAGAAACCATCTTTCGACCATAAGATTGGCAAAGTTAAAGTTAGACAACATCAAATGTTGGCCAGCTTGTCAGGAAGCAGGTACTGTCATCCTCTGGATGGCACTCTGCCAGGATGTGCTGAAATTGCAAATATACTCTACATACAGAGTTCATACAGTCTGACCAACAATTCCACTTCTAGGCATCTCCCTTAGAGAAATGTCTACACACATGCACAAGAATGCAACATTGCTCGTAGTATCAAAAAAAAAAGAAAAGAAAACTCCAAATGCCCATCACTAAACATACCACATCAATAAAAAGTGGTATATATGCATGATGAAATACTACATAGCAGTGAGGAGTGAAACCATATGTATATATCCAAAGAGATCTCCAAAATTTTATTTTGAGTGAAAAAGTTAGCAGAACAATGTTTAAAAATAAAAGACACACATAAATTAACTCAAAATGGATCATAGTCCTAAATGTAAAATACAAAACTGTAAAACACCCTGAAGATAACAGAGGTGAACATCTAGGTGATCTTGGGTATGGTGATGACTTTTTAGATATAACACCAAAGGCACAATCCTTCCTAGAAAGAAAGAATTAATAAGTTGAATTTCACTAAAATTGAAAAACTTTTGCTGTGTGAAAGACACTGTCAAGAGAATGAGAAGACAAGCCATAGATTGAGAGAAAATATTTATAAGACAAAGCTGATAAAGGACTGCTGTCCAAAAGATACAAAAAGAACTCTTAAAACTCAACAGGAAAAGAATTAATAACCTGATTAAAAAGTGGTCAAAAGACCTAAACAGACACATCACCAAAGAAGATATACAGATGACAATTAAGCATATGAAAAGATATTACACATCATATGTCATTAGGGAAATGTAAATTAAAACAACAATAAGATACTAGCACACACTTATTAAAATGGCCAAAACCCAGAACACTGACAGCACGAAATGCTAATAAGGATGTGGAGCAACAGGAACTCTCACACATTGCTGGTAGGGATACAAAAAGGTACAGCTGCTTTAGAAGATAGTGTGGCAATTTCTTCCAAAACTAAATATATTCTTACCATACAATCCAGCAAATTGCACTCCTTGGCATTTACCCAAATGAGCTGAGAATTTCTGTCCACACAAAAACTTACACACAGATGTTTACAGCAGCTTTATGCATAATTGCCAAACTTGGAAGCAACCAAGATGTCCTTCCGTAGATGAATGGATGAATAAACTGCGGTACAGCCAGACAATGGAATATTATCCAACAGTTAAAATAAATTAGTAATAAAGCCACAAAAAGACATGGAGGAATCTTAAATGTATATTACTAAGCGAAAGAAGCCAATTAGAAAAGACTTTGTATTGTATGATTTCAACTATAGAAAATTCTGGGAAAGGTAAAACCATGGAGATAATAAAAAGATCAGTGGTTACCAGGGGTTGGGAGAGAGGGAGAAAGATGAATAGTAGGAACACAGAAGATTTCAAGGGCAGTGAAACTAATTTGTGTGATACTGTGATAGTTGATACATGTCATTATACACTTGTCAAAACCCATAGTATGTACAAAACCAAGAGTGAAGTCTGACATAAGCTATGGACTCTAGTTGATAACAGTGCATCAGTGTAAGTTTATTGGCTGGAACAAATGAACTACTCTGATGCAGAATGTTGATGGTTGGGGAGGCTGTCCATATATGGGGGCAGAAGGCATATGGGAAATCTGTACACTCCGGTCACTTTTTCTATGAACCAAAAACTGTTGTAAAAACTAAAGTCTAGGGGTGCCTGGGTGGCTCAGTTGGTTAAGCATCTGACTCTTGATTTTGGCTTAGGTCATGATCTCATGGTTCATGGGATGGAGCCCCACGTTGGGCTCTGCGCGGACAGCACAGAGCCTGCTTGAGATTCTCTCCCTTCCTCTCTCTGCCCCTCCCCTGCTTGAATGCTCTTTATCTCTCTAAATAAATCAATTTAAGAAAAACCCTAAAGTCTACTTTAAAAAAGAAAAAGGGCCCATACACAGAAAATTTCCTATATATATATATATATTTTGAAGTTATTCAGGAAACACTTATTTAATATCAAGTATGTGTCAAACCCAGACCCAGGTACTGGGGATATGGCTATAAACAGGACTATTAGATCTTCACAATATCCTGTATCCATGGGGCTTATGTTCTAGTAGGAAGAAGTAGCATACAAATAAACATATGCAAAAAAATATCCAGCAGCACTAAATTGTGTGACAAAAACAAAACAGGATGATACGTGCAAATGTGACTGAAAACTATTTTGATTGGATGGTCAGAGGAGGCCCGAGGTATTAATGACAAAAAAGATGCAGCCACATGGAGCTGAGGACAGAGAGCAAGCCATTCAGAAGGAACAGCTGGTACCAAGGCCCAATGGGGGCGGGGGGGCCGGGAAGAGGAAGCTTAGTGTTTTAGATGAACAAAGAGAAGGCCAGTGTGGCTTGAGCTCAGTGAGCAAGGGGAAGAGTAGTCACAATGAGGACAGAGAAATAGGCAGAGCCCAGATCATGTAGGGCCACTGGCAGTCATGGTAGAAACTTGTATTCTAAAGAAAATGGGATGACACTGGAGGAAGGAGAGGTGTTTCAGTGGGGAAGTGGAATGCCCTGAATTATGTTTTAAAAATATCACTCTGCATTGTGGAGAAAGAGCTCAAGAGGGACAATATAGAAGCTCTATATTAGACCAGTTGTTAGAAAGGTATTGCAAAAGTTGGGAGAAAATGGTGACTTGATCTGGGATGGTAGTGGTGGGGTACAAAGAAGAAAGAGGACTGGGGATCTTGTTTAGATAAAGTCAACAGGATGACTGATGACTATATATATATATATATATATATATAGATAGATAGATAGATAGATATAGATATATAGATATGAACATTTTTAATGGCCTGGAAATATATGCACCAAATGTGTAATAGAAGCTACATCTCAGGGTTGGAACTAGGGTAAGGGGAGTGAGGCACAAAATTTAAGGGAGTATCAAAATACTCAGTCAAGATAAATCATATTTTAATGCAATAATTTTTTACAAAATAGAAATTGATGCAAGAACTATTTGCAACAACACAGATAGATGCAGAAGGTATTATGCTAAATGAAATAAGTCAGAGAAAGACAAATACCATATGATCTCACCCATATGTGGGATCTAAAAACCAAAACAAACAAATCCAAAAAAAAAGCAGGAACAGACCCATAAATGCAGAGAACAAACTGGTGATTGCCAGAGGAGGGGGGGATGGGCAAAAAAAGGGGAGAAGAGGAGTGGGAGGTATAGGTTTCCAGTTATGGAATGAATAAGTCAGGGGGTTGAAAGGCACAATGTTGGAAATATAGCCAATGGCATTGTAATAGTGCTGTATGGTGACAGATGGTAGGTACACTTGTGGTGAGCATAGCATAACGTATAGACTTGTGGAATCACTATATTGTACACCTGAAACTAATGTACCATTGTCTGTCAACTATACTTCAATTATTTAAAAAAAAAATGATTCCCAACCATGAAACAATGTAAGAAAATCCCTAAAACGTATTTTTCCTTTTTGACCTGGGCATTCAACAGACAACAGGCCTTCAACAAGCCTCCTGCATACAAATCTCCATCTCAGAGACTGGTGTCAGGGGACCCATCTACGACCCACCTGATTTCTCCAAATTAAAAAACAAAAGGAAATTCATGGCCGCCAAACGTAAATGACTGGAATTTTTTTACACTGAGGGTAAAGATTATCACAAGGATTTTCAATGGGTATTAAGCCTAAAAAAGAGGCCGGTGGTGATTTATCTCATTCAGTGAGTATGATGATGAGTACAGTGTTAAATAGTGATGAGAACTGCTACGAGTGGCTGTTACTATAGATGGCAGCTGTGGATCCCATTCGACATGACCTAGAATGAAAGGTCCTATGTGTCTCTGAGTTTAGTGTTTGCAGGAGGGAAACTGTCATTCGCCCACAATTATAGGAAAGGAGTTGGAAAGGGGTCAGCATTGCTCCATTCAATTTGAAAGACAGATTATCTTTTTAGCAGGAACAGCTGCCAATGTTAATTTTCAGTTAAATTAGATAGCCCGCCTCAGTTGACCATCTGTCAAAAAGAATCTCACAACAATTTAGAGGATGTGATACAAATCAAACCATGATATGACATATTCTCTGTATACTAAAAAGATTTCCAAGTTCCAGCCCACATATTTTCAAATGACACTCGATACCAATTCCAATACAACCCAGGGATCTGAAGTTCATTGTTATGAGGTTTACTCATTACATTATCCCATTTTATACTTCCATGAAGTGCCTTTGATTCAAGGATCTCTAAGAGCTTTACAGGCCTTAATTAATTAGACTTCATATACCCCTGTGAAATTATCATTGTCTTAATTTAAGAGTGTCTAATTATCAGGTGGAAAGGTGAAGTGGCTTATAGTATGTCTCAACAACAAGTAAAAAGCTCAGAATGAAACTCAAGAGAGAGGAGATCTAAGACTTAACACAAGAATCACTAGGTCTAGGAGAAACAAATCTTGAATCATGACTTAAGATTTGATTCCATCTCACTGATTTTATAGCATTTCCCTCAAAAACCTCCAGTTATTTTACTAGGGTTTCATGAAAATGGAGGTGGAGATTAGAAGCCAAAGAAGATAGGCACAGGTTATAGAGGAAGATTCCCGGCCTAAAATCCCCCCTCTTCTAGAAGCAGAAACCTGTGGAGAACCCATTTCATGTGGTTTCATGCCAACGGGAGGCCATGTGCCCCCCCCGCCCGCCAAGACTGGGCCAGGGACCCCTTCTACCTGGCTGATTCAGGGATGGACACATGTCACCAATCAGGTAAATTGGTATCCTCTCTGGGGCTTTGCTGCCAAAGGTACTCTCTCTGTTGGAGCTGACTGCCTGATAAGACAGGAGTTTGAGGCCAGTAGTGGTCAGCCAGTAAGCCTCCAACATGGAAAGAGACTGTCAGAAAGATGGGAAAGGAGATAAAATAAACCCGAATAACCTCATCTCTGTCCCTGTGTCTTCAGGCTGTTCTCTGAACTTATTAATGATTTTTAAAAAGATGATATCTGGATGGGTGGGTGGGTTGATGGATGGATGGATGGATGGATGAATGGATGGATAGACAGATCCATCCATCCATAAAGTGACCAACAGCCCACCAGAGTGGCATGAAGATTACTTTAAATTGAAAACATCTGAACAAACAGCAGCCACAGAAAGAAACCTTAGCTAAACTTAAGCAGAGCTTCCCCAGAATACAGCCATCATTAACGCCCCTCCAAGGGTGTTTCCTGTTTGGGAGAAGACTGACCCTTAGTATGCAGGAGATGTGAATTCAGCTGCCATAAACCTCCCTCTGGAGAAGCTTCCAGCTAGGAAGGAGACTGTCCATTAGCATCAGGATGAAAAAGACCAATAGAACTTTCCATACTTTCACACTGAAGCTCTAAAACATGCCCCCCTACCGCTTTGTTAAACTGAGCCAATTCTTCTTGAGTCTTCCCCCCACCCCATGCATGTGAAATAATCTTTGGTTAATATATCTGTTGCCTCCAAGCACTTGAACATAAGTTGGTAGAAGAAAATTTCTGCTCCCAACAATAGGTTAATAGTGAGTAGTCCTTTTGTATATTCCATATATGCATAGCTTAAGTTAGCTTGAATTCAGCTTCTGTCTCTTATAACTAATAATAGTGGGTAGGATGGGTTAGTAACCTATCATGGGGCCCCTTGGATTAGAATGAAGGTAAACATAGATTCCTCTTCTCACAACTTTCCTTCCTTCCTCTGGCAGCCAATTTTATCACCTCACTTAAACCCCTGGGAACAATCATATCATTCATTAGGACAGTTCAACATTCATTCACAAGTTTTTAAAAGGAAAAATGGAGACTTTAACTTTACATGCATCTGTCCCTATCAAAGAATCCCTCCTGCTTGTTCAGCAGAGAAAGCACATGAGAGGAGGGAAAATCCAAGTAAATAGGAAGCATCATAAGGTAGGGGTGAAGGGACAACAGAAAAAGAAGCTGATCAGAGTGAGGAAGAGGCCCTCTCAAAAAGAAAGCATGGGAAGAAGCAGACCAAAAGTCCCAGGAGTGTTCTAACAGTGACACATTCTTAATAACATCACACTATGAGTAGGGAGGTCAGTTCATTAAAAAAAAAAAAAAACTCAATTATCTTCAGCTTCAAAAAAATAAATGCATTCACAAGTCAAAGGATTTAGAAACCAGAAGATCATTAAATCAAGTGGATGTCATGATCTATGGCTACTTAAGAAGCTGAGAAAATATATTGCAACTTTTATTCCACTTCCAAGTATGATGGAAAATTCAGATTAGACCCATGGGCCACAAGCTCACATTCAAACAGAATTTGGTGCTCACTCATATGTTAAAACACAGCACTACTTTGTGTGGGACCACAAAAGACCCCAAAGAGCCAAAGCAATCTTGAGAAAGAACAAAGCTGGAGGCATCACACTTGCTGATTTCAAGCTATACTACAAAGCTATAGTATTCAAAACACTATGGTATTGGAATAAAAACAGACACATAAATCAGTGGAACAGGACAGAGAGCCCAGAAATAAATGGTCCATTAATTTATGACATGTGTATATGGCCCATTCACTTACGATAAAGGAACCAAGAATATAAATGAGGAAAGGACAGTTTCTTCAATAAATGGTATTGGTCCATCCATGCATGGATAGACCTACAGGGTATTATGCTAAATGAAATAAGTCAGACAGTGAAAGACAAATACCATACAATTTCACTTATATGTGGAATCTAAAAAACAAACAAATGAAAAATAGAAACAGACTGGCAAATACAGAGAGCAAACTGGGCCAGAGGGGAAGGTGGTGGGGATACAGGTGAAATGGGTGAAGGGGATTAAGGGGTACAAATCTCAAGTTAGAAAATAAATAAGTCACAGAGATGAAAAGTTCAGCATAGGGAATATAGTCAGTAATATTGCCATAATGTTGAATGGGGACAGATAGTGATGACATTTATCGTGATGAGCACTGAGTAATGTATAGAATTGTCACATCACTATGTTGCACACCTGAAACTAATATAACATTGTATGTCAACTATACTTCAATAATAAACATAAAATTGTTTAAATTAGAAAAAACAATCACAGAAAATAATAAATGGTCTTAGGAAAACTGGACAGTCTCATGCAAAAAAAATTAAACTGGACCCCATAACTTACATTCACAAAAATCAACTCAAAATGAATGAAAGACTTGAATATAAAACCTGAAACCAGAAAACTCTTGGAAGAAACAGGGGGTGATCTCCTTGACAGCTGTCTTAGCAATGATTTTTTAGATTTGGCAACAAAAGAAAAAAATCAACAAGTGGGGCTATATCAAACTAAAAAGCTTTTGCATAGCAAAGGAAAATCATCAACTAAATGAAAAGGCAACCTGCTGAATGGGAGAAAATATGTGCATAGCACATATCCAATAGGGGGTCAATATCCAAAATATACAAGGAATTCATATGACTCAATAGCAAAAAAGAAATAATCCAATTTTAAGATGGGCAAAGGACCTAAATAGACATTTTTCTGAAGAAGACATCCAAATGGCCAACAGACCCATGAAAAGGTGCTCAACATCACTCATTGTCAGGGAAGGCAGACCACAATGAGCTATCACACCATACCTGTTAGGATGGCTATTATAAAAAGGACGAGAGGTGACAAATGCTGGCATCAACCTAAGTGTCCATCGCTGGATGAGTCAATTAAAAAATATGGTGTAGAGAGGAGCCTGGGTGACTCAGTCAGTCAAGTGTCCCACTTCAGCTCAGGTCATGATCTTGTGATTCACAAGTTCGAGCCCTGCATCGGGCTCTATGTTGACAGCTCAGAGCCTGGAACCTGCTTCAGATTCTGTGTCTCCCTCCCTCTCTGCCCCTGCCCTGCTCACACACTCTCTCTCTCAAAAATAAATAAAAACATTAAAAAAATATTTTTAAAAATATGGTGTGTATATATATACAATGAAGTATTTATTATTCAGCCTCAGAGAAGAAGAAAGTACTGGCCTTAGCAATAACATGAATGAACGTGGAGGGCATTACGCTAAATAAAATAAGCCAGGCAGGGAAAGACAAACACTGCATGGTATCATTTATAGGTGAAATCTTTTTAAAAGAAAAAAAATCAACTCATAGAAACCGAGGGTGGAAAACTGGTTGCTGATGCCTGGGGGTGGGGGAACAGGGAGAGATTGATAAAAGGGTACAAACTTTCAGTTTCAAGATGAGTAAGTTATGAGGATCTAATGTATAGGATGCTGACTGTAGTTGATAACTCTGTATTGTATAATTGAAGTTTTCCAAGAGAATAGAACTGAAATGTTTTCACTAAATGTATGTATATTTTTTCTATTACATGTGATATATATATGTGAAGTGATGGGTGATTTAACTCACTGAGGGGATTCCTTTCACAAGGTATATGTATACCAAATCATCATGTTGTATGCTTTAAATATCTTATAGTGTTGTCCATTAAACCTAAATAAAGCTGAAAAAAACACAGCACCACTTAACATCCTCAAATCTTTTTGTTGGGTAGGTTCTTTTATCCCAATAAGGACCACAGTTTAAGGTTCAACAACTGAAGACCACAGCATGCTCTAAATGTGAGGTTCCAAGAAACTGGATTTTCACTGCAATAAATATTATTTGGCACAAACTTTGAAAATCTGTAAAAATAAAGATATTTTCATTGTCACTATCTTTCACTGTAAATGAGTTCAATATCTATTGATTACGTATATCAGGCAGCTTCTGCTACGCTATGCTGCAGTAACAAATAACCTGAAAACCTCAGTAGCTTACAACAGCAAAGGGTATTTGTCATTCCAGCTTTTATGTCTGCCATGGGTCAGCTCCACCTCTCTGTTTTCATTCTAGGACCCAAGATGAAGGAGCAGCCCCTCTCTGGGACAGAGGACAATGAGTAAGAGAACTGGCAGATTCACTTAAAGCTTCTGCTCATATTTCATTGGCCAAAACAAGTCATGTAGTGACGCCTGACAATGGAATGGGGAAATATAGTCCTCCTCAGGGAGTCACAGCAAGGTTACCTGGCAATAGGTAAGCATATATCATTATAGGGAAAGCAGGATGGAATGATTAAAAACAATGATACAGTCATCCATGATGAATAAAAATGAGACCCATTTCGCAGACATTCCTAATATCTCCACTCAACTAAAACATGCACAATAATATGGTAAAGACAATAACATCCTTCTAGGACAAATCAAAACAGTGGGATCAGAGGAGGAGGAGGAGAAGGACGAGGAGAAGGAGGAGGAGAAGGAGGAGGAGAATGAGGGAGAGGGCAGGAGGAGGAGATGAAGAAGAGGAAGAGGAAAAAGAAGTGGAGGAGGAGGAGGAGGAGGAGGGAGCAAGGGGAGGGGAATGCGAGGAGGAGATGATGACCAGAAATAATATATACTGAGGACTTCCATGGGCCAGCTACCCTGTGATAAGTTCTCTATAAATAGTTGCTCCATAAAATAGAAAAAAAATTTAAACCTCCTACCCTGACAAGGCCTGCAGACCTTTGATGACATCCTTACTCTCAGTCTTAAGTACAGTTTATGCTTTAGTTATTTTCACTTCATAAATCATAAAGTAATAAAGCCATAAAAAAACTAAAAGGTCATCTGTTAAACCTTTAGAACAACTGAACCATTCAGGACATTTTCTTCATTTTTTTTCATAGAAAAAAAAGACATTCTTTTCTTGCATAATTCTAGAGGTAGAATGACAAACCCTTCCACATTTCAACATTTTATTCTCAGTAAGTTCTTTCTTATGTAACCCCAAATGTCTCTTGTCTTCAAATAAGCCAATCCTCAAAAATTCCCACCAGCATTGTTATAACTACTCTGATTATAGCCACCGAGTATCTGGAGCCACACTTTTATCTGTCTAGACAGCACGATATTTCTACAACAGAAATCTGACCTTGTCATTTTGGTGCATAAAGCCCTTGAGTGACTTCCCAATGCCTATTCTATTGGACAAAAGAGCTGGTCACTTAGTGAGGCCTACAAGACATCCTGTCTCCAGAATGTGAGCTCCTGGAGAAGCGAAATCTTTTTTCGCTTGTTCACAACCATAACCGGAATGCCTCGAACACCACCTGACACACTGTAGACACTCAGAAAATATTTGCTGAATGAATGAGTGGGTAAAAGAATGAATAAATATAAGGCCCTCTGTGACCCAACTTCCTCTCCCACCCTCTCATAAAACTGATATACCAGGATTTTCCTAGACAAAGGTCTCTGTGGGCTTGCTTCACGTTAGATTTCCTGCCTACATCATTCTTACCTCTTTTCTTGGCCTGGCTAACTGCAGTGCACCCTCCAAGACCATGGTCAGGCTATTCTCTCCTCCAAGACGCCTTCCCTGAACCTTTCGGCCAGGCCAAGTTCCCTTTTTCTGTGCTTACCTCTACCATGACTCTTAGGCCTTCAAACAGGTAAGAATGCCTACAATTTTCAAATGACAGGCTGCCTTCCTTCATTTTTTCCACCGTTCAAAAATGTTTCCAGTGTACTAATTAAGTGGCATACATGTAGTCGTCATTGTTTATGCACGCCATTAAATGCTATTGTGTCTCTTTCAGATATATGATCCTTGGGTCTTATATCTTGCTCACTGGGTACATGATGGGCACCCAGCTCTTGGGACTCTCGGGGGTGCTGTGGAATAGCACGTAGAAAGTTATTTGCTGCCTGTGAAAACGAAGTTGCCAAAACATGTCAGGCTACAAATTGTGGCTAGCCCTCCTGACCCATTTACCACCATGCTAGGTAGATCCTAACCCTCAGTCCTGGCACCAGAAGGCTGAAGAAAGGCCTGACTAACGTAGCCAACTGTATCTTCATTTGTGTTGTAGCCACTACACATTTAGAGTGTACCTACTATGTTCTAAGCACGGGCATCCTTACTCCTCTTCCTTTTTACCTCACCTACTTTTCCTTATGCTCCATGTTCATGGTTTGTATAAAGCACATGTTTCTTGACAGCAAGAAACGGATTGTTTAAGTATCCAGGGGCCCTTTATTTACAGTTTTGGTAGCTGTTGGGAGTCCAGAGGCCAGAAGGGATGGCCAGATGGATTAGATTACAGAAAGGAATTTATAAACAGGAGACAGCTTTGTCGAATCAAAAGAACCAAAAGAGGCCAGATTCGCTTAATCATTTTTATACATGGCTGTAAGATTACTGAAAAGAAAATATGAAGCTTATAAAGTTATCTATTTAAAGCCTAGCAAGAGGTCTAGTGTGACCATTGGAGAATTTTCTGACCAAATGCAGCATGAGCCCCAGCATGAAATTGGAAGCCCATCACCTCCATTAATCAAACATGGAAGGATCTGGTTAAATTGAGATCAACAAAAGGACCTAACCCTGTCCAAATAGGCACCAGGAGAACTACAAGGTTTCTTGGGAGCTTCTCCAGCTGTATCTCACAGGAGAGCTAATTCCTTTGTATTGGCATGCCTTTTGAATACAAAAGGGGATTTGAGAATGCTATGGGACTTTCTGCAGGTTGAAATATGACAATTAAATTCTTAAAATGGTGGCCCTGAGGCAGCTGGGTGGTTCAGTCAGTTGAGCCTCTGACTTTGGTGCAGGTCATGACCTCACAGTTCCTGAGTTCGAGCTGCACCAGGCTCTCTGCTGTCAGTGCAGAGCCTGCTTCAGATCCTCTATCCCTCTCTCCCTCTGCCTCACTCTCTCTAAAAAACTAAAATAAATTAAAAAACTAAAAAAAAAGATGGTGGCCCTGAATTCAGACTATAAAGCATGACAATATTTTAGAGTTAAAAGGCTTCTCTCCACCCAGGTTTTTTTGGACAAGTGGGAAGATCCTTTTGGTATGCTTAATGAGGCGTTTACCAATACCCTGAAGGCTCTAACACCTACCAAAGCCAGACACAAAGACTACAGGAAAAGGAAGGGGCGATTCTCCTCCCTGGCCAACAAGGCACCCCATTTTTAGCCCAGATATCCTCATGCTCAGACATGACCAGGCTTCAGAGAGGTCTGCAAAGCTTCTCAGAGACCTGCTGTGCCTCAGATATGACTTAGAAAGAGGATTTTTCTTTTGACTTTTTCTGGCAAACCTTGCTAGAGAGTAATTTATGGAGAAGAAGTCATGGATGAACTTTGTAGTGTTTCCAGTTAATGAGAAAAACCGTATCTAAATTTTCCTCTTGGGCACAGTAGAAATGGGATTTAAACACTATTATTCAATAATGATTGGACACAGTGTTCCCTAACTTGACAAAGAAATTTACCTTTCAGCTAAGACCAAAATCAGTTTCCATTAAGTGGAGATTTCCCCCACTTAAAAGTGGGTGGCAGAGAAAGTTCATCTGTAACCTTTCCTACCAAAAATATTATGTCAAAAATGAATGAAAATATTATGTCAATATTTAGCTGCAGCTAGCAAACTCCATATGTGTTAATTAACTATGCATGACATCTTTCCACTTTTTTTTTCTTTTTGTAATTATGGATTGATTTTATATCAACTAGGCTGATTAACTAGGCTCCTTCATTTTCCTATAAACTGAGGCAGAGAGAGGAAAAATGGTTTCCCAAAGGAAAGTCAAGAGTACTGAGCTGTTATAATTAACTCTCATTCAGTAGCAAGTTGTGGGTGACTTCCAGCCAAGATCTGCTTCTGTAATGACGCAACTCCATTCGTTCCCAGGAAAAATAATTTACATGAAGTCAGTCCCATGGCAATAGAAAGTTAATAATACATATTCCCACTGGGATGTTATAAAAGATAAATGAGATAATATATGTGAAATGCCTCAAGATCCTCAGAAGAAAGGTGCTATACAAATTCAACATTTTGTTATGAATAATAACAATAATTAAAAATAATGCAGCTTTCTTTGATCTACTCACCTACAGTAAAGTGGCTCTTTTTGAATATAAATGCCAGGAATATATTTCTCAATCTACGTTTCTGCCACTCAGCCATTAACAACAATTTTATATGGGTCTACTGAACATGAACCACCGTGGCTTCGTTATTTTCTGCATTGAGTAAGTTGCTTTTTCCGGAACATTGCCATTTAGTGAAAGCAATCTTCGTCCCCCTTCATGTCCAATTGCCTCAAGTTAACAGCTCAGATGCCTAAAGAAATCCTTGGTGGTCCACACTTAAATCATGGAAGAGTCTGGTTTCTTCTCTTCCTTCCTGCCATGTGTGGGAATTACTGGAACATCTGCCTCATTCTACCTGTCAGGATTATAAACTACTCGAAGGTAAAGGCTGAGACTTGCCATCTTTATACCTCTCGTGGCACCCCATGATGAATTTGAGAGCTCAGTTGAGACCTCACAGAACTCAAAGGCACCGAGCACTTCCCCTGAACTTGCCTCTACCTGGCCGACCATACAAAGAAAATAGGCCTGCAAGGGCTCCCTGCTGAGGGGGGCTGATTTCCTTGGGGCAGCTCAGAGAACCTCAGTCACACCTGGAGCACCAAGATACCCTCCAGCTTTTTGTCATTTTGCCTCAAAGGGTCTGTCTTATGCCTGACTCCCCCAGAAGCCAAGCTGGGGGACATGACGTCAAGCGGGAGCCTTTTATTTGGGAGGTGATCTGAGAAGCAGCAGCAGGGGAAGGGGAAGTGAAATGAGAAGGGAAGGCAGCCCAGAAAAGGCCTATTAGGGAGCTGTGGACAAATGGAGCTCAATCCTGCTAGGGAACTCTAGGAGACAGGATGGAAAACATCTTGGAGTTTTCCCTACCAAGAAACTAGGAAGCTGGGGTATTTGTCTACCAACTCACATCATCAGTCATTGTGAAGGGGAGCTGGGGGGCAGGGAAGGGAGCATGGGAGGAATTAACTTGCTAACATTTCCGGTGTGCTCCTGGTGCATACCAGGCAGACGCCCTCAGTCAGAGAAAACCTGCAGGCAAAACTCACAGATGCTCACACTTGAAAGGCAGCAGGGTCCTGTCTGTGCCCAGGAATGCAGACAGCCCAGTATGGTCACCCAGGGATGCGTAAAGAGAGAGAGAACCCGAGACACCATCCCCTTATCCCTCTGCACAGGAGCCCCAGCAATCTGAAGAAGGAGGACCCCAGGGCTGGATTTTCCCTCTCTCCAATGACCCTCCCACCATGACCACCTCCTCTTCCATGGGGATGTTATTTGGGACAAATCTCCCACCCTTAGTCAGTTGAGAGCCACCCATCAATAGCAAAATCCAAGATGCTTGGACAAATCCCAGGAGCTGAGGGCAAGGAATACATTTACCACGCAGATCTCATTGGTGCTTCCAGAAGAGCTGCCTTCTCCCTCCCTTCCTCACCCTCACCTCGGTTCATTCCTCCAGGCATGAAGAAATAAAAGTGGACCTCCCACAAAAAGTTTATAGACCATTATAGATTAAGTTATGGATTATCATGCTTGAAGACTAGAAGTAATAATATGGCTTTGTTTTTCTTTCATGATTCATTCCGAAGAAAGCATTCGAACTGATTTTTGCTCCAGAAATGTTCTGATAGCCTTTGGCTATAAGCTCTAAAATTCTAACCTATCTGGGTTAAGTGTCAGTCGCTGAAATTAAAATCCCATATAAATTCAGACTGTTTCCACTAAACTAACTCAGCAAATTCTTGTGGTGACAGGTCACTGAACATGTTTGAAGAAATATCCCAACAGAGCTTGGGGCAAGACAAAAAGAAAAAAAAAAACAGATCTACAAACAGGGTCCTCTTCTTTCCTCATTTCTGACCATCCCCACGCCCCATGCTCCACCAACCCCAGCAAATGTTTTGGGGAGGGCCAAAGTGGAGAAAAGTTAACAGGGGCTGGAAAAGGGGCTTCAGTGTTCAGAAAATGAATCAAAGAGGCAATGGGTAGAATTGCACTTCCTTCCTCCACATCCTTGGGCAAGCAGCGAACAGCCCTCAGGAGTCTATCAATCTATTGATCAACCCATGCGGATTTAGTGATGGAAACAGCCCGGCATTCTGGAAAGATTTATGAAGGGGAATCTAGGAGGCCTGAGTTCTCCCCTAGCCCTTTGCAAATTGGGAAAACATCATGAATTTGGGACTCAGAAACGATCCTGGACCTTCAGGGTGCTGGCATTGTCACTTACTTGCTTTGTGACCTTGAGCAAGGTACTTAGTTTCACTGAACCTCAGTCCCCTATTAAGAAAATGGGAACCAGTAATACCTCTATCACATAGTTGTTACATAAAATACCTCAGACATGTTGAGCACACAGTAGGTGCTCAATAGTTGCCTTCTTCCCTTTTATGGGGACGAGCATATCAAGCGGAAAGAGTCCAACTTCACAGGCAGAGAATTGGGTTCAAATCCCAGTGGTACCACTCACCTTGGAGCCACTGATGAAATTCCACATGCATCATGCCCTAAAATGATTTGATAATTTATGTTTTCCCTTCCTGGTATCTGAGAACTTACAAAAATAAATTCAGTTGCCTTATATGTTCACTAAGTAACAATGGCTTAACCATTCTGATAAAGTTGGAGGAAATTCATCTGTCAGTCCACCCCCACTGGTTCTCCCTAGGCAAGTGGCTTCCTTAGGGAAGCAGATGCTTGTAGCCAATTAGGGGGCCTACCATAAACCAAGCCTGGCCATCCTCTCCCTCATTCATCCTGGATGAGCCTGGAGCTCTGGAAGCCAGAGTCTGACAACATAGCAGCTGCCTGGAACAGGAGAGATTTGATGACAGAGAAACTTAAAAAGGATTTTTGGGAAATTTTACTTGGTAATGTGCTTTGACACCCTCTCCTTAGTAGTCTCAAGAAATTTTCAGTGAAAAACAAAGTTGATTTTCACAGACTTTTTAGAGTCAGATTAGTATCTTTTTGGATGCAATATCACACCATGATGGGTCCAAGGCTGCTTCATGAATGTGTGACTTGTGTAGTCCCACAGGGTACCATGTTCAGAAAGGCCCTGGGCCTTGGTTTAATATCTACTGTTGCCATTTTGAAATTCTTTACAACTTTATCTTTAAACTCATGTTTGTAAATGAAGTCCAATGCAGAGCACATATGTGAGCTGCAGAAATGCATGCAATGTGTACATCCACTATTTCATGCCACCCTGTTGATGTATATAGTTTTTGTGATGCCCCATGAGCACAGAATTCCAGTGGGCCTATGACACATAGAAGCGCAGTAAGACAGAGCAAGTTTAAGAGAAGTGTCGGATGTCTACGACTGAATAAGTGGGGTTACTTGCCTTGAACACAGAAAGAAAACAATGACATCCTAAGAAACAAATGACCAAGAAGCCCTATCATATTGTTTCTTACTCATGTGATTTGGTCTGTATTAGCCAACCACTTACAGAGAAAATGATAATGTGGAAGGAAAGGGGAAAAGAGGACAACTCTTTTCCTTTTTTTTTTTCTGCCTTCCTGGCTCATCAGTAAGCCAAAGGGAAAGAGTGAAGTAAAAATGGTTGAGTTCCTCTCGTGCAGCATTTCTGCCATTCTGATAAGAATGAAATACATATAATACAAATTGTGTAATAGGATGATTCCACAGGAGTTAAATACTCTTGCATTTGCACTTAAAACTGCCATTGCACAATATAAAGATGAATGATAAAATTCATGCTAATAATTTAAATTTTTAATTTCTCTTCACTTGGAAACACATTACATAGCAGATTTAAAAAAAAAAAAAAAAACACCATGAAAGCCAAAAGAGAGATCATGGAAGAAAGGAAAATGCTTTTGCACCTTTGACAGCACATTCCCCCTGCCTTTTGAATAAAGGACCTTGCTTTTTATGTTGCACTGGGCCAGCAAATTATGTCACAGACCCCAGATGGGTCTTATAGTAAGACCTAGGAAACCCAGACTTATAGGGTTTATATTTACAGAAAATACTATGTATTCCTTACACTTTTGCTGTCAAAGAAAAACTGATATTCAGATATCCTGGCTGATTCTGCCATTACCCCTCTGTCATCATACCCCAAATCTACCAGGGCTAAAATGGGGTCAGAATAGAGGGGAATACTGAACCGAGACATTCCTGAATCAGGTTCTGGGTATTTACCCACTCTTCTCTTCTATTTGTAGCTTTGAAATCCAGTACCCTTGAATAGGAAGAAAGAGTTAGTTGCCTCTTCTAGTCTTCCCTGCAGAAGGAGAAGGAGAAGAAGGTTGGATGTACTGAGTACTTCCTTACTCTCTTACAGGCACTGGACCTGGTGTATTTCATGTATGTCATTTAATCTAGAAGGAGGAGGATTTCCTGACAGCCCTTTCCTGGGATCCCAGGTTACCTATGCGAAGATGGCAAGGAGGGAACTGTCTTAAGCTTCTGTTTCTTTTATTATTATTATTATTATTATTATTATTATTGTAGTAAAATATACATAACACAGTTTGTCATTTTAACTACAGTAAAACCTTGGATTGCAAGTACTTGTTCTGCAAGTATTCCACAAGATGAGCAAACATTTCTAATAAATTTTAACTTGTTTTAATTTGATAAACAAGTGATGTCTTGCAAATACAAGTCGTATTTGACGCTGAATATCACATGATTACAACTGAGGCAATGGTTCTTGAAATTCATTTAGATATACAAATGCTTTCAATTACAAGCATGTTTCTAGAACGAATTATGCTTGCAAACCAAGGTTTGACTGTATTCTTTTTATATATATATATGTAATTTTTTAAGTTTATTTCTTTTGAGAGAAAGAGCATAAGCTTGAGCAGGGGAAAGGGAGAGAGAAGGGGAAAGAGAATTTCAAGCAAGCTCCATGTTGTCAGCACAGAGCCCAACGTGGGGCTCAAACTAATGAACCGTGAGATCATGACCTGATCCGAAATCAAGAGTCAGACACTTAACTGAGCCACCCAGGCACCCCATGTTTTAAATATTCTTAAGTTTGCAGTGCAGCGGCATGAAGCACATTCACATGGTTGTACAACGATCACCACCATCCATCTTTCAACACCTCAATTGCAGCTAAAACCTACAGGTGGTTGTTCCTCTGAAATGTCCAGCTTAGAGCGCACTTTCAAGTTAAAGAGGGTGAAAGAAGAAAAAAATAAAACATGACAAAAACTTTGTAGAAGTGGCTGAATCCACAGAGGAAAGAGAGCCAAGAAAAAGAAAATGTCACCAGCATGAATCTGAGGAAGTGAGAGATAAAAGGGATTTCTAAGAGTATAGTGTCTAACCATCCTCTTTTGCATACTGTCAAGTCCTCAAAAACTTCCCAGAAAAACGTGTCATCAAGCAGAGCAGTTTCTCAGACTCACTGCTGTAAGGAAGAATACCATCTTGACAGTTTCTGTAGTGTCTCAGAAGGAGTATGTTGCAGAAGATCTTTATGGAGTTTTAGGGCCTAAAGCTGAGTGACTTTAAGGTAGGTTTTGCAAGGTGGAAAAATGGTTGAGATTGGGCCAAGTTTATGACAGAATAGCTTTGGATGGATAGACACGGCAAAAAAAAAAAAAGAAAAAAATGGGCGGGGGCTTTGAATGAGTCCTTATGAGTAAGCTGTTTGTCTTCATCGGTATGTTATTTTGGTTTTATTAGTTTTATTAGTTACTAGTTTATTAGTTTTTATTAGTTATTTAGTTTTATTATTTTAGTAGTTATTTATTTTGGTTTTATTAGTTAACCGTCATAGCTTCTAGGAACTATTATTTCCTGGAGCAAGTAGCTTATGTTATTTTCGGTTGTTCTCAGTATTTTCTAATGTGGGGACAGGAAAGTATACCCACTCCCAGGATTGTTTAAACACAGAAACAGGAACTTACATTGCTTTCAGTTCTCAACATGAAGGAGCCCAGGCAGTGGGCAGTGAATAACTAGTTCCCAATTCCATGGCTAGCTGGTAACAGAGCCGAGGTTGAACTTGGAGCCTCTGATTACAAGTTCACACACACACACACACACACACACACACACACACACACAATGGAATTGCCTTACTTTCTCTGAAAAACTTACAATATATGCACATCACAGAAAATCTGGAAAAACAGAAACCATATTCCAAATTCTATGACCATACTATCAATCACCTCTGTTATTTCTGTACACTTTTTCTTCGAATGCAGTGGTTCTGTTTGTGTTGGTTTGTTTTCATTCTGTTATTCATTTGCTTTGTCTCTACAGAGTTTTTTCTCTCATTCTTTCTTGAGCAAGATGTATGCTCCTCCCTGGCTCCCCTGTGTGTTCCTCATGACTCCCCATCACAGAAAAGAGTATTTGCTTTTGTTGAAAAAGCTCCAGGCATCTCCAAGCAGGCTGGGGCCACAGGGATTCTGCTAGAACTATCTCATCTGGACAAAGCACACAATGAAAGAGCAGTTTTAATAGGCACAGGCTGCAGGAAATGGCTTTTCCCTTTAGCCCAGCTTGTGGGGCCCCCCAAATCTCCAGGAAACTGGCCAATGATACAAGGTAATGTCACTTGGCTCTCAGTCACACTGACCCCCTACACTACTTTTTCTTCTCTCTCTCCTTTCACCCTTTCTTTTCCTCCTCTCTGCTCTTTGCAAGAAGTCTGCTAAGCCCTTCCACATATAATCTCTCACATTCTTTGGTGGCCCTCATTCCAGTAATCAGAAAACCCTTTGCTGGAATTACAATCACATTCTACAATGGGAACATGTAAATGATGATTCATTCTTAATAACCTCACTCTCAGTAAAGGGGTTCTTAAAAAGTTGTAAGACAAATTGCTATTAACTTAATCATATTTAATATGCACTTGAGGACTTGCCAGTTAGGGAAATCTCACCGTGAGACCGTTTGTATATCAAATAATTGCTTCAATTTCTTCATCCTCTAAATTGAGATTTTTCCCATATCAGGTCATGTGACACTGCATTTGAGTGGATATTACAGAAGACATTCTTCTGAAATCTAAAATGCATCCCTAAAATAAAAATGCATCCTCATGGGGTGCCTGGGTGGCTCAGTCGGTTAAGCGTCCGACTTCAGCTCAGGTCATGATCTCGCAGTCCATGAGTTCAAGCCCCGCGTCGGGCTCTGTGCTGACAGCTCAGAGCCTGGAGCCTGTTTCAGATTCTGTGTCTACCTCTCTCTCTGACCCTCTCCCATTCATGCTCTGTTTCTCTCTATCTCAAAAAAATAAATAAATAAATAAACGTTAAAAAAAATTAAAAAAAAAATGCATCCTCATGTCCAAAATAATATAATAATACAAGTCAATGATACACTGTCCTGTATAATTACATTACTATGAAAGGAACCCAAACACTTCAGTAGCCAGGGCAAGAGCTGAAATGCAGACCAGATGTTGACAGCTGTAAAAATCATTTAGTAACTGATCTCCAAAGAGAGACACCACTCCATGAGAATGGTATATTTCACCATGTTATCTATTTTAAACAATGCAAACTGGCATTACCTGACATTCCAATTGGCCCCAATTAGTTGTTGACCAAACAGCCAATGTTTCTCATTATTCTAATCATTTCTCAGTATTCTACTCAGAGTACTACACACCATGAAGCCTCATTACAGAGATAAGGTATCTCCATTGGCCAGAACTTCTCTGCACCACCTGATATTTACTTGTATGTGCATTATACATGTCGCCCAATCATCCTTGGCTTGACTTTGAGAAGCAGACTGGTGAATAAGGGTGTGGGATCCAACTGTGTGGAGGCTGGGGGGTTACTTGTGAAAGGCACTAGAGGGACAACTGCCCAAGAAAACATGCTGGAATCAATGATTCATGTCTTTATTGATTTCACTACTTCATCTCCAGTCCTTTGTTTGCCCATGAGGCTATCAGAACTTAGACCTGAATCACAAACTAAACAACTTGAAAATGTTCCAGACTGGGCCTGTCCCTGCGAGACCCCCTGATAACCTCTGGTTAAGTGAAAAGGATCCAGGCAAAGAGGTTGATAATGATTGTATCAGCTGATGTTTCACTTAACTGTCTCAAGAAAACAGAACTTCTTGTGGACAGAGGCTACTTACTAACCCTTGAATCCAAAGCACTTAGGGTGATAATTGTTAGGTACTCAATACTTGTTTGCCCACCTTGCACAGCGCAAAAGTCAATTCCTCGGTGAGGCTGTCTCATAGCCTCTGGGAGACAGCAGGTAGCCCTGTTATATACTCTCATACTTCTTACATATTCCTGTCAAGGATTGTTTGTAATTACATATGCATATTTACTTAATTAATATCTACAGTTCCTCACTGGACTCTAAGCTCTGTTCATGCATAAATCAGGCTTCACAGCACTCAATTCATATTTGTTGAATATTGTTGCACAAAAGTGAAAAGCTCAACAGATGTACCTTGACTCAGAGTTAAGCTGTTCTTTTGTAGGTTACCTTCTGAATAAGATCCATACTTTCCCCCATAACATTTGATAGTTTATAATGGCCACATAATCTGGTTAGTTTGCTTTCTTCTTTGTAATTTGTTTAAAGCACCTGGTGTTTTCCAGGTAGATGCCTACTGAAAATGAACTGCTATTTCTTGCCTGTAAATATAACTGCAATTTCAAGCCAGATTCAGAGATGCAAAAGAGAAGCCAATAGAAATTGACACTCAGTTGGTCTGGCAACTCCTTTTTTAACTTTATTGACAATAGGCAAGCAGCCTGTCATAAATGATAAATGGTAGGTCCTGAAATGCAAACTTTAAAAAGTGGGTAAAAAAAAGCTTCTACACAAATGTTCATAGCAACCCTATGCACAATCGCCAAAAGGTGAAACAACCCAAATATCCATCAATGGATGAATGAATAAACAACATGTGGTATATCCATGCAATGAAATATTGTTTAGCTATAAAACAGAAGAAAGTGCTGATACATGCTACAATGTGGGTGAACCTTGAAAACATTATGCTAAGTGAAAGAAGACAAACACAAAAGGTCATGTATTGTATGATTCCATTTGTAGGAAATGTCCAGAATAGGCAAATCCATAAAGACAGAAAGTGGATAAGTAGTTGCCTGGGACTGAGAGTAAGCAGGAACGGGAAGTGACTATTTCATGGATATAGGGTTTCCATTTGGGGTGATAAAAAAATTTCCGAAACCAGATGAGGGTGATGGTTGCACAGCATTGTGAATGCATTTAATACCACTGAATTGTACACTTTAAAATGGTGACAGTTATAGTGATCAATTTCACTACTGTGTATATGTATTTCACCAAAGTGAAAAAGGCTAACAATAAAACTGGAGTCAAAATTCACAGGCCGAAGAAACAAACAGATAAACGAACAAACAAAAAGACATCAGTAGCCTTTATAAAAGAAAACTATTAGTCCAATATTATTAATTCACATTTTCACACACTGGGTTTGGCTACTATTACTGCTACTATACTACCACTTCTACACAACCAACATTAAGTTTCCCAAACAATTCGAGAGGAAAAAAAAAATAATGAGATGAACTTGAGACTTAGAAGCTCAGTCACTGTGCTTAAATTAGTTCTTCTAAATTTAAGGAGATAAAAATTTAAATGGCAAATGTATAAAGGAATACATTTCCCTTAATATTTTTGTTGATATTTGTAAGCACACCAACCAGGAGACAAAGAACTAGTTTTGTGAGCCTAGGCAAGTTATTACCTACTCTGGCCCTGAGCTCTGTCATCTGTTAAGTGAAAGGGTTAGATGAAAGAATTCTGCCTTTTTTAGAGTTAGGAAAGAGTTAGGAAATGGAATTGATGGTATGGTTTTTCATGGCAATGATTCAGGCATTTTATCAGACTACCCAATTAGTTGGGTCCAACCATTTCTAATAAAGGAAGCTTACACAAAGAAGAGCAAACTCAATGAGGTATATGCCTCTATGGGCCAGATAGATAATTAAATAAATTAAATAAATGAGTAACAGTGATGAACTGAATAACTAATGCACCCCCCATCGAAATGGGGCAGCCCCTCCTCAACTCCAGTTGATTACTGCTACAAGGAAATGTGGGCTCAGTGACGTCAGAGCTTCCTGAAAAAGGAAAAAAATCCAGAAATTCAGATTTTTGCATGAAATCTCCATATTTTGAAACATCTGCATACAGTTCAAGTTCTTCTCAAAAACTCATGCAAGCCAAACTAAACATTTCTACCAGGCTGCTTATAGCCTGGGATCATCAATGTTCAACCTCTGGTTGGAATATTTATTAACACACTTAGCTGGCATTGCTGACAGGCAAGCTATTGTGTGCACCTAGGCTCCTCCAATACCCCTCCAGGAGACATAGTATAATAAAGCTTGCCTCAACCCATGTGCTCATGTATTTATCCAACATGGATTTGTTAAACCCTGCTGTGCTCCTGACGATACCAAGCACTCTGGCAAGACAAGGGTGAGCAAAAACTGACACTGTTCCTGTCCTCATACAACTTAAGTCTAGTGGCGTAAATAAGCCTTAATCAAAGAATCCTAGCAATAGATGGGTCATTATAGGCTGTGCAAAGTGCTCTCAAGGAAATATACCCAGTGCTAGAGGGACATATAGTAAGGGGGCTCTGGTATGATCTAAATTAGGGGGTCAAGGAAGGCTTAAATGAGTAAGTAGCATTTAATCTGAGATCCAAATTATAAATAGAAGTCAACTAGGTAGAGGAGGGAGGGAGAGGGGGTTGTTCTGGGAAACCTTCAGCTGCTGAAGTCCTACGGAGGAGTGGGTGTGGAGAGTAGGAGGGACAGAAAAAAGGCCTGAGGGCCTGGAGGAAAAAGAGAAGAGAGGAAAGTGGGGGAGGGGTAAAGCTGAAGAGGATGGCAATGGCCAGCCCTTGTAGGGCTTTCAAAGTCAGATGAACCTTTGGTATTTGTTCTATGAGCAAGGGAAAGCCATGGAAGTCTTTTAAGAAGACAACGTAATCCTATTTAAGTCTAGAAAGTTTCACACTGGCTCCTGAGTGGAAGATGTATTCAAGTGGAGGACAGAGTGGGTTCAAATTCTGGTTGAGTCCACGATGGTGGCCAGTACGAGAGGGTTGGTAGCTTGGACAAGGGCAAAGAAATGAGTGGGCTTGAGAAATATTTTAGGAAATAAAATCAACAAGAAAGTAATGGAGTTGATATGAGGAATTAAGAGAGAGGATGATCAAGACTGTTTCTCCATCTTCTGGAATGCATACATGGATGGCTGGTGGTGCCAATTATGATAAAGAGGAAAGATCTCATGAATCTCAGTTTTTCAATGCTGAGTTTGACCTGTTTTTGAGACATTCAAGTGGACATTTCAAGTAGCCAGTTGGATTTACAGGCCTGATGCTCAGCAGAGAGGTGTCCAGGCTGAACATAGAAATTTAGGCATCATTAGTGTATAGATCAAAATTGAAGTTTGAGTATCTAATGGGGTTACTTCGGGAAAGAGCATAAAGTAGAAACAAAAAAAAAAGGCCTAAAATCTCCAATATATACTGGCTTAAGTAGAAGGGAATGAACTAGAGAACTAGAAAAGAAGACTAAACAGGAGTAGCCAGAGAGATAAGAGGAAAACCAGGAGAAGTGGATTAAGAGAATTCAAGAGAGGAGAGCATTTTAAGTATGGGGAATGGCTGAGAGTATTGGATACACTTGAGGCTTCAGGTAAGATGAGATCAGGAGAGTATCCACTAACCCTAGCAACATGGAAGGTAATGGTGACTTAATGAGCAGTGAAGGTGGTCAAGATGAGTGGGAGTTGAGTACATAGGAAGTGAAGAAATGATGGCAGTAAGAATGTACAGTTTGTTCTAGAAGTTTGAACATGAAAGGCAAGAGTGAGATGGACCAAGAGCAGGAAAGTGTGGTGTCAAGGAATGGAGGGTTTGGCTTTGGTTGGATTTTGTTTCTTAAGTAATTCCACACTGAGCAAAGCAGAAAACTCCACTCTGAGTCTTCCTGACCTCTTACCCACGATTTGGCTACCTCCTCCTAAGAGGAATGCAATCCTGATGGAGACCCACACCTACGTCACGCTAAGTTTGGCTCACTTTCAAAATACAGGATTTGGAAAGAAAAGAGAACATGATTGTTTCTGTTCTGCTTTCCATTCCCCATCTTCTCTCTGAACCTTCTTTTTTTTTTTTTTTCTAATCATTTCTCATATTACCTAGCCCCTCCTTTCTTTCCCAGCCAAGCTAATACATGCCCTCACTAATTCTTCCCTGGACCCTTATAACGGTCTCCTAAAACATTATCATGCTTTCAGTCTTGCGGTTAATCACTGCCAGAGTAATCTTTGCAAGAGGCAGCTCTGATTACGATGCTGTCACTAAAAGCCTTCAATGGTTCCCTCTTGCCTACCAAGTAAACAAAATTTGCCTCATGGCTCCTGCTCTGGCTCTGTCTTCCCTTCCCACTTGACATATTCCACACACCATACGTTCTGGCCAAATTTCTACTATTTGACATTCCTCTCTGGGCCCTACATTCTGCCTCTCCCCACCTCCACTCAGGCTGTTCTCTGTTGTTATTATACCCTCCCATCATCTCTGCTATTGAACTCTCACCCATCCTTGCCTTAACCTAAGTGCCACCTCAAACTAGAAACTTTCTCTGATACCCATTCTACCTTCCACTTTGAATTTCAACATGCTCTCTTTTCAGTGAAGAGTCGTAAGCAGTAATGGGAGGAGCAGAGAGGCACCGACACAGGCCAGCAGGGGTTTGCATGGCATTGCCTGATGTTGTCACTTTTTGTATGTTTGCCAAATCCTTTACTGAATGCACTGAACTCTTGGAAGACTGGAACCTGAAAAATCCCTTTGTGGATCCACCGTGGCACCCAGCCAGGGCCTGGCACAGAAGAGGCCCTCAGCAAATGTTTACTCACTGATGGATTAATAGAAGAAAAGAAGGAAGGTGAGAAAAGGGAAGAAGGAAGGGAAGGAAGAAGGAATCCTAATACCAGGTCATCAAGGCAAGGAGCAAACAGAAAAAAGTACATTAAAAATCCTCGTGTGGCAATTCACTTAACCCACGGCAAACCCTCTCATCCCTGAAACCATCTCCAGGCTCTCCTAGTAAATTTCTTCAAATATTTGCAGTGTCCACAATACAATAAGATCTGTCTCAGGCAGATTAATTAAAGGTGACCCCACTCCTCTGGCTACAGTTAATAGCAAGCGACTTAAATGCTAAAAGAGTCTTCTAGATAGAAGAGGCATACTGAAAACAGAGCTCTGAGCCTCTGCCAAGCTCTGTTAAATCAGTTTAAATCCTTCCTCCCCATAGCTCCCATAGTCCCTCAGGCCAAACTCTTGAGTTGTCCCATTGACATTGGGACAGCAGCTCTGTAACTGGTTTGCCTGAGTCTCGTCTCTGCCCCTACCTCCCAGTCCATCCATTCTTTAGTCTATAATTAATCTTTCTTTAAAAAAATTATTTTTCTCACTGAAGACCTACTAGAATGGCAAAAAAAAAAATGGAAAAGACTACCAATACCAAGTATTGACAAGGTTGTGGAGAAATTCATCTCTCATCCGTTGCTGGTCTGAGTATAAACTGGTAACAACCACTAAATCTAAACATATGTCTCCCCATGACCAAATGACCTACTCCTAGAGAAAGGAGTGCACACATCCCCCAAAAGACATGTGCAAGAATATTCCCAGGCATTCTATTCAAAATAGCCCACAACTGGAGGGGTGCCTGGGTGGCTCAGTCATTTGAGCGTCCAACTTTGGCCCAGGTCATGATCTCGTAGTTCATGGGTTGGAGCCCTGTGTCAGGCTCTCTGCTGTCAATGCAGAGCCTGCTTTGGATCCTCTGTCTCCCTCACTCTACTCCTCCAGTCTCTCTCTCTGTCTCTCAAAAATAAATAAACACACAAAAAATTTTTAATAAAAAAATTTAAAAAAAGTAATTGCCCACAACTGGAAACAACCTACATTTCCATTAACAGGAGAATGGATAAACAAACTACTTATCTCAAAATATTAAGTTGAGTATAAAAGCCAGTCGTAAAGGAAAATATGCTATATGATGCAACTTATATGAAGTTTAAAAACAGTTCAACAACTCTCAATAATGGTTAAGAGGTGGAGGCAGGGCAGTTATTCATTGGGAAGATGCATAAAGGGCCCTTCTTCAGTGATGGAAATATGTATTTTTATCTGGGTGGTAGTTCCATGGGTAGAAATCACCTGTGCAATGGTGATTGCATTTGTAGAAATTCACCAAACTGTGCACTTCAGAACTGACCATCTTCTTATGTAAATTATACCTCAGCTAAAAATAAAGGTCACCAGGAAAATAAAAAACCCTTTGAAACTGCTTCTCCCTACTTTCCAAACGGAATCCATTTCCAAGACCTCTGCCTGATTGTCAAGGTTCTCCATCACCTGGGCCTACGTGATCAATTATCACCAGTCTCCCTCTGCAACTTACATCTAATGGGAAATCACCATGATCTTGGCTCATACCACTCCACCTCTCGGCACTTCCCTCCTTCTTTTCTGTAAGCCAGACCCTTAAGGTCAAACACTAGATTCACTCTATCCTGAGCTTACCCTACAGTGGTATTTCCCTGAGTGGTCATTCCTTTGGTGTAACCACATATATCCTGCATGACACTGCTTTACACTGGCTTGTATATAAGCTTAAAGTTAACTTCTAATAAATTATGGAATTAATCTCTATAACCTCTGCATATGGCTTTTCTCCTTGCTCTGTTATGAATTAATTCTAGAAGGCTAAGCAAGAAAGTTCTTCTCTCCTCCAAATCTCCCTCCTCTCTCCCAGCACCTCATATAATGCCACATACCCAACGGGTGCTTAAAAGTGCCCTTTGAGCCTCGAAGCCAAATTTAAAATGATAATAAATATTAGGTAGGTAGAGTAGAAAAAGGCCCTCTCTTCAAATGTTAAAACTGCTGTATTATCTATTTGACATAAGCAAATATATTTCTTTTTTAATGTTTATTTATTTATTTTGAGAGAGAGAGAGAAAAAGATGGAGGGGCAGACAGAGAGGGAGAGAGAGAATCCCAAGCAGCCTCAGCACTATCACCACCAAAGCCTGGCACCAGGCTCGATCTCACAAACGGTGAGATTATGACCTGAGCCGAATTCCAGTGTCAGACATTTATTTAACCAACTGAGCCACCCCAGCACCCTAAATATATATAATTCTTTTTTTTAATTTTTTAAATGTTTATTTATTCTTGAAGGAGAGAGAGACAGAGTGTGAGTGGGGGAGGGGCATAAAGAGAGAGAGACACAGAATCCAAAGCAGGCTCCAGGCTCTGAGCTGTCAGCACAGAGCCTGACACGGGGCTCAAACTCATGAGCCGTGAGATCATGACCTGAGCTGAAGTCAGACTTCAGCTGACTGACTGAGCCACCCAGGCACCCCTATATAATTCTTAATAGTAATCTCTGTACATTATTTATATTTTTTATGAGTTACATAGGTACGTAGTCTGGTACATCAAATAGTTCCATGAGGCTTATAAACAAAATCAGTTGTCCTCAAACATACTTGTTTTTCTTTAACTTTATTTACAATAAATAACCTAGCTCCTTCCCCCTTAGGTGGGACAACTCAGAGTCATGTTCTGCACAGTCTCTCACACATTCCAAGTCGGATTGAGCGTCAGTTGCCCACAATGATGAGCTACTCATTTTCCTTTCCTTGTCTCCCTTCCCCTACTAGTTCTGACTTGATCACTTCTCAAATATATTCCTTGCACTCAGATCCTTATCTCAGGGTCTGCCTCTAGGGAATCCCAACCTATGACCATGGGAAAGGCATTCCTGTAAGTTGAAGATGAAATATCTACAAAGATTGGGTTGAGGAAAGGGGAAGGGCAGAGAAAGAAGGAAGAGTGAATAGAAAGGACTAGAAGGAGAATAGTCACGATAAAGATGCTTCCTTCTATGCCCACAGCTACATCCCTGTGACTTTCTACTAGATAAGATCCTGTAGGGCTTGAAATTCTTTGGGTTACTGCTAAGCAGATAATCTTGTACAACTAGACTCTTGATGATGGTTTTTGCTACTCTTAAAATTGTATCTAATAGTTCATGAACTCAAAACTCTCCCCTTACTTGCTTGGCCTTTGTGGGAAGTTTTCTGACTCCAGCACCCATTGTAAAAGACTCCGGAGATGAAAGTGTTGTACAAAGGTTAAGTATTATTGCTTTAAATATCTTGGGGAAATGTCTTATTTAAGACATTTATCACACAAGAAAAGCTGAAAAAAGAAAACCAGGCAAGTGGTACAGGAAGAAAAACATATCTTTAGTAAAAAACAATGTGACCTTTCCTTTGTCCAAAATGACTCTGGGAAATCAGTGTAATCTGGCAGGTGAACTTTCTAACAGTAATAAAGGAATAAATTTGTGCTTTAAGATATATCAGAAGTCACTGGTGAAATCGGAAAGCCTTTTAGGAGTGGAACAATTTTCCCAATCCTTTGTTACAGTCAAGAAAGGAGAGCCCGAATGAGCATTGAGGAAATTCCACATCAAGATATCATTTCCATTACCATAATTTTCCCATATTAAAAACCTACCTTTGGAAATACTTTATGGAAATATTTTTTAATGTTTATTTATTTTTGAGAGAGAGAGAGAGAGCATGAGTGGGGAATGGGCAGAGAGAGAAGGAGACAGAGGATCTGAAGCAGGCTCTGCACTGACAGCACAGAGCCCAATGTGGGGCTCAAACTCACAGACCATGAGATCATGACCTGAGCCAAAGTTGGACGCTTAACCGACTGAGCCACCCAGGCACCCCTATGGAAATATTTTACAGAATACCATGGAGTTCATGGTTAGTGATGCTTTCTCTGCCCTACCGTTGGTATTCTCTTTTTCCTTTGTTTTTCTGACACTGTTGGAGACCAGTCTTACATAATTTAGTGCCAGATATAATTTTATAGACATTAAAATTAGCTTTTCCAGACACAAACAGAAAAACCTATAAAAAACACTTCACTTTACAAAGGTAGAACTTTATTTTACTCTCCTATAAAAGCCTAGAAACATGCAGGCCAAGGCTAATATGGCAGCTCTGCTCATGATGTACTCAATGATAAAAATTCCTTCTGACTCAACCCTCCACATCCTGAGGATCTGGACCTTTGTTTTTATGGCAGCAACTGGATTATAAGAAACAGGTACACAAAGGAATGGGCAAAAAAAAGTTATATAATGCTTCTGCTTACAGCCCATTGGCCAAAATATAAACTCGTGGCCACACTGAGCTGCAAGGGAGACTGGGAAATGTATTCATTATTGAGAACAATGCACATCCAGCTGAAAATCCTAGTACTATGAAAAGAGGGAAAAGTGATTCAGGGGTGACTATCTTTCATTACTCCAGCTTCTTGCTTCACCTTCCTTCAAATCCATTTTTGATAATTCTCTGAGACAGAGGTCCAGGTAAGTGGTGAACTGCAGGCTGACCTTGACCTATGAAAGTAACCTCTTCTTCCTCCAGAATTGCATAGTCTGTTGCCACCAGTCTAAGACCATGTCTAAAACATTGATTTGAGTGTATAGAGTAATAGAGTCAAAAGAAATGCTATAAAAAGCAGAAACAACTCTGGGAGCTGACCCCAGGGGCATAATTTGACATAGGACAGCCTGTTTATGTGGTAATCTCCCGCACACACACACACATGCACACACATGCACGTGCTCACACACACACACACACACACACACACACACACATTCACTCATAGTGATAAATAAAGCATATGATCTATATCCTCAAGACATATTATAGGGGAGGCAAATGACAAAGAAATAAACATGAAAAATATCTCATTACAAATTGCAATGTATACTAAGAAGGAAAAGAATCAGGGCTAGAAAGTCAAAAGGAGAGGGCTAATTTGGACAAAGGAGTAACCAAAGGCCTTCCTGAATAAATGCTATTTGAGCTGCCATCTCTAGGTTAAGTGGATGTTAGCCCAGCAGAGTGGAAGCCAAGCTATTCCAGGCAAGGGAAAAGGTATGTGAAAAGTTCCTGAAGTGGGAAAGAGGCTGGCACATTTGAAGAATTTTAAAGTAAGACTGGTGTGGATGGAACTTTCAGTCCTTGAAACACACTTCCTGGATTCATTTGTTTTTATCATACAGCCTAAAAACCCACCAAATAGAGACCCACTAATATATGTAAGAAGTTCATTAACACTAACTTTGAAAAATATACCACACTCCTCCCATAGCTCAGAAGCTAGTTCAGTGCAGGACTCTTCAAGGAAGCATCAAGACCATCCAAACGAGAAGGACCCAGAGGATCCCTGAGCGGGCCCTGGACACTGAAAATAAGGGAAAAAATCTTCATCAGTGGACTCCAAATGTGGACAAGCCAAACCAGGAAAGTTAGTGGGGCCCAGAACAACACTAGCTCCTGGAATAAATGGTATACCAAGGCTTAGTGCTAAGACTGAAGAGATAAAATAATTATAAATCTGAAAGTGTGGTATGATAAAGATGGCTACAAATGTTTTTGACATGTCTTCCATAAAGAGTTTGGGTCTGTTTCTCCACTTCTTGAATCTGGGCTGCATTGTGACTCCTTTTACAAAAAGAAAGTGGCAGAAGCGACACCATGCTAGTTCTAAGCCCAGTCTTCAAGAAAATCAACAGCTTCTAATTTGGTCTTTGAGGCCGTGAGCCACCATGAGTGTTTGACTCATGCTATTGGAGAGACTATGTTTGACTATGCTATTGGAGAGACTCGGGGAGAAGCTCTGAGACTACCTGACTGGCCTTCCATCCATTGCCACCAGAGTGCCATCCATGTAACTGAAGCCATCTTGGACTTTCCAGACCAGATGGAGCCATCACCCGAATATCACCAAGTAACCACAATCAATAAGACACAAAACAGAAGAATTTCCCAGGAGAAACCTGTCTCAAATCTGTGACCTACAAAATCATGAGATGTCATAAATTTGTTCTTGTTTTAGAGCACTAAGTTTTGGGATTGTCTGTTCCACAACAGTGGATAGTGAAACACTGGCCAAAGATCTTTTTTGGTCTATGAATTTTTCAGTCCTTTAAGTCTATGAAGTACTTGGGATTTTGGGCCTCTGTGGGTCTTCTTTCTGTTTCTCTAGTTTGCAACTAGTAAAGCAGTGTCTTTGATTTAAAAAGCTAGACAGTTCCAGAAGAGAAAAAAGTAGGAAGCGGGAACATGGGAGATACACAATCAGTTTGTTAAACGGAGGCTAAAATGACCCTCTGCATAACTGTCCAGCCCTGTAAAGCAGGAAGGAAAGACTGCCCTCAAAAGTTATTTGTTGTGCTAGATTCTTCTCTTGAGCTGAGTGTCTTTTGAGATATGTGACTGTATTAGAAAAGGTTCCAGAAATGAACAACCTCAAAACACCACCATTTATAAGACGGTTTGAAAACCAAATCCACTTGTAAGATGGTGACTGCCAGGTTTGGAAGAAGTTGAAAAACACCATAATAATACATTTCTTCCTAATCAGGCCAGTCTTTCATGTCCTCTGTATTGCTTACATGTTTCCCTATATAAACATTTGGAATTGGCCCAAATTATTAATTATTCTTGGTAATTGGGTCACGGCGATAAGAATAATTGCAAAGAACTCTCATGCTTCAGATGAATTTATAGTTTCAAACCAAATTATCAGGACCTGCCTAAAGTGAGTTGCACCACCTGCCTCTGCCTTCATGGATGGAATACTTTAAAAAATAATGAAATGGCAGGTGCACCTGGGTGGCTCAGTCAGTTAAGTGTCCAACTTCGTCCCAGGTCATGATCTCGCGTTTCTTGAGTTCGAGCCCCACATCCGGCTCGCTTTTCTCAGCACAGAGCCCGCTTCAGATCCTCTGCACCCCCCCTCAAAAATAAACATTTAAAAAAATAAAATAATTAAATGGCAGTGGAGAAAAAGGAAGACAAAGACACGTAAATAGACAAAAGAAGGTACAAAGATCTAACATAAAGGTGTCAGACAAAGAGCAGACTCAAGCCCTCTAATTTTGCCAACAGTTAGTAACCATAGACAAACCTAATCTCCCCGGGTCTCATTATCTTCATGTGGGCATTAGAGAGAAAACCTTACAAGTTTGTTGTGAAAATCTATGTGACCCTGAATATGCAAGCACACCCCAACATGCACACACATGCACACGCCCACACACGGACTTAAAAGTGTTCTGCAAATGTAAAGTGTTACTGTAGAAAATTCAAAATTTATCACTGAAGAATAAACAGAGCTGCAGGCAGCACATTTACAGAGGCCATCTAACACAACCCATTTGTTTTGCAGATGACAAAACTCAGGTCTAGAAGGGGTCAGTAATCTACGAAGACTACAGGGCCATCACCTACAAGTGTTCTCCTCACACCAAGGCCAGTGCTTTCTTCATCTCCCTAACTTCCCTTGAACACCTCTGAGGTTGGAGGTAATGTCTAGAATGTTCATCAGCATGTGTGCAGGTCTCAGGGCTTTACTGATTAAAGTCAGAGATCACTAGTCAGTCTCTGTCCTTCATAGGCAATCCATTACCAAGTGCTAAGGTTACTTCTTCAATCTCTTGGGGATTCATTCCCTTTTCTCCACTCACATAGCCAAGTCCCCAAACCAAGCTTCTGTCCTCTCTCATCTGGTCTCCTACCTTCCATTCTTAACCCCTCAATTATATATCTATCCATGTATATAGCTGATCTATGCCAATCTATAGACTATAGACTATAAGGTCCAAGGGGCAATGACTGAGTCTATTTTGCTCACCAGTCGGTGCCTGGCATTCAGTAGGTGCTCAATAACTGTTGATTGGGGAAAAGAATGAAGAAAAAAGTTGATAAGCCCAGGGTATAATAACCAGCATTTTTTTTCCACTGAATCCTCTAAAAATAAATGAAAATGATTTTTTAAGTTTTTTTTTAAGAGAGAGAGAGAGGACACAAGCAGGGGAGGAGCACAGACAGAGAGAGAATCCCAAGCAGGCTCCCCCTGTCAGTGCAGAGCCCGACTCAGGGCTCAATCCCACCAACTATGAAATCATGACCTGAGAAGAGATCAAGAGTAGGATGCTTCACTGACTGAGCTATCCAGGAACCCCTGAAAATGATTTTTTTAAAAAGGAACCAGTTCTCATTTCATGAAGACTCTTTAAGCTGTTATGATTTACAAATTCTGATGGAAAGGGGATCTAACTTCTAAAAGCAATTCTTATTTTCAGAGCATTATTCTGTTTACAGGTCTTCCTTTAAATCTGGCAAAAGAATGTCAACTCCTCTCTCTCTCCACCACTGAGCCCAGTGGTATCCTAAATCTAAGGTTGAAATGGGTATGAAAATTTTAAAGTAATGAAAAATAAATTTAAGTTAAAATTTTCCAATTAGGTCAAGAAAGGTATAGAGAGGACCAAAACCTTCTCTACCCAGATTATTCTAGTTTAGACAGAAAATCCAAAATAGTTCTTTTTAAAAAGGTAGGTGGTAGGGAGAAGCCCATCAGTTATCAGGTTTCTAATACATTCCAAATGTGCACTGGGCACTATGCATATCATTTAATCCCGCTACCATGCTATTAGTTGGGTATTATCTATTTTATACACAAGGAAATAAACAAGCAGCTGCCCAAGATCACACAGCTTTATACATTGGCACAGCTAGAATTCAAACTCAAAGCAATCTGATTCTAAAGCTTACCTTCCTGTTCTTAAAACACTCCATCATCCCTGAGAAAAATGCACGAAGTGCTTCCCACCATAATCCAATTATGTTCATGCTCTCCCCGAAAACTATCTTCCCAAACTAATTTCTGAGCATTTTAAGGAAACAGGCTGGAGATAAGACTCCTCCCTATACCTTCATTCATTCTCTGCACTTAAGATCTTTGACTACTTGCTAATGTTTGAAGCACTGAGATACACACACACACACACACACGTTTATTTACACCAGTCACACCTCTACAGCTAGCCTGTGAGCTCCCTTGAGAGCAAGGGCCATGTCTCATTCATCTTTGGAGCCCCAGTGCTGAGTGAAGTCTCTGGCTCTCAATAAATCTTTGTTAAATTAACTGGACAAATGTGGGCTGATGCAGAGATGAATAAAACATGGTCCTAGGGGCGCCTGGGTGGCGCAGTCGGTTGAGCGTCCGACTTCAGCCAGGTCACGATCTCGCGGTCCGTGAGTTCGAGCCCCGCGTCAGGCTCTGGGCTGATGGCTCGGAGCCTGGAGCCTGTTTCCGATTCTGTGTCTCCCTCTCTCTCTGCCCCTCCCCCCTTCATGCTCTGTCTCTCTCTGTCCCAAAAAAAAAAAAAAAAAGTTTAAAAAAAAAATAAAAAAAAAAAAAAAAAAAAACCATGGTCCTTGCCCCCAAGACATTTAAGATCTAATAGGAGAAAGAACATATACCAGAAACAATAATAGAATACAGTAGTAAAAGTGCCACAGAGAGTTAAAAGGCCAAGAAAAGGCTTCAAGGACTCTGGGTGTGGACTTAAAGACTTGATGAGGGGATGCCTGGGTGGCTCAGTCTGTTAAGCGTCAAACTCTTGATTTTGGCTCAGGTCATGAACTAGCGGTTTGTGAGTTCGAGCCCTACATTGGGCTCTGTGGTGGTGGTGGTGGTGTGGAGCCTGCTTGGGATTCTCTCTCTCTCCTTGTCTCCCTGCCCCTCCTCTACTCTCTCTCTCTCTCCCTCTCTCTCTCAAAATAAATAAATAAACTTCAAAAAAAATTGTTTAAAGACTTGATGACATTCCAACAGACCAAATTAGATAAGAATCAGGTTCATGGAGGGTTTCCCAGGTGGATGGAAAAACATAGAATTCCAGAAGAAAGAAAGCCTAAATATGACTCAGGATAATCTCATTTGAATAGAGCAGAGAATTCAGATAAGGGGACTGTCTGGCAAGTGGGCTGGAATCAAATTAAAGATGGGCAAGGGGGATAAGCAACATCAGAGGACAGGTATTTGGGAACCGTGTGCAAGATGAACTGAGAAGTTGGGAGAAGTTAGACCAATCCTTATGGAGAAGACAGTTACAGCTCAGGTCAGAAGCAACTGTGATCTCAGGCTCTCCTACCCGCCCAGAGAACTTGGCCACTGTAACTTAATACTGCACCACTTTCTTCCCCAAAAGACAGACTTAGTGGAAACAGCTGAGAATCAAGGTAGGCACTGGTTCTCTTACATGTACCAGTGTTTTCATTTTCTATCTAAACCAGGTCTCTCTCTTTCTTGGTATTTATCATGTAGTTGAATGAAGGAAATACTCCAAGGAGCTAATTTCCCTGGGATCAGCCCTCAGTACATGATGGGTAGGAGTTGGACCAATACCCTAGCCTCCTTGCTGGGGCAACCCTGAAGTGTGTTCCATGCTGTCTCCCAGAGATACCCAGTGGGACTGAGCCTCAACTGGCCACAGCAGTAACCCACTTGATACTGTACCTTTATAAACTGCCTTCTCTTTCCTGTCTTACTTCCCTACTCCCCTACTGCTCTTTCCTAAGATAAGTCTCTAAAATAGACTACCTGCCCTTGGATCCTTGTCTCAGGGCCAGTTTCTGGGGGAACCCAAACCAAGACACAGATATTGGGGCTTCTTCAGGATGGTCAAGCTTCTTCCACCAAAAGGAAAGAGACCCAAATGGTACTGGATTCAGGGCAGTGTGAGGTTAAATTTGGCATGGAGAAACCCTTCCCTGAGGCTTGGGACAACAGACCTGCCTGGGTCGACATAGGACAATATGCTGCCAGAGAAGAGAAGGAAATCTGAGAGGCCTACCAGTTGGTGAGCCATGATGAATCCACTCACCAAATCTTTCCACTACAGTCATGGCTACCATATTCAACAGACATGGCTGCCACATTCAATAGACATGTCCAATAGCATTTAGGTCCCTATGTTCTTTTCCAATCTAAATTGCTGCTCTCACATAGCTAGAGTTTCCTCTAAAGCCTTTTATAGAAGCTTCCCAAAGGCCTAGGCTGCCATGGTCTAGAAGAGAGAGAGAGAAGCAAGAAGAGCCTGCATGTGGAACATCAAATGACTCTGCTCTTAAAACAGAAATGTGTGAAGGCACCTGGGTGACTCAGTAGGTTAAGCATCCAACTCTTGATTTCAGCTCAGGTCATGATCTCACAGTTCATGAGGTCAAGCCCTGCTTTAGGCTCTATGCCAATGGCATGGAGACTGCTTGAGTTTCTCTCTCTCTCCCTCTTTCTCTGCTCCTCCCCTGCTCATGCTCTCTCTCTCTCTCTCTCTCTCTCAAATAAATTAAAAAAAAAAACAGACACTTGTTGCCAAAAGGAGAAGACCTTCATAAAGGTAATTCAGCACCCAAGCAGACTAGGAGTTTCAAGTGAAGCCTTTGCTCTGGCCCAGAATCACAGTCAAGTTCTCTTGGGTACAAACTCAACAAGGGAAGCACCTCATTACAACTCAAAGGTAACTTTCCAAGTGGCATTAAGCTACATACAGCCAAGATACCTATTCAATCCCTCTCTTGGCAGCCGGTCAGAAGCAGGGGCCCTGGATATCCTTCTAGATGACAAAAAACGTATATGTGCATATGGGTCCTCCCTTCCCCTCTGCTTTAAAAGCTACAGGTGTAGCCTGTGCCCCTGAGACTTGCTGTCTGTCATGGTGTCAAATTAGGTCTTACTGCCCAAACACAGCATTTAGTACACTTCAACTGTCCAACAAAAGAATGCAATATATTTTCCTATTGAGAAGGCAATATTCAAATACACTAAATCTCCAAGTCATTGTTGCTCAAGGTCTTTGAGAGTTGGCAAACCAACATAGCATCTTTGCTGAATAATATATCAAGGGAAAAATTCCACATCTGGAATTTTGAACATACTAGCTATGAGATAAGAGGATCCAATAGAAAGTGTTGAATTAAAATATTTAGATGATTCGCACAAGAATCTGGCAGAGATCGCCACAACGGAAGCATGCAATTTGAGATCATTTCCCATCTTCTTATGGCATGTAAATGGTTACTTATTTAATTGTTCTCTAAAGATAACCATAACTCCATGACTGAAATAGACTGTATTGGAATCCAGCACAGTGATGAAAAGACGATGACCAAAAGTCATTTAAGACATAGCATGCAAGGTGGGGTACGCAGCACACTGCATAATTGCAAAGGCACAGAACAGCTGAAAAAACTCTGAAACCAGATTATTATATCACCTTATTTAAAAACAAGTACACACTGAAGCACATGGGCTGTTTTGGGCAGAGTTCTAGACTAATGCCTCAAATTTTTCAAATGTTAGTCTTCTGATTAAACCAATGACACACGATGGAATAAGAATTTGTCTTTCCGTAGAGCCAGAATGGATGCTGCCTATGACTGAGGGACTCACATAAATCAATGAGGTCCAGTTATGGGTTTGACCCCCCAGATAGGCCAGTTAGCCCTGCGTCTTGCTGCTCTACTAGCTACTTGCCTGTTTCTCTTACCTCCCTGCCCTGCCCTTCAACCTCTTCTCCTTGCTCCCTATCAACCTGTCTCCACCATCTCCTCCCCCAAGGCCTGAACCTTGGCCTTCCTCTCTCTCATCTTTCCATTCTTCCTCCACGGTATGATCTCCTCCTATATCTTCAATCTCCACCTAATAACAGATGCCTCCCTGACGTTCTCTGGGCCCATGTTGCTAGTTATTTTAGTATATCTGTCCCACAGCATCCTACAAATACAGTATCTAAAAGTAAATTCAGGGGCGCCTGGGTGGCGCAGTCGGTTAAGCGTCCGACTTCAGCCAGGTCACGATCTCACGGTCCGTGAGTTCGAGCCCCGCGTCGGGCTCTGGGCTGATGGCTCGGAGCCTGGAGCCTGTTTCCGATTCTGTGTCTCCCTCTCTCTCTGTCCCTCCCCCGTTCATGCTCTGTCTCTCTCTGTCCCAAAAATAAAATAAACGTTGAAAAAAAAAAATTAAAAAAAAAAAATAAAAGTAAATTCATTGCTCTCTCAATCCAACTACTCTCTTTTTAGGCTTCCCATTATCAGGACTAAGATTTTTCAGTTATGCATGTTTCTCCCCTACTCTTTCCAAATTCTGACCCTGGACCAAGCCCACTTCAACTCAAATGGAAATCACTGGGGGGAAAAAAATTCTAATCCATTTTTCTGCCTCTCTATTCTTCTCACTTATCTATCTGATACTGAACTGTATTACATCCAAAATAATTAGCCTATCCTGGCACACTGAATATCATATCCAAACACATTTTGGTGTCCAGAGCTAACCTTCTTGTGTACCCAACACATAGGACTAACCCTCACTGCATATAAGAAATGCTGCTTATGGGGCACCTGGGTGGCTCAGTCAGTTGAGTGTTGGACTCTTGGTCTTGGCTTAGGTCACCATCCTGGGGGTGTGGGATCAAGCCCCACATAGGGCTTGGCACTGAGCATGGAGCCTGCTTAAGATCCTCTCCCTCTAGTCCTCCCCCTCTTGCTTGCATATGGGTGCACTCTTGAAAGAAAGAAAGAAAGAAAGAAAGAAAGAAAGAAAGAAAGAAAGAAAGAAAGAAAGAAAGA